>NW_006399829.1:12315980-12364528 GCF_000299155.1 Elephantulus edwardii
TCTTAAGGAGAAGGATGAGTAATCTCCTCCCATGCAATTGACTGCCTGAGAAAACCCACCAGAGGGTCGGCTATGAGTCGGTTGCAACTTGATGATACACAACAACCACAATAACAGCATGGCTACAAAAGGGTTTGCTGGGAAGAAGACATGAGATGTTCTTTTTTCAAAATTTTTTTATATGGATTTATTTATAAAGTTTGAATACATTGCTTTTCACAAAAGATACTTCCCACTTCCTTCATTCCCCTATCCAATTGTGCAACCCCATTATTAACACCCCACCCTACCTTCACCCATCCTCACCACCCCCCTTGGATCCTCATACTTATTCTACAATTTGTATTATCTCTACTCATTTGTATTTGTCCTTGTGGGACTGAGTTAGTTCACTCACACAGTGCTCTCCAGTCCCTCCCAAGTTAGGTAGTAATTTACAAAATCATTGCTCCTGCGTAGTATTCCATCGTATGAATGCACCACAACTTCTCAAACCATTTGCTTGTGGTAGGACATTCAGGCTGTTTCCATATTTTTGTGATGGTGAATAATACTGCTATGAACACTGGTGTAAAAATTTCCATTTGAGCAGGACATGAGATCTTCTTACTGACTTTTTTTATGCTGCTAAGAGAAAAATACACATCAGAGAAATTTGTTCATTTCCCATTTCATTTGGACTTCAGACTCCCAGGAGATTTTGTGACACTGAATGTATTAAGACTGGACTTCGGCTGAGAGCTTCTTATGACTTTTGTTGTTGAGCCGATTGTGACTCATAGCGACCTCTGTACAACAGCTCTGAAGCCTGCTCTATTCTGAGCCAATTTCACTCTCTGCCACGCACTTACCCCCATAACTTCAGTTATTGTGCCAATCCATCATATCCAAGGTCTTCCTCTCCTGCGATCTCCCTCCACCCTTCCAAGCATAACTTTCTCCAAGGACGGGTTCGTCCTGGCAACATGCCCAAAGTAAATGAGATGAAGCTTCAAAATACTTGCTTCAAAGGAGTGGCTCAGTCTCACCCACTCCAGGACATACCTGTTTGTTCTTTCCATTCGATAGCATGTTCAATACTCTTCTCCAGCATCACAACTCAACAACTATAATCCCTAGTCATTGTCCAGCTCTCTGATGCATAGCAAGTAATTGTGAAGACCATAGCGTGGATCAGGCACACATTGGGTCATTATACCAAAAAAAGAAATGGCTAACACAGAAAACTTTCATGAAACAACCTATGATCAAATGGCAATGGTGATGAAGGAGGAAGCTCAGGCTGCCTTGAAAGAATTGGCAAAAAACAAAGCACAGGAATTGATGGCATGTGAATTGACATATTTCAACAAACAGATGATACCCTGGACACACTCACCAGGTTGTGCCAAGAAATCTGCAGGACAATAACCTGATCAACTGACCAGAAGAGATCCATATGTCTCCCTATTCCAAAAAATAGGTGATTCGACAGTGTGAAAATTATTGAACAATATAATTAATATCACATGCAAGCAAGATTCTGCTAATGAGTATCCAAAAAGAACTGGAACAGCACATCAACAGAGAACTACCAGAAGTGCAGGCTGGGTTTAGAAGAGGCCGTGGCACCAGGGATATTATAGCGAATGTTCAATGGGTCTTAGTGAAAAGAGAGTATCAGATAAATGTCTATCTGTATTGCATTGAAGATGCAAAGACATTTGACTATGTAGATCACAACAAATTGTAAGTAACCTTGAGAAGAATGGGAATTCCAGTACACTTGATTGTGCTCATGTGAAACCTATACTTGGACCAGGAGGCAGTCATCTGAATAGAGCAAGGAAAGACTGCATAGTTCAAAATCAGGAAAGGTATACACCAAGGATGCATCCTATTGCCATAGGATTTTCAATCTTTTTGTAGAACAGATCATCTAGGAGGCTGGGCTCTATGAGGAGGAATATGGCATCAGGTCTGGAGGAAGACTCATTAACAGTATGCATTATGCAGATGACACAACCCTACTTGCTGAAATTGAGGAGGACCTGAAGCGTTTTCCACAGAAGGTCAAGGACTGTCGTCAATATGGATTGAAGCTCAATATCAAGAAAACAAAGATTCTCACCACTACATCAATTGGCAGCATCATGATAGATTAGTTGAGACTGTTAACAATTTCAGCTTTCTTGATTCCACAATCAATACTCTTGGCACTAGCAGTCAGGAAATCAAAAGATGAATTGCCCCGGGAAAATCTGCTTTCTGGGACCCCTCCAGAGTACTGAAAAGCAACAATGCCAGTCTAGAGAATGAGGTGTGCCTGATCCAAGCCATGGTCTTTGCAACCTGCTATGCTTATGTTGTTGCTGTTAGGTATCCTCAAGTGATTTACAGCAATTGACTCAGAGCAACGCTATGAACAATGAATCTGGGCATTGCCCTATTCTGTACCATCCTCACCATCTTTTACATACTCGAGCTCATTGTTACAGTCACTACGTCAATCCATCTTGTTAAGGGTCTTCTTCTCTTTCGCTGACCTTCCACCTTTTCCAATACTCTATCTTTTTCCAAGGAATGATCTCTCTTAACAACTTGTCCAAAGTATGTGAGATGAAGTTTCACTGTTTTTGCTTCTAAGGAACACCCTGGTTGGACTTCTTCTGAGACAGACTTGTTTGTCCTTTTGGCAATCCATGGGAGAGTCAGTACCCTTCTCCTGTGACTCTAAGGACCATCATTTTCACCTCTTTCAAACTTTGCCAGGTATGTTCAGGGAGCGCACACACAGCTCCATGGTACACATGAATTTGACAGTCAAAACCCGAGCCCTTCACAAAAGGCCCAGCACAGAGTTACGGCAGTCATTTGTCCCATTTCTGAGCCACCTATTTGAATTCCATGAGCTGTTGTGCAGATGCAAAGCCCGCAGCAGAACAAAGCCAGCACTGTGGGTCCGCGCCGGGCCGTTCTCTCCTCCAGCAGTAGACTCCTCCATGTCCCTGGGACTACAACAGCTCTCTTTCTTTGTGAGAAACAGCCCTTCCAGAGGGCCCAAGGCTCGTACTGGTGAAGCGACTCGGAGGGCTGGGGCTTCCGCATTTCACTATGTTTGTGAGATGCAATTTAGTGTTATCCACATACTTGGTGAGTCACAAAGACCTTCTGTTCTCCCAGGCCTGATTGTACTGTATTTACTGCTACTGTGCAGTGTGGTGCCAGGCTCCTCCAGGAACTTGCAAAAGACCTGAGCCTCGGGGAGACTGTGCCTCGTCTCTTACTTCACCTTGTGTCTCCAAGCACAAGCTCTGGAGGTAGGCATTCTGGGACAGAACTTAACTACTTTCTGGCTGTTTGTCCATTGTTCTTGTTGTTATGTACCATTGTGTTAGAACCAACCAGTAGCTGACCCTATGGAAGGTTTTTCAGAGGCAGTTCATTGCAAGGGAGGAGATTACCCGTTTTTCTCCTGCGGAGCAGCTGGAGGATTAGAACTGCGTGCCTTCAGGATTACAGCGCAGCTTCTTGCCACTAGGCCACTAGAGTTCCCTTGTGTGTTCATTATATAACCATTATAAACCTCAGTTTCCTTGTTTCTAACACCCCAAAACACCCACCAGCCAAAAATAAAACCTGCTCTTGTCAATTCCAAAGCATGGTGATGCACTGTAGAACACTTTTACCTCCTCCTTTTTATTTCTTTTTTAGGGCTATCTTTACTGAAAAGGATCACTATACTCCTCTTCCTCATTCAGGTGGATTTTAACAACCAATCTTCAGGTTAATAGTTACACGTAACTGTTTATGCCATCCAGGGACCCTGTTTGCATCATATCTAGATAAAAGTAAGTAGTTGGCATATAAACTCATTGCTGTTGAGTCAGAATTGACTAATAGCTGACCCACTAGTGGGTTTTCAGAAGTTGTAAATCACACAGGTGGAGATTGTCCTTATTTTTTCCTCAGAGCAGCTTGTGGATTTGAACCAAACACCTCTGGGTTAGCAACATAACTCCTTACCCACTAAGCCACCAGAGTTATGTTGTGGTTAGGTGTTGTCAAGGTGAGTATGATTCACAGCAAACCTTTAAATTACAGATGCAAATCCTGTCATATCAGGCGCCATCTTCACAATCTCTGGCACACTGGAGCCCATTGCTGCAGTCACTATGTCAATCCAACTGTTCGAGGGGCTTCCTCTCTTTCACTGACCCTCCACTCCCAAACAGATGCCCCTTTCCAATGAACAGCCTCTCCTAGCAACATGTATAGAAAAAAAAGTATGTAAGTGGTGGGGGGGGGGGTAAAAAGATATAAATTAGCCAGGATCCACAGTTGAACCCATTACTGTTGATTCTGACTTATGGCAACACTATATGAAAGAGTGGAACTGTCCCATAGGGTTTTCAAAGTTGTACATCTTTATAGAAACCAACTTTCTGTGGTAGAGTAACTGGTGGGCTCAAACTGCCCACTTATTGGTTAGTAGTCAAGAGTTTAACCACTGCAACACCAGCGCTCCTTATCCAAGTGTGGGGTTGTTAAATATCAGCACAGAACTGATCTCAGTGCAAAGCAGAGAAAAGACATTGGACTTAGAACATCATGGAAGGCTTTACAGGGGGAGCAGCGTTGTTGTTGTTGTGGTAGACAAAGTAAGAACCTGCATCCCATGAAACTGGGTTGGTCTGCTTGCTGTCAATTCAGTTCTGGCACAGAACGACTCTCCCTGGATTTCTGGGGCTGTAAACCACCTCAGGAGTGTCCATTCATTTCCCTTCGAGGCACTGGTGGATTTGAACCATCAGAGACAAGCACGCAACCTTTGGGTTAGCAGTGAAATTCGCTATGGATTAGGTCACCAGAGCTTTTCCTATAGTGATGACATTTTTCAGCAAGAACACAAAGGACATGGTCACTTGAGCGAGTCCATGGTCTATGTAAGATTGTCCTCCCACTGCCTTGAACAATCCACACATCGACAGAGTGAACCCAGCATGGTAGCTCCACTTTTATTTTGCATCTTTGTTATTGTTCTAAGTCCCTTGTCAGTCTTAAAAATTATCCTTAGGATTGGTGGGGTGTTTAAAAAAAATTAATTTGCAGGGAGCTCTGGTGGCCTACTGGCAAGAAGCTGCACTGTAATACCAGAGGTATGCGGTTTGAATCCACCAGATGCTCTGCTGGAGAAGGAGGGACAATCTCCTCATGTACCAGTCAGATTCAACTTGATGGTACACACACACAAAATAATAAAATAAACTTTTTTTAAAAAAAATGAATTTGCATTTTAAAAATAAGAAATATACTTAATCTTTAAAATAAAAGATATGAGTTTACAACATCTCCTCCTCCTCCTGTTCTCTAGTCACCCATTGACCAACCCCAAAATTGAACAATTACTTGATTAACTGATTTTTTTTTAATCTCTCTCTCTTCCTTATTGCTGTCTTTTTGGAACGGGTTCCTGGCTGACCCTTCAGTAAGTTTCCACAGGCTGTCAGTCCCATGGAAAGAGACTGTCCATCTCCCTCATGAGGGGCAGCTCGTGGGCTTTCACCACCAAATGAGTTTGGCCTTTGAGTAAGCAGTGAAATTCCCTGGGACTACACCACCAGAGCTCCTGAGGTGTACATCTATATCATTTTCTGGATATGTATTATATATTACTTCTTTCTAAATCTCAAGGCCTGGAGTCACTCAAAGGCACTGGCGTCAATTTCCTAGAGATAATGTGTTATTATTTTAAAATGTGTGTGCAGCATGAGGTCAGAGCTGAGATAGTGAATTCCAGGTATGCTGCCCTCTTGGTCCTATGTCTCAGGTAATATTTTTAAGGTGTGAAAGAATCAGGTAATATTTTTAAGGTGTGAAAGAATCAGGTAATATTTTTAAGGTGTGAAAGCAGCAGAATTCAATCAAAACATTAGTAATCTGGTAAATAACAACTGAACTCTGAATTCTTTTCTTCAGCTATTTTTTGGCAAGAGCTATGGAACAATTTCATAAACATATGAATATTTATTGTTTCAAGACTAAGCAGGGAGCCTTATGGAAAAAAGCTTCTCTCTGGCAAAGGAAGATATTAGGGAGAGCAGTCGGGTGCGGGCACCAATAACACTGCCTGATGTAGGACTTTGGCCTTGTGGTCAGGCTTGATCAACTGAGATAGTCAAATCAGATGGTCATAGGTGAAGGAGTTAGGGCTGAACACAGGAAGCCCTGCCTGGTAGGGCCCAAGTAGAGATTCCTTATTTTCTAAAACACAGTCAACATGAAACTCTTATTATTTAAATCCTTTCATATGTTCATGCAGTATCTGTCTTTACTAGGCTAAGAGCCCTGCTCCACTTCTCAATTACTCACCAGGGCTCAGGGAATTCTCTGTAGAATTAGCACATAGGAATGTGCTTATATTTGCATGGAGATGTGTGTGATGAGGGGTAGGGGATGGTAACAGGATGAACAGAAAAAGAAACACATTCATTTCCTTCTCTTTCCCTGAAATATCAAAAGGTTACACTTGACATGCTTCCCATTAAGACTTCATTGTTGTTTGCCTTTCGGTCAGGACCTAGTCATTGCTGAGCCTTCTAGTGGGTTTTCAAAGGCAGGAAATCATATAGGAGATTGCCCATCCTTCTTCCACAGAGCAATTGGTAGATTCAAACCACTTGCCTTTGGGATTGTAGCTCTAGTTAACTGCCTTTTAAAACAAAGTAACACAGCACACAGAACAGAGGAAATACGGAGGGCAGATGCCTCGGTACCTGCAGGCCCAGAACCTGAGCAACAGAATCTCTGACACTGCATCCCGCTTAGAAGAGCACGTGGGATCGCAGCTGAGACCACTACAGAAGTGTAGCCTTGTACCAGATGGCAGTGTGAATCTTAGTTCTATCACTTAGCTTTTTTAAAATTAATTTTTTTTATTTTAATGAACATTTACAGATATTTTGGATTTCCACTCATTTATTGTTGCACTTTTCTCCCTGCCCCCCACCCCAGTTCGCTACTTTTTGAAAAGTAAAAGAAAAATTATTTCATTGGTATACAATTTCCCCCCAGTATACATAATTTATCCAATTTTTCTCAATCTTACCCCAACCCTGATGTCAGTCCCATTCTACAACAGTGGTACTATGCAGTATTTGTCTTTTTGTGACTGAGATATTTCACTCAACATAATGTCCTCCAGGGTCACCCATTTTGAATAATATTACATGAGTTCCTTGTTTTTCAATGCATTGTAGTATTTCATTGTGTGAATATACCACAGCTTCTCTATCCATTCATTTGTTGATGGGCACTTAGGTTGTTTCCAACTCTTTGCTATTGTGAACAGAGCCGCAATAACGATGGGTGTGAGAATATCTGCTTGGGAGGCAGTTACGGTTTCTTTAGGATATATTCCTAGCAGAGGAATTGCTGGGTCAAATAGTATTTCTATTTGCAACTTTTTGAGAGAGCACCATACAGCTTCCCACAGTGGATGCACCATTTTACACTCCCACCAACAGTGAATAAGGGTTCCAATTTCTCTGCAAGCTCACCAGCATTTGTTGTTTGCTGCTCTGTTAAATTTTGCTGTTCTTACTGGGGTGAGATGACATCTCATAGTTGTTTTGATTTGCATTTCTCTTAGAGCTAGGGATTTTAAACATTTCTTCATGTATTTGTTGGCCATCTGAATGGGTTTTTTTGGTGAAGTTTCTGTTCATATCCTGTGCCCATTATTCAATTGGGTTATTTACTTTTCTTGTTAGCTTTTGTGGCTTTGAACAAAAGTTCTTCTGTTCTCACAAACTCCATACACTCGAGCTCATTGCTGGAATCACTGCATCAATCTATCTGGCCAAGGGCCTTCCTCTCCTGTCATCTCCCTACCTTTCCAGGCATGATGTGAAATAACCGCTCCACATCCAGGAAGAACCTGTCCTAGCAATATGCCCAAAGTATGTGAGACATGGCTTTATCATCTTTGCCTCCAAAGAGCATTCTGGTTGCACCTTCTCTAGGACATACGTGCTTGTTATTTTGGCAGTCCTTGGGATCTTCAGCATTCTTCTCCAACTCTGCAGTTCAAAGGCATCAATTCTTTTTCTGCCTCATTCTTAGTCACTGTCCTGCTCTCAGGTGCATAGCAAGTAGCTGAAAAGATGACTGCCTGAATCAGGCACACCACAGTCTTCAAACTGATGATGTCATTGTGCTTCAATAAATTGGAGAGGTCCCTAACTACAGACTTTCCCAGTGCAATATATCTCCTAATATCCTGACTGCTGCTACCAAGTATTGGTATTGGATTGTGGATCCAAGTAAAATGAAGTATTGTGCTAGTTTTCAATCTTTTCTCCATCTATCATGATATTACTTGTCAGTCCAGTGGCAAGGATTTTTGTTTTCTTGACTTTGAGATGTAATTCTTAATAAAGGCGGCAATGTTTTTGTTCTAAGTGTTTCAAGTCCCCATTTTTAGCAAAGTCCTGTCACCTGCATAACAAAGGTTATTAATAAAATCTTCTTCCAATCTTGGTGTCATGTTCTTCTTCATAGAGTCCAGATTCTTGAATTATTTGCTCAGCATACAGATTAAATAGGTATGGAGAAAGGATATAACTTTGACACACATCTTTCCTAATATTAATCAAAGCAATTGTTCCCTTTCGTTGTTTATACAACAGCCTAGTCTAGATATAGATTTCTCACAGCACAATTAAGTGTTCTGGAGTTTCCATTATTCTCAATGTTAGCTGTAATTCATTATGATTCACATAGTCAAATGCCTTTGCATAGTCAATAAAGCACAAATAGACATTTTTCTGATATTCTTTGGTTTCAGCCAGGATACGTCTGGTATCAGCAATGATAACTCTGGTGCCACAGATTTTTCTAAACTCAGCTCGAACATCGGGCAGTCCCCTGACTAGCTACTGTTCTAGCCATTTTTTAAAATTATCTCAGCAGTATTTCGCTTGTGTGTGATATTATTGATACTATTTATTTCCATATTCTTTTGGATGACCTTTTTTGGGAATGGGAACAAACATGAATCTTACCTAGTCATTTGGCCAGGCAGCTGTCTTTCAAATTTCCTGGTAGTGACTGGTGAGCATGTCTAGTGCTGTATCTGTCATTTGAAATATGTCAAATGATAACAAAGTTTTTAAAAAATAGAAAAAATTGTTACACAGTGTATGTAATGTTAAGATTTGCCATTCCATTACTCTTTATATCTTTGTGTTGGCTAGTATCATGGCTTAAATTGTGTTCCCTAAAAATACACACCACTTTGGCTGGACCATGACCCTCAGTATTATGTACTTATCCTCCATTTTGTGATCTGATACTATTACCCTATGTGTTGTAAAATTGTAACCTCTATGATGTTCCTGAGGGAGCTCCAGTGGCTTACTGCTAAGAAGCTGCACTGCAATCCTGAAAGAACATAGTTCGAATCCACTAGCTGCTTTGAGGGAGAAGGATGGGGAATCTCCTTGTATACTATTAACTGCAGTGGGAAAACTCACTGCAGGGTCAGTTGTGGGTTGGTTCTGACTCAATGCTACAGAAACACATGATGTTTGTGTTAAAAAAAAATTGGTTGACATTCATGCATTTCAGGAGGTAGCGTATACAATCGAGGACCTGTAATAATGTTGGAGTAAGTCGAAGCTGCACAGAAGGCCCTGGTTAAAACAAGGCTGCAAGATGATTCCATAATCAGATGCAGTACTGGATGTGCTCACTCATCTATGCCAAGAAATTTAAAAGACAATTTTTTTGTCAACTGACTGAAAGAAATCACTATCTGGGCTCATTCTAATGAATCATTCAAGAGAATGATTCTTGAATAGAGGATTCACGAGAATGTGGAAATTTGAGAACAGGATGTCAGTTTGGAGACTAGAGTGTGCCTGATCCAGGCCACAGTCTTCACAATTACTTGCTATGCATCAGAGAGTTAACTGGACAATGACTAAAGGATGACAGAAGAAGAATCGATACCTTTGAGTTGTAGTCCTGAAGAGCATTAAACATACCACGGACCGCCAAGAGATTAAACCTTGGAGAGGGTGAAATCAGGCTGTTCCTTGGAGGCTAGAATTTTAAAGCTCTGTCTCATATACTATGGGCAGATGGCCAAGGGGACCAGTTCTTGAGAAAGGACATCATGCTTGGAAGGGTGAGGGACAGTGCAGGAGAGGAAGACTCCAGATGAGGTGGACTGATTCAGTGACTGGGACAATGGGGGTAGGTGTCTCAGAGACAGATTGGTTCTGGGTAGGACAGGGTTCAGAGCTATTGTATATAGGGTTGCTATGAGTCACAGGTGACTTGATTACACATAACAACAACATTGACATAAAGTAAAATCTTGCTTACGAGAATTTGTAAGAAAATGGCTACAGCAGGGAACTTCCGGGAATTTATACTAAATTCAGAAAAGTACATGGAAAGATAGTATCATTGCTGACATCTGAGGAATCTAAGCTGAAAGCAGAGTCAATACCACAAAGACATTTACTTGTGTGTTATTATCTAGGCAAAGGAATTCAATTATGTAGCTCAAAATAAATTGAGTAACTATGGATTGAAGCTTAACATAAAGACAAAGATTCTCACCACTGGGTCAATTTGCAGCACCAAGATAGATGGAGAAGAGATTGAGATTGTTAACAATTTCAACTTGCTCAGCTCCAAAATCAACACTCTCAGCACCAGCAGTCAGGAAACCAAAAGATGAATTACACTGGGGGAGTGTGCTGTTAGGGACCTCTCCAGAGTGCTGAGGAGCAATAATATCAGTCTAGAGACTAGAGTGCATCTGAACCAGGTGATGGTCTTTGCAATTACTTGCTATGCATCAGAGAGCTGGACAATGACTAAGGTTGACAGAAGAATAATTGGTGCCTTTGGACTGCAGTGTTGAGTACAGAAAAGAATACTGAAGATCCTATGGACAGCCAAAAGAACAACAGGCATGTCTTGGAGAGGGTGAAACTAAGTTTCTCCTTGGAGGCAAGGATTTTGAAGCTCTGTCTCACACTTTGGGCATGTAGACAGGAGAAGGACATCATGCTTGGAAGGGTGGAGGGACAGTGCAGGAGAGGAAGACCCCGCTCAAGATGGACTGACATAGTAACGAGGGTAATCGGATTAGGTGTGTCGTAGCCAGTGAGACTGGCTCAGGACAGGGCAGAGTTCAAAGCTGTTTGTTGTACATAGGATCACTGTGAGTCAAAGGTGACTCGATGGCACGTAACAACAACATGGCAAGAATGAAAATCCAGAACTCTTAACTGTGCTTCTCTGGAACTTTTCACAGACTAAGAAGACAGTCATTTAAACAGAACAAGGGATACAGCATGTTTTAAAAACAGGAGTTTGTGTGGCAGGATTGCATCCTTTCACCTATTAAAAATGTACACGGAGCAAATAATCAGAGACGCCAGACTGTAGGAAGCAATTGAAGGAGACTGAAGAACAATCTGTGACATACAGGTAAGAAAACTGCTGAAAATGAAACAGCAGCACTGACTGAGGAAGATGAAGGTCTTCAGTATGGATAATACTTCAACACGAAAAAAACAGAAATCCTCCCAACTGGACCAACAAGCAGTGTCACAGTAAATGGAGAAAATATTAAAACTGTCGAGGATTTCATCTACCTGAATCCAAAATCTAAGCCCATGGAAGTAACAATCAAGAAACCCAATGTTGCATCACACTGAGAAAATCTGCTTGATGACTTTTTTTGAAAATATTAAAAAACAAATATTCAATCTGAGGACTAAGTTGTGCCTGACCTAAACCACAGTATTTTTAATTGCTTCATTATGCATGTGAACCTCATAGACATGTCCAATTAAATAAGGAAGAACTGAAACCTTTGCATTACAGTGTTGGTGACAAATACCAGAAAAGTCACATAATGCCAAAAGAATCAACGCATCTGTCTTACAGAGAGATTTTTGTCTCACATACTTTGGACATAATATCAAGAGGTTCCTGTCCCTAGAGAAAGACATCAGACTTAATAAAGGGTGTCAAAGAAAGAGCAAGACTCTCAGTGAAGACTGACTTACACTGTGGTTGCAAAATTGACTCAAATACAACAATTAGAAGCATGAGAACGGCACAAGGATGCACAGTGATCTTGTTCTACCACACATGTGTTGCTGTGTACAGTCAAGTCATAACCAAAGCACAGCAGACCCTTCAGCAGCTTTTCAGAGTTAGTTAATCACAGAAGAGAAGACGGCCCATCCGTCTCCTGTAGAGCAGCTAGTGAATTTGAACCGTGTGCCTTTGGGATTGCAGCATAGTTTCTTACCACTAGGCCACCAAAGCTCCCTGCTATACATGTAGTGCCTGTGAGTCAGAAGTGAACCTTATCAGAATTAACATGTTTAGCTACTGAATTTTTCTGTTCCCTTCATTTTCTACATTCTTTTGAGACTAATATTTTCTGTAATTCCATTTCCTTTGTTGGTTTATCAGATAAAATACTTCGCTGTGTTGTATTAGTTTAGGGCTTTCCACATGCACTTTTAATTGATTACTGTGTTGTTGTTGTTATGTGCCATCAAGTTGCTTGCGACTCATAGCGACCCTATGTACAAGAGCTCTAAACGCTGTTCTATCCTGTGCCAACCTAGCCATCCCAAAACCACTCCAGTCACAGAATCGATCCATCTCATTGAAGGTTTTCCTCTCCTTTGCCACCCCTCCACCCTGCCAAACATGATGTCCTTCTCCAAGGACCAGTCCCTCCTTGCAACATGCCCAAAGTATGTCAGACGAAGCTTCAGAATCCTTGACTCCAAGGAGCATTCTGGCTTCACCTTGTCCAGGACAAACCTGTTTGTTCTCCTAGCAGTCCATGGCATACTCAACACTCTTCTCCAGCACCACAGCTCAAAGGCATCAATTCTCTTTCTATCATCCCTATTCACTGTCCAACTCTCTGATGCATAGCATGTAACTGCAAAGACTATAGTGCAGATCAGGCGCACCATCGATTAGGACTTGTAGCAACACTGTAAATGACAGATCTGAACCTTGTCTTATCTTGTGCCCTCCTCATTTCTGACAGCCTTGAGCCCAATGCTAAAGTCGCTGCGTCAATCCATATAGTGAGTCTTCCTGGTTTTCATTGACCCTCCCCCTTCCAAGCATGATGTCTCTAAGGAATAGCTTCTCCTAACCACACGCCCAAAGTGAAAGAATGACCTTCAGTGAGATGAACTGACAGGACTACAGCAATGGGCTGTTTGTCAGAAATGATAAGAACAACACACGTTAGGACAGGGTTCAGATCTGTTGTTCACACAGTCAACTTGACAGCATTTATTCAGTTGATCGGCTTTCGCCCCATAATCCACTAATTCTGTTTCTTATTTTTTTCTCCTCTTTTGTTTTGGATAGTTTCTGCTGCTATAATTTCATTAATCTTTCCCCCTAATTATCCCTTTTCCATGCTCAAGTACTGTTTCAGTCACTGTGTCAATTATATCCAGGACAAGGAAAGCTTCCTATCTGTATTCATAGGATCTCCAGGAATCATAGGTGACTTGAAAGCACCTGACGTTTTTAGTCCCATACATAGTGGATTTTTTAAAAAATTGAATTATGTCCCTAAAATACGTATTTTTAGCGGCAACAATAGTTCATCTTTGTCTCACAAAATTTGAATTTTTTAATCTCAGATATTAAAATTGACATCTTTAGATTTTCTGTGTGGTCCTTTATAATCTCTTCCTTGGAGGCTTAAACAAGTTTTATCCTTCTTTCTTCCTAGTTCCTTGAACACACAGTATAATCCTGTTACAATGTCCTGTGTGCTGATACTATCATCTGTGCCATTTATGGGTCAGACTTTATTGTCTCATTATGGGTCATATTTTCCTGTTTCTTTGCATATCTGCTTGCTTCTTATTGAAAGCCACATATTGTGAATTTAACTTGTCACAGATTGAACTGTACCCCAAAAACGTGTCAACTTGGCCTAGCCATAATTCTCAGTGGTTTAGTAAGCATATAATAATATAATTAGGTAGTTGCATAATAACATACTTATACCCCCCATGATGTGATTTAGGGAACTCTGGTGGGCTAGTCCATAGGGATTTATGGGGCTAATACAAAGGCACGCCTCTCTGGCTGTTTGAATTCAGTGGCTCCTAGGAAAAGGGTCAATCTCCCACTTGATTTATAATCTCAGAAACCCAATGGAGGGGTAGCTATGAGTCTATTCTGACCCAGCACCAATGAAAGAGTGAGCATGAGTGACTCACTAACAGGATGGGGGTGGACTTGTTGCAAAAGATCAAAGATAACACACGGGCTACATATGGGCTATACTTCAACCTTACAAAGATAAAAATCCTTACGACTAGGCCAATAGACAATGTCATAATATATGGAGAAAAGACAAGAGGTTGTCAATGATTTCATCTTAACTGGATCCACAATCAACAACTTTGGTACCAGCAGTCAGGAAATCAAAAGACAAGTTGCACTGAAAGAGTCTACAGTCAGGGACATCTCCAAAATACTTAAAAGCAAAGATGTCAGTTTAAAAAGGCTCACGTGTGCCTGATTCAAGCCGTGGGTTTTTTTACATAACTTGCTATGTATCTGACAGTGAATAAAGATGACAAAAAAGAACTCATGCCTTTGAGTGGTGGTGATGGGGAAGATTTTTGAGTAGTCATTGGACTGGCAAGAAAACAAACAAATCTGTCTGAGAGAAAATGTTACCAGAGTGCTCTTTAGAGGGAAGAATGGTGAAGCTTTGTCTCACGTATTTTGGGTTATATTGTTAGAAGAGGCCAGTCCTTGGAGAAGGACACCATCGGAAAAGTAGAGGGTCAGAGAAAGAGGGAAAGACCCTCCATGAAATGGATTGATATAACGAGTGTAACAATGTGCTCAAGTGTGGAAGAGATTAGGAGAATGGCACACGTCAGGGCAAGGTTCAGATCTGTGGTTCACAGAGTTGCTATGAGTTGTAGTCAACTCGATGACAACAAACACCACCACCACAACACTCTTACTAAGGTCACAGCCCTGATCAGATCTGAGAGGAGTTTCCCTACAGAGTAGCCCCACCCACCACCTTTTATCTTAGGAGGGAAAAAGCAGAGAGAAGCAAGCAGAGCTGGCTCATGAGTATCACCAAGAAAGAAGAGCTAGGAGTAGAATCTGTCCTTCGGACACAAGTCCTCTATGTTAAGAACCTCTATACCCAAGTGTAGACTGATACCATGATATGTGGAGAGTTCCAAGGAATGTGAGGCCCACCAATATTTCAACAATCACCTTCCTCCTGAGCCAGCAGAGAGAAAGACATCCCTGGAGCTGATGCCCTAAATTCAGATTCCCAGTCTTCTGGGAATTGACTAAATTCAATGGTTAAACCCATTTACTTCTGATATTCCCATTACAGCATTACATGAAAATAAGACAACTAGTCTGAATAGGTTTTGGTTTCTAACAACTGACTAATTCTGAGAAAGAGTATCAAGTACTTAAACACCTACTATGTGTCAGATCAAGGACCTCTCTAAATTGTAAAGGAGCAGTGGCGCTAAAGACTAAGGTGCATCTGATTCAAGCCATGGTCTTTTCATTTATTTGTTATGCATCTGAAAGTTGGACAATGATGATGACAGAAGAATCATCTCTGTCTTTGCACTGCAGTGTTGCAGAATAGTGCTAAACATCTCATGGTCTACCAAGAAAACAAGTATGTCTGGAGAAAGTGCAGCCAAGTGCTCCTTGGAAGCAAGGATGATGAAGCTTTGTTAGGAGGAGCAGGTCCTTGGAAAAGGAAATCATGATTGGAAAAATGGAGGGTTAGCAAACAAGAAGACGACCCTCACCAAGATGGACTGACTCGGTGATTCTGTGACAGTCGGCTCAAGTATTCTAGAGATGATGAGGATGGCAAAGGACAGGGTAGGGTTCAGATCCTTTGTTCACTCGGTTAAATGATTCCAACAAGATTTGTCAGGTGCTGGGATCACAATAGGTATCAACTTAGAACATTTCTGTTTAATCCATCTGCTCAAATGGTGCTGGGACTGTTAACATTCAATTGTAGCCTCAGAAAAAGTGTTTGAAATCTGCCTCTGTGCCTAAAGTTATCACCCCATTTGGGAAAAGGTTATCTTTGTTACGTGAATGAGGAAATCTCTTCTGAAAGAAGAATGAGATTAAATGAGGGAAACATGGAAAGACAGGGGAAGACTGATGCCAGGTCAGACGTTTCCTAAGGAATCAGGAAGCAGAAACTGAAGTCACAAAGTCCTTCCTCCCAGGCCTTCCCTTAAAGTCTGAGTCCTGAATTCACACTTACAGCTTTTTCAAAGGTCAGAAAAATAGGCATGTGTGTGTTAAAGCCACCCATTTGTGCTATTTCTGCCACAGACACAGTGTTTGACAGCTAAGATACTAACATAAGCAAATATTCACTGGGACTACTTAAATTACTTATGGTTACAAATGAATCAAATCAGCCATAGTTCCGTGAACAGTTTATATGACAACTACAGATGGATGCTTCCTTGACTAAAGGAAAAGGGGTAAAATGTTCCATTAAAGTTGAGAAATAAAGCAACCTTTGTTTATTTTTTAAAAAATATAAATATGTCTCATTTGTACTCAGCATAACATTTTGGAGGAAATAAAACAATATTAAACATGTGCAGTCTATAAATAAATAATACCCTGCTTTACTTATTCTGTTAAGCAAAGTCATAAATGAGAAAATGTCAAAATAATTACAAGATACCTCAATCCAATACAAGATACCTCACTCCAATAAGAATCACAAAATTTAACAGAGCAGCAAGCAACAAATGTTGGCGAGGTTGTGGAGAAACTGGAATCCTTATTCACTGTTGGTTGGCAGTGTAAAATGGTGCAACCACTGTGGAAGAGAGTATGGCGCTTTCTCAAAAAGCTGCAGAAATACCATTTGACCCAGCAATTCCACTACTGGGAATATATCCTAAAACCATAACTGCCACTCAAGTAGATATATATGGACCCTCATGTTTACTGCTGCTTTGTTCACAATAGAAAAGAACTGGAAACAACCCAGGTGCACATCACATCAACAAACAAATGGATAGAGAAGCTACAGTATAGTCACACAGTGGTATATTATGCAGCACTGACAAATAAGGAACTCATGAAGTATTATACAAAATGGGTGATCATGGAGGACATTATGTTGAAATATCTCAGTCACAAAAAGACAAATACTGTATAATGCCACTGTTATAGAGGACTGATATGAGGGTTGGGAGGAAACTAAGAAAAGGGGAGATAAATAATGTACACGGTATTGAAACAGACAAAGGAGAGAACTGCATAAAAGGAACATATGATTAGATATTATTGGCATGACAAGAGTCCAGAATAAGAGTTGCATAGTAAAGTGGTTGGGGAGGGGAGAGAGAAGGACTGCTTAACAATGAAAGAACTTCTTTTCCAAAGGAAAAAAGTGAACTGGGGAGGAAAGGGGAAAGGGAGGAAATGTGTAACAATGAATGCATGGAAATTAAAAAAAAAAAAAGAATATGTTCATACCTGTTAATACCAAATAAAGTATACATTTTAGGGGGGAAAAAAAGAACAATACAGAACCAAGACAAGTACTCTCAGTTCCCTTCATGTGGTCAATGGCAAAAGGGCAAAATCCAGAACACAGCTTCATTGTATTAATTTTTAACATCCAATTAAAGGAAACATCTATAATCTTTAAAAAAAAATGAGAAAATGTGATAATGCTTACTCTTTCAAAGGCATGTGAGTTAATTCCTAAAAAAAAAAAAAAAATGAAGCCATAAACAGGGAGAAATGGCTATAGTAACAGACTGAAGAGACGTGTGTGTGTGTGTGTGACCTTATCTACTTAATCTGACAGAACAAAGTATTCCTCAATAGTTAGGAGAACAGCAGCAAAACTAAGGAAAACTAAAATCAGCACTTAAGGATCTGTGGGATTGTTATGAATAAACACCAATCTCCCCTGGATCAGCGAGGCCCTATGAAAACCCAATTATCTATTTTGTCATGCCTATGTAACCAAACTTCACATTTCACTTTCCAATCAATGTGTTCCCTTATTCTCAGTCCAAACTGACCATGAGACACAGCAGCCTGGAAGGACAGTGGGGTTGCAATGCTTGGCTTGTAGAACCAGTCTCTACATTATACTTGATGGACATAAGTGACTCTATTGGTAATTAAAATAGCAAAGCCAGGCTCAGGTGGATGCCCTTATGTAACAAACACATCATACACTAGAATTATAAGTTACAGAAATAAAGACAAGTAAGGACATGAAGGGCACGATAGTTTATTTAAAAAAAAAATTGTACCACGCTGATCACCATGATCAGCTTATACATTATGATGGCTTTTCTCTTGGGTATTAACATCGCAGTATTTTTGCATACTGAAATGTCTCAATAGGACCAAGAACGTTAGAGAAATAAAGATCTCAGATGAAAATGAGTGCTAATAATTCTGTGTCCCACCTCACAGAGTTAATTTAAACTCTGTATGAATCTGTGGTGTTATAATGTGATGCAGTTACCATGAAAAAAGAAAGTTTCCTTTTAAGTAGACAGCATGAACTTACACTTCCTTGTACTTTCACCTTTAGTCTTTATGATTTAAGCAATGTCCGTCTGGCTAGAGCACAATCATTTCAAACCTCAGATATGCCCATGCAACCACTGCATGAGTTTAGTGATTCTACTAAAAAAAAAAAAAATTAAAAAAAATTATATATATATATGTATATATATATATGTATATATATGTATATATATATATATATATACATATATATAACTCAAACCACCATTCAAAAAAAGAGGCAAATAAAGTGATTTCCAAACTATATGAAAAGCATAATGCTTATTTATCCAATATAGACTCAAACTTTAAAACTTTAAATCAAAAGCTACAATTTACCCATGTCTGCAATTAAATTAATATGCATACATACATATGGGTTTTCGTTCATAGAACTGTATTTTGCAATCCGTGAGATAAAGTTACTTTTTAAAGGACAACATAGTTGGTTACAGTCCACACATCTGTAGTAAAGACAAAGCCACATGATGTTAAACTTGGCTCCAAATAAGCTATTGTGAAATTGTGACCAAATATCAAAATGAGGATCACCTGATCACCTAGTTGTAGCCCATATGAGATTACCTTTTAAGATTAGGTGTGCTGATGAGTACTTACTTTAATAGCATTTTCTTTTCATGACTCTACAAACTAACCCTTTTTCAAATCAATATGACTCACTAATAGTTCTGACTGACCTCTTTTTTTTACTGTGTTACCATCTCAGTACCAAGGGATTTCTGAGGCAGTGTTAAGTCTGACTTCATAAAAACAGTGGATAGTTGAACCCTTCAGTGACAGCTTTTAAATCTGCAAACTCAAAACCCACATTATTTAGCTTTCCACTTATAAAAACATTGAGATTTTGGCATTTCAAGTCAGAATCTCTTTGTGCTTTTTAAAAATTAAGCTGCTTTTGAATCTTTTTTGGTATTTATTAGCCATTTGTATTTCCCTTGTAATTAAAAAAAAAAGGATAACAGTTAAAATAATTTTTAAGAGCAAATATCCTGGGGACATACCATTACTTTCTTTTTTAAAAAATGTAGTATAAATCAATTATCTTTTTTCCTTCAGTATCTGGAATAGTAGAAATTATTTCTGGTCCCGCCATAGCTCAACCAACACTACTTATTAGCACGTATAACACTGAATTTTACAGACATCCCTGAAAAGTCTTTGATTAATTAAGTAAACAAGTGAATCACAGTGGAGTCTCAATCAGTTAACAGTGTAGATTGATTAAAAAAAAACAAACAACTTAACACTGAATAGTAAAAGATCTTTTAAGCAAAAAAAACCAAAAAACAAAACCACAAACAAAAAAAATCTCAAAGAACAAAAACTCAATGTCTTTGTCACCAATTCTGTACTTGCACCCCCTGATTGATGAGACTCCTCCATTTCATAAAACATGTTTACTTGAATCTTCACGCCAAGCCTTTAGGACACTTGCGTGAAAGGGCTTATGTTACCGTACACTGTACCATCTCAGGAAATGCAGGGGTACCTCATCATTTTCCTCCTTCACAATCTAAAGATGAACAAGGAGTCCCTCCTCTGCCCTCCCAGCCAGCATTTTATCAGGAGACGACACTTGCTGTGCAAACTGATGGCTGCTGGTCCTCTCCATCTCCCACTTCACCTCCCCAACCCAGGCTATAATAGGAGGTTATCATCAGTTTGTCATTATATTCACTGGCATTTCAAACTATTTCAATCCTAAAAATTGCAGCTTTAAAAGAAATAAAGAAGGGCAGAGAAGAAACGAAAAACCAAGAGGCTAAAGGCACAAAGTCGCATAGCTGCTCTAGTTGGAGTTTGTAAACAGAGAATAGGTTAAATTTAGGTAATCCCAATTTATGAGAGTAAAAAGGCATCCACAGCTAGCTTTTATCCAGCCAGCTTCTTTGAGACCCTTCAGTGGGTTTTGAGGTCTACAAAGTATGCACTAAAATACCCATACTTCAAAAAGCAATAAGGCAAATAGTATAATCATTATTCCAAAAGTTACAATGGTAGTGTAGGCATACATAGTATAATTTAGTTACAATGTGTGGTACTGTTTCTATTACATAACTGTATTAACTGTGTCTTTCCTACATAATTACATATTCAGCTGGGTTTCAGTTGAACACAAAACCATCCTTGTACCACCACTGATGGTTGGCAATAGCTCTTTGATAGCAGTTTTTACTCTGTAGAAATTATCCTTGAATTGAAAAAAGTCCACAATCCAACGTTCAGCCATTAAACACTATCATATTTGTGAAGAGCTTCTTCCAACTTCTGGGTCACTTTCTGGAAAAATATTATTTGTTGTTGTAAGAAATGCTGCATCTGTGATTTAAAGTCTCTTACTCGAATTTGATGGAAGTGGTGGATTTCAGCCAAAGTGGCAAAAGAAATAGTGTTACAGCGATCTTGAATGCCATCTGCCTTCTGGACCTCCATCTTCCCTTCCTCCACGTGTCTTCTACTCTCCTTTACTTTGGTAAGAGCTCCTGTAGTGTTATAAAAAGAAAGAAAATGACTGTAACAAATTTTTAAAACACATATCCCAATGACACAGCTGCACAATAAGTAAAAGCTTACACACTATAAGTGTCAAAACTATTTTAAATGTCTTCAGAATTTAAACTAATACTTTAACGGCAATTTAAAAGCAGGAATCTGGTCAAAATTACGAAAACATTTTGACTGCTGCAATTTCACCTAATCAAAGATAATCACCTACTAATATTTTTCCATCTTATCCAAATAGGAGACACCACTCATAACAAAAAAATAAACTACAAATATCTCTGAAAAGACAAATCAAGAAACTCTTGATGTCTTCACATTCTTAAGAGAAAGATATATTCTTATTAATATAGGTATATAAGGAGAGCTATATGACAAAGCCTTGTCTCACACACTCTGGTCATATTGCTAGTAGAGAAGAGGACCATCATGCTTGGAAAGGTGGAAGGTTGGCAGAAGAGAGGAAGACTTAACCAGACAGACTGATGCAGTAACTGAAGTGTGTCAGAGACTGAGGATAACACAGGGTCGGACAGGGTTCAGATCTGCTGCTCATAGGGTCACTATGAGGTTGTACTTGACTCAACAGCCTCTAACAAATAACAATATATAAACATTTTCATACAAAACACTCTGCTTTCTTAGACAATCTCATGATAAGCTTATTATTTTTCTAAAACCAGGTAGTTTCCTGGAAATCATCTCATGGTCCTGGATGGGAACATAGGTTCTGGACGGCAACATTGCTAATCTACAACTGGACGTAACTAGTTCGTTCACAGAGAATGTTGAAGTGAATCATCACATATCACATACACCTGGTTCTGACTCCATAATCCATTAGAGATCCACCCCTGGAGTATAAGGTGCCTGAGAAAGAATAATTCATCATTTCTCTGGGGTCACTGGTAGTTCAGTGTGAATTCTTGCCTTCCATGTGGGAGACTTGCATTCAATTTCTGGACAATGAATCTCATATGCTGCCATCATCCATCTGCCAGCAGAGGCTAGTGTCCTACTATGCTGATGATACTAATGAGGCATCTCCAGACTAAAATGTACCAGGTAGAAAGGTGACAATCTACTTGCATTGTATCTTGGGAACGAAGCTAAAAATGCTATAGCCTCTTGTCACAAAACATGGCAGGAAGGGGTGCATGGGTGGGAGTGACCATCAATTTATTTGGGTATGTGCCACATAAAGGAGGGCTTTCCCCCGGGAGAACCACCACAGAAAGGTTAAGAACATGTAGGGTGGGAAAAGAATATTCATGGAGGTGAAAATGAGAGTATGACACTCAATCACAGTATGACCTAAGCACAGTCAGTCCAAGAATTCAGATTTCCTGACTCCCTCTAATACTCACAGCACTAAACTCTTACAAAAGACACAACACAGAGAAAGTCTACACATCCTACTTGGCAGTCTGGCAACCAAACAACGCAGAGGTGTGAAAGGGCACCCTGTTTGAGTGGGAGTGCTACAAACCTTGTTTCAGAAATGAAATTTTTGTGCATAATGAAATAAATACATGCAGAAGAAAAGATGCTCTAACATTTTTTTCAAATTTCGTACAGAATAATACAGATAATCCTAGTATTAAAAAAGCCTTTAAAGGTTAAATAGAGTGTTTTGCACAGCTAAAAAAAAAAATTAAATAGCTGCCATTAACAAATTTTAGACCTGTGTGAGTTTGTGTGGACAGCACACTTTAATTTCCATTTGTTGGCTGGAATCTAGAGGGAAAAGACCAGAGAGTGGCCAAAATTATTGGAGCAGCTATTGCTGCCAGTTTAGGGCCTGTGTCAGGAAAAGGAAGTCCTACTCATAAACAACGCCACCCAAAGGTAATAAAGGAGGTCAAAATTGCTTCCACTGTGGAAAGCTGGGCCACTTCAGTAGACAGTGTCAGAGACAAGAGCCACAGATAGGCAAGGGAGTAGAGAGGAAGCTCCCACTCACTTGCTTTAAGTGTGGATCTGAAGGACACTTGGCCAATGGTGGCCCACATCAGGTCCTCATGGCTGACAGGACTGACAGGCTCCAGCTCCCAGCTGGAAACAAAGGAGGACGCTTCAACGATTCAGATCCTCCCAGAAGAGCCATGGATGAGTGTTAACATTACTGGTAAGTATATTCATTTGCTCCTGGACACAAGAGCCTATTATTTGGTCCTAAAAGCCTTCTGAGGTCCCAACTTTTCTCACTATTTCTTAGTTGTTGGAATTGACGGAAAACCTTATAAGCAGTTCCTTACTTCACCTCTGCCTTACATGCGGACTTCTGAGCTGTAAAACAACCCAGTAGTAGACGGAATTTGATCCAAGACTTAAGAATAATAAATGACATAGTTGAGCCTCTACAGCTTGTAGTTCCTAACCTTTATACTATAAAAGACAAAGAGCTAGTCAATAAGTCTTTTATTTTAAGAACTACCTTCCCTCTGTAACTTGATTTGTGGCACTATTAGAAACTCTACTTGGAATATTATTGCTTTTAATTTCTGACTCATGTACTTTTAACTTGTTAGTTAAATTTGTGTCTTCTAGGCTGCAACAGTTCCATGATACATCTTCAAGGATATGAACAAGTATGGCTAAGCACAACTGATAACAGTGCATCGAAATTCCAAAATCAATCTCCATAATAGTCTTTGTGTTTCCTATTGCCAAAGGGGCCCTTTAGAATAGTGAGAGAAGATCTTCACCCTGAAACCTACAGCGACCCTTTTCAGGAGGAAGTAGCTAAGAGAATACGTCGTCCCCTTTTCCTTATGAATCAGGGTGAAATCTCTCTCAGGGAGGAGCGATAGGGAATGGCAAAGGACACACTGACAAAGGAGATTAATCAGAACTGGCTTTGACAAGCACTGTGGCAATGGGACAATTAAAACAGACTTTCAAGGAATATTCAACCTGAATCCTTCTGATCATATGGACATTTCTGAAAGTATAAAAGAAAAATATTTCTATTTGTTGACTGTAAATTAGATCTGTAAGAGGGAAGCACAGACCTTCTGGCATGATGCCCTTTGCACGACAAGCACATGAAATGCTGACCTGCAGTCCTTCTGTGTCATGTGGCAGTGATGTGGTCAGCTCCACAGAGGATACATTCAAGCTAAAGGACTTCCAAAGATCCTGGTCCCGTTCCTACTGAGAGGTCATCACGAGGAAAGTGTAGCAATTTTACTGTATTTACTATGGCTCACGCTACTAGTAAAACACTAAAAGTCGCTTGCTTGTACTTTCAGAAAGAGCACCTGGTGATGTAATGGGTAAGTACTTGGGTATTAGCCAAAATCTCAGAGACTCCAACATATCAGCTGTTGCGTAGATGTGGCAGTCTGTGTCCATGAAGATTTACAGCCTTGGAAAGTCTATGTACAGGTGTACTCAGTCCTGTAAGGTCTCAATGTGTCTGAATCAACTCCACATCAGTACGTTCCAGGCTGGGTCCAGTGGTAGATGCTCCCCTTCTACGTGGCAAACCCAGGCCCCCGTTCCTGGTCATGACAGCGCATGTGCAGCACTTGTCCATCATCGGAGGCCTGTATATGTGCTAAGATTCTGAAAAGGTATCAGCACAGCTTTCAAATCAAGAAGAATGGCCTAAGGATCTGGTTCTGAAAACCATCCATGAACAGGCACATGACACAAAGACAACAAAGCCAGGCATGGTGATGAGCATGAAGAGTAAGAAAGTGCACCAAAAAGAAGAAGAAAGTCTACATGAATCCCCTGCTCTCCAGAAGGGTCCTGAATAAGAGCAGACATGACAGCCAAGAATAATAAAGGTTATATGAAAACATGAATGAGGAAGACCAGCTCCCAAAGGGAGACAGTGAAGGGGGAAGGCTTTGTTAACAGTTATTTTTCTAGAAAGGTTCACATCTTAACAAACAGAAATGAAAGTTAAAAAGATCAAGATAGCATATAGAAGGTAGAACTAAAGAAAGTGAATTCCAAATGGATTACTGAAAATATGAAAATAATGTCTAAATACAGACTAAAAAACACCCCAGGTGGTTTGTCCACTTTTACCACCTGATTTCAACCTGAAGGTCTGATTGTGTAATAACCGCTGCCCATGGCTGTAATATTCGGAAGCATCACTTACTCTAGATCTCAGAGTAGTCTGAATGTCAACCAAGTTGCAGCTTGTCAAACACCAAACCAGGTCAGCACACTAATTTCCAGGAACTATCTTCTAATATATGGAAACACATATCACTGTATTATGTTCTAGAAACTGTATTTTAATCTTCAGGGTTTAAGATGCAGGTGTGCATCTGTAATCAACAAACAGCTCAACTCACAGCCCTCGAGACAGCAACTACAGCTGACCTTCCTGTGGGTTTTCAGAGGCTGTAAATGGCACAGCAGACTGTCCTATCTTTCTTTGGTGGATTAGAAATGCTAGCCTTTGGGTTGGCACCACAACTAACTCCCAGAGCTCCCATCTAAAATAACCAATGGAAATATGGACAAGAATGAAGTGTTTGTAATTTATCCCATCAACATACATTTTCAAAACCCTTGGGCACAACAACAAATACACAATCTTTTTGTGGCAGTAGGGCCGTTAGCATTTAATGCCTTTAAGTGTGGTAAGTGTATTTATTACAGAAGCCAAGGAGAATTTAAAAGTCAGTTCCTCCCTGCTCATCAAGAACAAAACAAATTTTGTTATTTTTAAAATCTCACAAAGGTTGAATAATGAGGCAGGAATTTGAATTAATTCATCACAAGTGTAGGACATACTGCTGGAGTGAGGAACGTCTAGCTGTTGAACACTCAAGTCATCCCCCTCAGAGGACACACAGGCAAACATACCAGTCAGTCATTGCTGTGGAGTTATAACTGACTCATAACTTAACCCCCACTTTGGTTTTCAAAGGCTATAAAGCACATGAATGATCATTTAAGAGGCTCAGCTTTATAGGAGAAATGTGGCATCAGGACTGGAGAAGACTCATGAACAACCTGTCTTATGCAAATGACACAGCCTTGCTTGCTGAAACTGAGGATGACCCGTAGCACAGAAGGTCAAGCATTGCAGCCTTAAATGTGGACTGACGTTCAACATCACGAAAACAAAGATTCTCACCAATGGGCTGACTAGCAGCAGCATCATGATAGATGATAAAGAGATTAAGATTTTTGACAGCTTCAGTTTGCTTGGCTCCACAATCAACACTCTTAGTACCAGCAGCCAGGAAATCAAAAGATAAATTGCACTGGGAAAGTCTGTTGTCAGTGACATCTCCAGAGTACTGAAGAGCAACGATGTCAGTCTGGAGACTAAGGTGCACCTGATACAGGCCATGGTCTTTGCAATTACTTGCTATGAGTCAGAAAGCCAGACAAAGACTAGCAATGATAGAAGGAGACTAGATACTTTTGAGCTAGAGAAGAGTACTGAATACACCATGGACTGCTAGAACAAACAGCTTTATCCAGGAGAGGGTGAAACGAGGCTGCTCCTTGGAGGCAAAGATTCTAAAGCTTCATCTGACATACTTTGGGCATGTTACAAGGAGAGACCAGTCCTTAGAGAAGGAGGACATCATGCTTGGTAGGGTGGAGGGACAGCACAAGAGAGGAAGACCCTGGATAAGATGGACTGAATCAGTGACTGGGGTAATGAAAGTAGGTACGATAAGAGACGATAAAGTTGGCTCAGAACAGAGCTGGTGTACAAAGGGTCGATTTCCCATGGCACATAATAAATCGCATGGGAGAAAACTGTCCACCCTCATGCCGAGGAGGAGCTGGTGGATTTAAATGGCCTGCCTTCAGACTGACAGCACAACTCCTTACCCACGAGGTCACTAGGGTGAAATAAAATCACCAAGTACATCATTTGCATGGGAAGTGAACATGGCATTCCTCCAGACAGCATCTGAACTGTGACACCAGCAGGGATGTGGGAGGGGAATGGGTATGGAACAGAAGTGTGCTAACAGTAACTAAATACAAAAAAGAAAACAACTCATTGCTATCAGGTCAGAACCTACTCATTCAAGAGCTGACTTCCCAGGAAATTTTCAGAGGCTTAAAACATAGCGCATGGAAGGAGACTGCCCATTTCCTTCCTCAGACGAGGTGGTGGATTCAGACTCCCAGCTTTTGCGTTGGTTGTGCAACTCCCTTCAGACGAGTACACTAGAACACGCAACACAGTAAGCAGCAACTATCAAAAATAGTTGTCATGTGTGCTAGGCACTTTGCATGCCCTCTAACTCACTACAGTTTAACAAGGCAGGCATCACTCCCATTTTCACAAGGTAACACTGAAAAAGCTGCTAAATCTCTTGGAGCCTCCAAGTTGCCCACGTAACCCAGACAGAAGCTACTACGGTGCCTGATTCCATGACGATTCAAAGCAAATAATACAAATATTTAGGAAAGAAATTGGTACTTGGATGGACAAGGCAAGCAGGTGAGCCAGTGTCAGGGCAGGGCCCTGAGAGGGACAGACGGCCTGGGTGGCTAAGGATGCCAGGAACACGGACTACCCAGGACCTGTGGCACCTGTGTGGTGGCCCTGCATTCTTCTCTCCTTTCTCCTCTGCTGTTATCCTAACACCTAAACCAATTAGGCTCTTCCCTCTAGAATCTTTACTAACCTCACTTCATTTCCTAATCATGCCTGTAAAGCCTTCCAGGGTTTAAGATGTCCCATTTTCTTATCTGACATGGTCAGTGTCACAAACACACAAAACCATATAGAAGGAGAAGTACATATTTCATTATGTTAAAAATCTAAGTATAAACATTCCCTTCAGTATGCAATGGTAAGAGGGGACTGGCACACATAGAGATCCCGCTTGAAGATAGTATAAATAACTACCATCAAACAAATACTAGTATGTAATCCCTTTAAGAATAAAAAGGTTACATCTCCATTTTGGTATAGCTGGATATAAAAGTCAATAAATAAATCACTATATATAAAATCAAATGTTTCTGCAAACTAGGAAGACCACTGGCGAGAGCAAGTACCCAAAAGCTATTCCTACTTGAAATTTCAGTTGAACTCACTTAATACAAGCTAAATATGTATTATATGCTAGGACTTCAGGGAGATGAGGAAGAAACAAAATCTCAAAAGAAGACAGTGGTTCCTGTTTAACACGCTGCCACAGATGATGGGGGGTGGGGGGGAATGTGTTTCTAAGCCCGGTCGTCAATTTAATTGTGCGGCAACGTGTTAAGGGGTTCAAATGATTTTCCAAGGTGCTAAGATAGGAGATGTACAAGCTGAAACACTTAAAAAGCAACTAAAACAGTATATGAAAATAGTATTAAATAGCATATTGTAAATGCACAAACTCAACAGCGTTACTACATAAAATTGTATCCATCTGTGCAGAACAAACAAACAAAACACCTCCTTTTCACGTAGCTAAATTTTTCTCCCAGAACCACCTTTAGAAAAAAGAGAAAAGGTAAATGGTTAGCAGTAAAACAAGCTGATGGCTTATTTTGTTACATATTTCCTTGAGTTAGAGATATCCGCCAAACTCCTCTGTAAGAAGAGTACAGTAACCAGCTATTAAAGACCAAGATGACCAGTCCAAGGGCCTTTTAAGACCCTAAGTCAAATACAAAGCGGGTGACTTTCTAGAAAAGACTTTGCAAAGTTTTAAAAAACATAGTTCCTTGAATGGGAAAATAACTATCTTTTCATCTCACAGCACTCTAGGTATTTTTAGGGTGTAGCGTGTCAGGCTGCTACGTCAAAGATGTCAGGGTGTTGGGGTGGCTCTATATCAGATTCCACTCCATAGTTATGGATAGTGGTGTTTTGGGGGGGTTTTCTGCGGGGGCAGGGGGAATGAGTGGAGGGGCTTGGATATTTAGAGTACTAGTGTGTTTTGGTTTTATTCTTTTTCCCCTTAAAAGAAAAGTGAAGCAGTTGACTGAACTAATTATTGGTTATCTTACTGTTTGCTGTAAGAATCTTACGCTCTAGTCCTCAGGACTTTAGTCTGAATGTCAACTAAGCTGCAGTGAGTCCCAATTAGCTCAAGCAATATATTACAACAGCCAGTAAGGGCGACTCAACACTTGGGGAGCGAAAGACTGAACTACTTTCTGGGTGCCTGGAAGCTTCCTATCCATTCTACCTCCACCCACTGGGAGTCAGTTCCTTAGACTAAAGTGGGAACAATTTTTTTTCCAAAAGAAACAATGGGTTAGAGGCAACTGTCTTACTGCAAATCATACCATCATTAGAATTACAAGTTGAGTTTTGTTACAAATGGCTGTTTTCCCAGAGTTATGACAATTTCTAAACTGGGAACTGCCTGCACATGCTATTAAACTCCATATTCTTTTCATATTTAAAATATAAAATACTACAAGAAAAGCAGAGGTATAATTTCTACTCAGTCTTAGATCTAAGGAGGAGGAGGAGGAGGGGGAAAGAAAATTAGTAGGGCTGAGGTGAGTCATTTATGGACTTGTTATTTTCTAGGAAGTTGTTGTTGCTAAGTGCCATCTAATGGCTCATAGCAATCCTATGAATGAAAAACCTGAACACTTGTGTAACTTTCATTGTTTCTCCAGGTTCATAGGGTTTCTGGAGACAAGCTATTTCAGAAGTGGATGCCACTCCTGCTTCCAAGCTTGTTTTAATATTGAAACTCCATCAAACACTGTCCACCATGGGTAACCATTTTCCCATTTGACACATTAGCGTCACAGTGTTCAGCTTCACAACAACCACAAATCAGGACATGAGACTGGGAATAAAGCTACTTATCTCTTACAAGTTCCACTGTCTCAGCTGTGGGCCTTGTTCTGTTATCCCTCAGCCCCACCTCACCTTCACCCCACCACATTGCCGTCACCCTGTTTCACCACCCTCATACTCACCCTCCTACCACACACACATCACCACTCCCCCTTCCCAAATCCTCATGCACGACCCCACCCTCACAGGCCACCATCCTGACACACCACTCTGCTCCACCCACCACCTCTCCCCTACTCTCATCACCCCTACCCCACACACCCCACTATCATCTATCTGGGTGCGCGCGCGCGCACGCATACATGCGCACACACGAGAGTGTTGCTGGACAGCCTCCTTGTCTTTAGATCTAAGGAGTGGGAGGAAGGGGAAAGAAAATTAGTAGGGCAGAGCTGAATCACTTATGGACTTGTTACTTCCAGGATAGCTTTAAAAATTATTACGTTGCTGCTTAGGAAGTAACTTACAGAGGTACAATATAACTCACGTGCAGAGTCGCCACAAAGCATTACAGCACTCTTCAAGCATTTTCTTAAACTGTAGGACATTATTTTGCCAAAGTCAAAAGGAGTGTAAATAAAAGCTTATAAACATGCCCTGACTCAAAAGAACAAAGAGACCACACATTTTTATCATAGAATTCATACAAACAAGCTAAGGTTTTCTAAAGTTTTACTTTTGAAGGCTGTTCATAGGGTTGCCCTGAGTCAAATCAGGTACCTACCAACTCTTCCAGTTGCTAATTAAAAAACCATCAGCCCATTGTCAGTTCCCTGTCCTCCTAAACCATAATAATGACACACTGCTTTTTTAATAGAAATCAAGAGAGATCTGGTAGCCAAGTGGTAAGGAGCTGCACTGTCAACCTAAAGGTAGGTGGTTTGAGTCCACCAACTGCTCCATGGAAGAAAAACGGGCAATCAACTCCCATGTAATTTACGGCTTCTGAAAACCCACTTTATAGAGTCGATCCCAACTTGAAAGTAGCAACAATAGAAATGAGAACTGAAAAAAATGAGACAGAACAATCATACAATAAAGTATAAGGTAACAAGAGGTCATTTTTTTTAATAAACAATGAATCTCACTTTGCTTGTGAGTAGGGTAGTAATTAAATGTGATCAGAAGATAAACATTTCAGAATGGGGATGTAAGTGTCTATCATTACGAAACTTCTTGGAGTATGATACAGCTGTTCCCCAGTATCCTCAGGTAATAAGTACCTAAAGCTTCCCAAACAAAAATCTGCCAATGTTCAAGTTCTTTATATAAAATGGTGAAGAATGTGCATACAACTTACATATACTCTCCAGTATATTTTTAAGTTCTACCTACATTACTTACAGCATCTAAAATAATGCAAAAGCTATGTAAGTATCATTCACATCCCACTTAGCTGTTGAGGGATTCTTCTGAGCACTTAATTGCTTTTTAGGAGCCACTTTCCTTACTCCCACCAAGAACAATTTTTTAATTAATTTTTTATAATGATTTTTTAATGCAACATATATAAATATATATTTTTACAACTATTTCTTTCCATTTAATTCTTTTTCCAACAACTCTTAAGATATCATCTTACCCCAGTAAGAATAGCAAAATTCAAAAGAGCAGCAAACAGCAAATGCTGGCGAGATTGTGGAGAAACTGGAACCCTTATTCACTAAGAACATTTTAAATTCACAGTTGTCTGAATCTGAGGACCCAGAACCTGAGGATTTAGAGGCCCAACTACATTTGCATCTGCAGTTAACATATGGGCACATTAAAGTTTCATTATGGAAAGTAAATGTAGGCAAGTATTAAATTCTGAGGTTAAAAGGGGTTGACAATAAAGTATAGTGTGAAATGTTCTTAAGTGAAATAAGCAATATTAACCATAAAATACTAATACTCCATGGTAAGAAAATAAAGTCCAAAACAGTAATCCGTGAAACAGCAATCCCTAGGCTACACAACTGGCATGAATTCTTAAAATGTATCTGAGGTGCAGGGAAAAGCAGTGTTGAAAGCACATAGTAATTTATTTGAGCCATAATCCATGATGTCAAACAGGCAAAAGTAACTCAAGGATGCCCTCCAGCACACTGATTGAGGCCTCTCAGTGACAGCTGGATAGGTACCTCTTCCTCTGGGGCCACTCTAAAAGAGAGTAGAAAGGAATACAGATGCATCTCCCTCACATACACCACCAAAAGACACACACTAAGAATTTAGCTACCAAGTCACACTGGTAAATTACTAGACTTTTCCCACAGGACAGAAAGTTTACCTCGTACCAAAAATACTGAGAACTCACTCCAAAAGAAGCAGCAAGAGCCTTGGGGGCTGCCTTATCAACAATCCAGTTCTGATAAGATATCTGCCAGAGAAAGGCAGAGATGCAGCTCTGGTGGCCTAGTGCAAGAAACTGCACTGCAATCTTGAGGGTTCAAGGCCACTGCTCTGCAGGTAAAGAATGGGCAATCTCTTTGCTATAGTGAACAAACAGCAATAAACATGAGTGTCTGGGTGGCAGATATGGTTTATTTAGGGTCTATTTCCAGTACTGGAATTGCTGGATCAAATGGCATTTCTATTCCCAACTTTGTGAGAAAACACTATACTGCCTTCCATAGTGGTTGCACCATTTTATACTCCCACCAACAGTGAATAAGGGTTCCAGGATTTCCATAATCTCGCCAACATATGTTGTTTGCTGCTCCATTGAATTTTGCTATTGTTACTCAGGTGACACAGTATCTCATAGTTGTTTTGACTTGCATTTCTCTTAGAGCTTGGGATTTTGAACATTTCTTTATGTGTTTATTTGCCATCTGATGGTCTTCTTTGGTGAAGTGTTGTTCATATTCTGTGCCCATTTTGGGATTGCATTGTTTATCTTGTATGGTGCTGGAGTAGTGCCCACCAACAAACAAATGGCCAGAGAAGCTGTGGTAGAGTCACATAATGGAATACTAAGCAGCACTGAAAAACAAGGTACTCATAAAATAGTACAAAATGGGTGACCCTGGAGGACGTGAGTGAAATATCTCAGTCACAAAAGGACAAATGCTGGATAATGCCACTGATATAAAACAGGACTGATAAGGGGGCTGGGGGAAAACTAAGAAAAGAGGGGATAAGTAATGTACACAGCACTGAAACTGATGAAGGAAAGAACTGTTTAAAAGGAATATATGATTAGGTATCATTTGCAAGACAACAGTCCAGAATAAGAGGTGCACAGCAAAGTGGACGGGGGTGAGGGGGTGGGAAGAAATTGTGCAAAAATGAAATAATTTTTTTTCAAAGAGAAAAGCAAACCTGAGGAGGTAGGCATGAAAATGTGCATCAATGAATGAATGGAAATCTTAAGTTGAACATAAACTTTCGTTAAAATCTCAATTAAAATTAAAAAAAAAAAAAGAGAGGGGAAGTATGGACACTCTCCTCCCGTGGACCTGTCTGAAAACCCGCCCAGAAGGTCAGCTATAGGTCAGCTCTCACTCTTTGGTACACAACAACAACAAAGCAGAGTGTGGTTTCCAGATTATTGTTTAAAAGCTGAAAGGGATTTAATAGAGTCTAGTCTAACTCTCTCAATTGTAATGACACAGACCTTGAGCCTGGAGAGTCATTCCCCGCCTGCCTGTTGGCCCTCAAACATTTTCAACCCACCATGGCCTCCTCATTCTGAAGATGGTGTAGCCAGTCCAGGAGGAGCAAATGTGTCAAGATTTGAGCTGGAGACTCATCCTACTGGATTCCAAGGACTCTGTCCTTCCTTTCCCACATTTCGTGGACTCTGCTTTAAGCTCTGTTATTAATAGTCTCCTGGAAACCTTTGGCATGTTTGGTTGACTAGGTAGATACAAAAATCTTAACTGGTTTGTCTGGGTTTGTTGTGTGTGTGTGTTTTTTTTAATTGCAGTTACTGAGGCTCAGAGGTTATGATGCCCCTTCCCACCATCACAAAAAAATCTACCTCCACAGAACTGATACTGTACATTGACTCCAACACTCTCCTTTTTTATATGTATCTTACCATTAGGCCATCTCACAGTTTCAAAACATGCTCAGTCTAGAGAGAATTAGTCACAAAATAACAAAGACCTCGTTTAAAATATAACATAAGCCATTTTAGAAGAATCCTGTTACTTGTGCCTGTAATGAATATAAAATTATTAAACTAAGCAGGAAGCTTCCTCATCTCAAATCCTACTACAGAGTTGTAGTAATCAAAACACTGTGGTACATTTTCACAGGTATATTCACCAATGGAAGAGAACTGAGAACCCAAAAATAAATACATTCATCTATAGACAAGTGATTTTGGTAAAGAGATAAAATATATTAGGTATGGGAAAATGGTAAATTTTCCTCTTTTGAAAAATTCTGCTGATATTTGCAGAACACCGAAACAATATCTATCTCACACCATATACAAAATCTAACTCAAGATAGGACCTACATGTAAACCCATTACAAAGATTATTAAGAAAAAGTTGGGGCAAGCTTAGGAGCCAATCTATGGCATAAATAGACTATAAGTAAAAATGCACAATCAACAGAGAATACACTGGATAATTCGAACCTCCTAAAAATGCAGTCCTTTCATGCACCAGAAGATTTTTCCCAAAGAGTAAAAAGAACCTATGGACTGGGGGAAAATAGTTAGCAATGTTATATCAGATGAAACCGATCTCCAAGCCATATAGAAACTCCAATACTCAACAAGACAACACAATTATACAACGGGCAGAGAACATGAAAAGAAGGTTCATCAAAGAAGGCATTCACAAAGTGCTCAATACCACTGTTACCCCAAAGAATGAAGCCAAAACAATAATGAAGTATCATCTCACACCAGGAAAGATAGCAACGTTCAATAACGCAGTAAACAATTGCTGGCAAGGGTTGAGAGACTGCAACACTCAGACACTGCTGACAAATATGTAAAATAGTACCTTCACTATGGAAAACAGTCTAGTACGTCCTTAGGAAGTTGGGAATAGAAATATCACTTGATCCAGCAATCCCACTACTAGGAATACATCCTAGAAATAAGAGCTGTCACACAATCACACACTCATGTTCACTTACCGCAGTGTTATTTACCAGCAAAGTGTTAGAAAAAAAACAGGTGTCCATTAATGGATGAATGAATAAGGAAATGATGGAACAGTCACAAAACAGCATATCATGTAACACTAAAAAGCAATACAGAAGTCACCAAACACTGCCTAACGAGGATGCATCTAGAGGACAGTACGGTAAGTGAAGTCAGTCACAACAGGTCAAACATTGCATAAGATCACTGTTATAAATAAAAAGAGAAGGAAAAGATTACGCAAAGAATCACTCTTGAATGGTTACCAGGGATGGAAAGAGAGGAAGAGGGGAGTAAAAATTAGTAAAAAGATAACAGATATATATTAAGATGGGTGAAGGGAAAGTTGACAGCCAATAAGGAATGATAACAGCCAGTTTAAAGACTAAGGTGCATCTGATTTAGGTCATGATCTTTCATGCACTTGCTGTGCATCTAAGAGCTGGACAACGAATAAGGAGGACAGCAGAGTAATTGATGCCTTTGAACTGTGGTACTGGAGAAGAACACTGAATATGTCATAGACTGTCAAAAGAACAAACAGATATGTCTTGGAGTAAGTACAACCACAGTGCTCCTCAGAGGCAAGGAAAGTGAAGTTTCATCTCACATACTTGGAAAAAAAAATTGTGCTTAAAATGAGAAGAAGGAGTAAGACCCTCAATGAGATGGACTGACCCTGAGACTGCGGCGATGGGCTCAAGTATGTCAGAGATGGTAAGGATGGTACAGAATAGGCCGGGGTTCAGAGCTGTTAAACACAGCAGGCCCTTATGAGCTGTAGTTGACTTGATTGCACCTAACAACAACAACATTACAGTATCCTTACAAGAAAGGGAAGACACAGATAGGTACAGAAAGATCAATGGAAATTGGAATTATAGGGAGGAAGTGTGATTTCACTGTGGATACTCCTTTGGGTTAGCTGCACCAACTCCCGATAGATGATGCCACTAGAGCTTCCTAGCGAGTGAGGGAAGTGGATGTCTACATTATTGCTATTGAACAAAGTGTGCATGAAGAGATGAAAGAAAAACTAATTTGCTTTGTAAACTTTCAACAAAATCACAAGTAAATAAAAGTAAAAAAAAAAAAAAACAAACAGCAGTATTTGTCCTAAGACAAATCCCAGAATTCAGGAAAGGGGTAGGACAGAAGGATTAATAGAAATGAGAATTAAAGGGACTAAGAGGGAAAAGTGCAGTTACATGGTGCATATTGTAATTACTGTTATAAAGCAAAATGTGTATGAATGGTTCAATGAAAACCCAATATGCTTTGTAAACTTTTACTCAAATTACAATAAGGAAAATAATAAAGGAAGTAATCATTAGCAAAAACAAAACAAACACCAAAACCAGAAAGAGTAGAACAACGTAATCACATGGCCAGGCCTATTAACATTGCGACATTAAAACTCAAATCAACTCATCTGATTATGAGCCAGGAAATCAGCACCATTCTCAAAAACATCCCATTACTTACACAACATGTCAGTAAATTATTCCTGTCAGCAAAAACTGCTGAAGAAGCATTTCAATGTCTATTATTTCTTCCTAAAATGAGAGCTGAAAAGCTTTGGTGTCATCTAGTCAGTTAGCACATGTTAAGCATCTCCTGAAAGCTGAACTCAGCACACCAGCAAATGCAGATGCACAACCCAGAACCACACAACCCAAATCTCTTCTGTTTCTGATCTGCAAGAGAAATCCTTTTCCTGGAACTTCTGACCCAGTAACACAGGATGGATGGTGGGGATAACTCTCATCTACTTCACTGCCTTGGAAATATTAAGTAGGGTGAGCCCTAAACTCAATGTAAAAAATAGTCTTACCCCCCCAACCCCCGCCGCCCCCGTTTCCCCTGTTTATGCCCCATCCCCCACCCCTCAGGCCACAGGTCTCCACAAGGTTTACCAGCTGCACCAAGCGCTCCAAGACTCAGCCCAGTCCTGCTTTTACACCTGAACTTTGCCTTCCTTTCCTCAACCCAATGGCTTATTCTCAGTATGTTTTGTGTCCCTCCTAAAACCAGTTACACAAAAGGCCCGGTCACTAAGCAACAGGGATCTAAAGGCTACATTTTCTCCCTCACAAAAAAAGAGGGGGGGAAAAAGGAAAGAAAAGTAGTTAAGCACTTTACCTAATTTTAAAAATTACAACTAAAACCAAAACATTTTCTGGCTTCCTAGGTCCCTTCTGCCTAAACCTGAAGCCCGACTGTGTATGATCAGGGCAGGAGGCACCCTCTAAGAGTAACAGAAACCTGAGAAGGTGCCTAGACTGAGCCTGCCTGTTTTCACTCATGCCCTTGTATGTGCAAAATGTTGAAAGGAAATGCTAATTTGGTCAATGTGCCCTTATTTCCGTCTTATCCTCTCATCTCTGGCAACCACCTCTCTCCGCTACTCCCTATTAACGGCTTCATTCCCCCTTCCTTCTTCCTCTTTTAGGACACTCCACTTACTCCTTGGTTACCCTTTTCCTTCTCTGCTCCAATTTCTACTGGTTTGGGGTGATTTTAAAAAATTCCTTTGAGTGAAAATTCTCAAAATACAAAAGCCAACATCCACCTAAACAGGGAGCTCGGGTGGCATAGGGGAAAGGATCTGAGCTGTTAACACAAAGGTACAAGGTTCAAATTCACCAGCGATTCAGTGAGAGAAAGATGGGCAATCTCCTCCTGTGCAATTTACCATCTCCAGACGCTGCCCTGGACATGCTCACTAAGTTGTGCCAGGAAATTGGAGGACAGCCAGCTGGCCAACTGACTGGAGATCAATCGATATTTGTTCCCATTCCAAAGAAAGGTGACCCAACAGAGTGTGGAAATTATCAAACAACATCATTAATATCACATGCAAGCAAGATTCTGCTGAAAATTATTCAAAAATGTTTGGAACAACATGTCAACAGAGAACTGCCACATGTGCATGCTGGATTTAGAAGAGGTCTTGAAATAAGAAGACAATAAAATTCTTTAAAAAGCTCAGAAAGATGGATTTTTGCATGAGACACTTCTGGACAGGGGAGCCAAATTGAAAGCTGACCAATATTGCATGCAAATGATCAAGATTTTTGTTTCTAACTTACCGTCTTGTTGTCTCATGGTTGTTGTTTTCTGAGTAAGTTATTTGAGGGAGGGGGAGGTGAAATACTCATAAACTCTTTAATGAGGATGAGAGAATATTCTTAATAATCATGAACATAAAACAAATTTTTTTTTTAATTTAGGTTGTTTATTTTTCATTTCAATGAACAGCTACAGAGATTTTGGGATTCCATTCATTCATTGTTGCACCCTTCTCCCCACACAAACCTCTCCCCCTCCCCCCCCTTTTGCAAAGGTAAATCTACACAATGACCTAAATTCCAAGAACACAAGTGGAGTCTGCAGTACTTAATTCCAAATTCTCAGTTCTTTGTCACCCGATACATATGCATGCACACTGGACTGTACAAATAAAGAGGCTCTGGGCATGTTTGCAAGCTGCCAGCACTTTGGGTTTAATTGACCCTTTGTTATGTAATAAACATTTTTGTACCAAAGAGAAGTGCGAACTTTGGGTTAGCAGCACAACTCTCTACAGACTATTACTATGCCCTCAGAACCGCTAACAGCGAACCCTGGGAAAATTTCCTTTAGTTAAAATCAGAACTCTACTTTTTTTTTCTCCCCCAGAAAGATAAATAAAAATCCAAAATAAAGTCAGGCTAACAGAAGCTGCTAAACAGATGCAATCCTCTTTAGAAAATAAGCCAGGGAGATGTGAGGTACATGCCCAAAGCCACAGGACTATACAAATGCTTCTAAGAAGACAGCGGCTAATACTGTAGCTAGAAGAGCATTTTCATGGACTTATATATATGTGTACAAATCTCGTGCTTACTGTCAAGTATTTCCCCAAAAAGTATACCTAGATTTTAACTTTAAGATTGAAACTGCCAACTCTGTCATTCTCAATTGCTATTTAAGGTAAGCAGAGCATTAATAATTTTCCTTAGTGCACACCAAAGGAATATATATTCTTGCTATTATGTGCCATTAAGTCACCTGCAACTCTTAGTGACCCTATGTAAAACAGCTGTGAACCCTGCCCTATCCTGAGCCAGTCTCACTGACACCTAATCCCATTGTCCGGGTTACTATGTCAATCCATCTCACCTGGAGTCTTCCTCTCCTGCACTGTCACTCCACCCTTCTGAGCATAACATCCATCTCTAAGGACTGATCCTTCCTGGCCAAATGCCCAAAGTATGTGAAACAGAGTTTTGAAATCCCTGTCTCCAAGGAGAAACTGGGTTTCACCCTAAGATAGACCTATTTGTTCTCCTGGCTGTCTATGGTATGTTCGATACTTTTCTCCAGCACCACAATTCAAAGGCATTAATCCGTCTTCTGTCATCCTTAGTCACTCAGTCCAGCTCTCTGATGCATAGCATGTAATTGTGAAGACCATGGCCTGGATCAGGCACACCTTACTCTCTAGAATGACATCATTGCTCCTCAGCACTCTGGAGAGGTAAAGAAGGCAGCACTGCCACTGTGGTCCCTACAATTGGCAATTCACATCATTTTATGATCACTGAGTAATAGGGTGGGGAACCGGTAGTTCAGAGGTAGAATTCTAGTCTTCCATGCTAGAGAGAGACCAGGATCAATTCCTCACCACTGCATCGCACAAACAGCCACTATTATCTACCACTGGTGGCTTGCATGTTGCTATGATGCAAACAGGTTTCCATGGAGCTTCCAGACTAAGATGGACAAAAGATGACAAAAAGCCAAACAATCTTTTCCCAAAAATTAGTCAACAAAAACCCCATGTATCACACTGATCTGGTCCGTAAGACCATGGGATGACATAGGCTTAGCAGCACTATGTATGGTTGTACAGGGGGTCACCAACGGCTTGGGATGATTCCTGTTATTGTTATGAGCTAAGGTCATCCTTTTTAGATGAAGGCTGAGGCTGCTCTCCAGCCACAGCTGGACTGGACTGAATAGGACCATGAATAACCAACTAAAGAAAAAACAAAAAAAACCTATAATATACAATTTCCAAATACATTAGATATAATCCATAAAACATCAAAAATTACCTATCATGCTTAATGAAATCTATTGCTTTACATCTATTGCTATTCAAAGATTCTCATTATAGATAATAGGAGGCTTCTGAGAAAAATCACAAATGTCAATGCAACACCATAAAATTTTAAAAAGCCTATAAAGTGGGACACGTGACAATATGAAATTTATTCACATAAGTTCACTCCCTCCAGCCTCAATTCCTCTCATTCCCTTTAATTCTGCTCTTTTAACTGTCCACTTTGATTACTGGCATCACCAAAACCTAAAACCTCAAAGCATAGTAAAAACTAATTTCCTTGTGAGAGCCCTGTCCACAGCAAGTCTTATCATTCTGCCAGCTGGAGTCCACCACTCCCACCCACAACTCCTTCTGGGGACATCAGCTCCATCATGCACAGCCCAGAGGACAAGTCTTCCTCCAATCTCATGTTGGAAGCCAGGCCTAACTGGCTATGGATGTCTGTCACCAAGAATGTGCAGTCCAAGTTGCTGTGATTCAGTCTGTCATTTGTAAACTAGGGATAATACAAGCATTTACCTTAATGCTCCGATGAGGCTTAAATCAATATATTGAGTTTAAAACACAAAACAACACAGCAAAATGCAACATGTTGTTGACTGCTGGTGAAGTGAGTATGACTCATAGCAATCCTATGAACAAAAGGCCTGAAGCCTTTCTATAACTATCAACATTTATCAAACTTCATTGAGTTTCCGGAGGCATGTCATTTAGGAAGTGATTGCCACTTTTGCTTCCAAATCTATTTTAAACTGGGAGCTCCACCAAACACTGTCTGTTATGTCAACTGATACCCTAATGGCACAAAGTTCAGCATCAGAGCAACCCCAGGTTACCTCAGTACAGCATATTGACAGAAGAGTGCTGTATCAGTTATAAGAATGTTGCTCCAAAATAACTACCAACTTTAAATACAAAGGTCCTCTCTGAGGTCTTGTTGACTCTAAACAAGAGGCTTAAATTTAAAAAAAAAACACACCACCCCAATATAGTATGTTGTTGTTATGTGCTGTTGAGTCGCCTGCAACATAAAGCAACCCTGTGTACAGCAGCTCTGAACCCTTCCCTCTCCTGAGCCCAACCCCCATTGCCCCAGATATCTTATCCCAGGTCTTCCTCTTTTGTGCTGTCCCTCCACTCTTCTGAAAATGCAACATATGTTAACTGTTTTTATTATGGTTGAAATGCCACTTTTTAGTCAAAAACCTGCAGCAGCAGCTGCCCACCTAAAGGAAAAAAAAATTTTTAAGCAAGTATAATACTACAATATAAAGAACAGTAGTTTCAGGTCAAGGTAAAATATGGCTCTTTTTATAAGACAGAGGAGCCAGCAAATCACTAGCTTTTCTGAGTCTCTGTTTTCACCAGACTAATAGGGAGAATACCCCCTGGAGAATTAACAGCTAATATTAAATGCTCAGAATCTTGGGGAGTAATGTCTGTCATACGAGATGCTTACTCCACTCACACATGCAGAAAATGAGATGAGAACTCCGTTGCCCCAGGTTACAGCAAAATTGGCAGCAAGTCAAACTTAGATCCATCTGGTTCCACAGTTATGCTTGTGACCAGCCTGATATCATACTAATCACCAAAGAGAATTAAGATACCTGATGATTACATGACTGCCAGTCACATAATACCAAATCCCGACCCACTTCGTAGGGACCTCTGGTGGCTTACGGGTAAGAAGTTACACTGCAATCTCTAAGGTAAATACAGTTTGAATCCACTAGCTGCTTTGTGGGACAAAGATAGGCAATCTCACCTGTGGTATTAACTGTCTCTGAAAACCTGCTGGAAGGTCAGCTGTGGGTCAATTCCAACTCCACGGTACACACCACCACCACCACCACCACCATGACCCAACCTGAGGGGTTGATTCTGGCACAGGGACTCTCCAGTGTGTTTCTGAGACTGCAAATCTTCACAAGCCTATCTTTGTCTTACAGAGTAGCTGGTGAATTCAAACTGCCAATTAACCCTTCTCTGAACAGTCCAATACGTTACACACTGCACCACCAGAGATCTTCAGTCACATAATAAAGAACTCAATTCTTTATCTTCAATTTGGAACAAACTCATAGCTGACTCTCCAGCAGTTTCAGAGACTATAAATGTAGGAGAGCGGGCTGCCCATTTTTCTTGGCCATAAGAACTCTCTCAACTACAATTACAAGGGAGTCTGCTAGCACAGTGGTAAAGAGTTGTGTTGCCAACCCAAAGGCACACAGATCAGATCCCCTAGCTGCTCTGAGGGAGAAAGGTGGACAATCTTCTCCCATTGCTATTCACTGCCTCTTAAACCTCATTGAAGGGTTAGTTGGTAATGACTCAGTTTTGACTCACTGATACATAACAATTACTATTACTACTTATTCCATCCTTTATTTAGTATTCATCACTCCTTACTTGAATTAGCATCATATCTCTCTTCCATGTTATCCCACTCCCTGCCAATTTCACCCACCCTGCTACCAACAGTGTAAGAGCAAAGTCTTGGATCAAGTCACACAACACCCTGCCAGGTCTTCTAGGATGGTCCTTCCAGCATGTTTAACAACACCGCAAAAGTGCTTAAGCTTTTTTTTTTTTTTAAATTATTTTTTTAAATTTATTTTAATAAAGTTTACAACCGTTGGATTTCCATTCATTCATTGTGGCACTGCCATCCCTCCCCCCAATTCGCTTTTCTTTTTCAAATAAAAAAAGAGTATTGAATATACCATGGACGGCCGAGAAAACAAACAGATTCATCCCGGAGAGGGTTAAGCCAGGCTGCTCCTTGGAGGCAAGGATTCTAAAGTTTCATCAGACATACTCTGGACATGGTGCAAGGAGGGACAAGTCCTTGGAGAGGGACATCATGCTTGGGAGGGTGGAGGGACAGCGCAGGAGAGGAAGACCCTCGATGAGATGGACTGATTCAGTGACTGGGGTGATGGGGGTGGGTCTGTCGGAGACAGTGCGATTGGCACAGGATAGAGCAGGTTTTAGGGCTGTTGTACACAGGGTGGCTATGAGTCACAGTTGACTCAATGGCACATAACAACAACAATAAGAAGAAGCCATTAACACAGAAGGAGACTCACTTCCCTTCTCTGGACTCCAATTTATTCTTCACTTTTAGTACTAAGTCAAGTCAGGCTTTTATTTCAAATTCCTGTGCATACATCACCTCTTCTTGGGAATTGTGCCCTGAGAGTGATCAAGTATTTATGGCTCGACACCTAAACTCAGTGCTTTCTGTAAAAAGTTAATCAACAGGATCTTACAGTCTGAACCAAGCAAGGGGTCACAGTAAAAGCACCATAATCAAAGCTTATTAGAGAAGACAAAAGCAAATATACACAAGTTTAAACAAAAAAATGCAATACTAGGTAAAATAGTGATGTAAATCCAAAAACTTGCTGATTATCAAATAAATTCTGGCTCATAGCTACTTTAGAGCTGTTAGGTGCTTTGGGGTTAAGTACTAATCATAGGGATCCAGGGACAAGAGATCTGAACCCTATTCCCACGCTATGTCACTTGAATCCACTGCTGCAGTACACAACATGAAAACATCTTAAAACTTCTTCTTGACTCCCTAATGAATTCTGGACAATCACTGTATAGTCAATAACAAAAACCAGCCCACAGCATGGAGTGAGTTGACTCACACAGTTGGTCTGACTGGAGTTGGGTAGCCCGACAGAAATCTAAAGACTTTTTTTTTTAAATTAATATTTTTTTTTATTGGGAAAAACATATTGGGGGTACAAGGAGGTGAGGGTTGGGGGCAGAAGGGTGAGGATGGGCCAGGATGCAGTTGCAGAGCTGCACAGTTTGGTCAGTGGGGGGAGCAGGTGAAGGAAATGATGAGGGTCCAGTGGGGACCAGATGCTACAGAGGAATGACAAGCATTTTCCAACAGGCATTTTCCAATGGTAATTAAACCAACTGTCTTATTGATTTGGGAATTGCATGCTGACTCTCTGGCTTCTTCATGCTGAACAGGGGCGTAGATATAAAGGGGGGAAGGGAGGACGCTTTATCACCTTACTGGTGGTCTTGGGTTACAGCTGCTTGCCTTCTTGCTCCTGAGGGCCGCGACGGTTCGCCCCGAGCCGGGGGCCAAGCGCAGCCCGCCCCAGGCAGAAGGCCACGACAGCTCGCCCAGGGCAGAGGGCCGAGGGCAGCCCACCCCAGGCAGAGGGTCACAAGGGCTCGCCCCAGGGAGAGGCCCGAGGGCAGCCCACCCCGAGAAATCTAAAGATTTTTTTAAAACCCTTTTTTCTGTGGTTTGAGCAAATGTTTAGAAAGCTTATTAGCTTCATATGCAATTTATTTTAAAAAATTGGAAAACAATTTTTAACCTAAATTTATAAATAAAATGTTTACACTTTCCCCCCTGCCATCCTCCCAACCGTGGTTACAAATCCATGAGAGTCAGAGCATTCTTTCCACTCTCCGTGGGTTCACCATTTCCATTTGCCTGCTTTTCTGTCCATTCCCAACTTCTGAACTTGGTCTTTGAACAAAAGCTGCTCTTCTAGTGTCACATGGATGTCTGTCTTAAGGAATTACTGTTCACTTTACAGGTCTGTTCATTGTCTGGCTCAAAGGAGGTCCCTTCAGGGGCAGGTTCAGTTCCAGGGCTGAAGCGTAGTCTAAGACTCCTGGATCACTCACAGGTTCATTAATGACTTCATCCATATAATTTCCCAGATCTTATCTTTATTACCTACATACTTTTAAACCTATTATCAATCAGCATATAAGAGCAAAACAAAAATCTATAAATTACAGAAGACAATTATCTAAAAATCAACCATGAGGAACTGACTACATGCCTATTTCATTAATGAACTCAGCACACATTCCTTAAACAATTACTCTACGTAGTGCACAATGGACTTAAAACAAGTAGAGATTGTGAGGACTGCATAGAATCCAACAAAGTTTCGATCTTGCACACAGTTGATCTGCATCGGAGTCAACACTTAGAAACAATAAATGCATGTGTGAAAGGTGACCCGGTGACAAAGTGTTTATGCATTTAATTGCAAAGTAAATGGTCTGTGGTTTGAATCCACTAGCTATTTTATGGGACAAAGAGTGGCAATCTGCTCTCTGGAAGTCGGCTCCCTGGAAACTCTTTGGTTCTATTCTCCCTGATCTGGTGTCTCACCTGAGTCTAGGTAGAGATGTCCCCACAGCAAGTTGCACTGCAAATCTAAAGGTGGCTTCTCCAGTGGTTCAAATCCAACAGCAGCTCCTCAGAATAAGCATGAGCAATCTCCTCCTGTGCAATTCAGTCTCCAAGAACCCACTGGAGGGTCAGTTATGTGTCAGTTCCAATTTGATGGCAATGAGTTGAATCTAGGTGGTGCTAGCTATTTTCAATTAGCTAGTACCCTGAAGGTTGTTGGTTTGAATTCACCTAGCAGCTCTACAAAAGGAAAAGCCTACCAATTTGCTTCTGTAAAGATTAGAGCAAAGAAAATTCTAGAGCAGTTATTTTCAGTGACACTGGGCTTGATTATCTGTATACATGGAGTAAGGCAACCTTAGTAAACACAGAAACGCAGTTAACCAATAAAAAAAAACCCAACAAACCACCACCACCCCAATTGGCCTCTTGTTGTGATTCCTCATCTCAGGAATTGAAAAAAGAAATCATTTTACTCAGAACTCAAACTCACTGCTGCTTAGCACTAAGTGACTCATAACTGACCTAGTGAGTTTCCCAGACTATAAGTCTCATGAGGAGAGATTACCCATCTTTCTCCCTTGGAGAATCTGATGGATTCAAACCTCCAGAGATGGCAGTCAGGATAAAACCAAGGAGTGTGTTACTGTAGTGTAGTGGCTTCATCTTTCAAAATTACTTTCCTAGCCCTGTGGCTTTGGCATTGACTTGCTACATGGCTAAGTGGGAATATGCTAATAAGGTGCATAGCACATTTTGGGTGAGAACATGCAAATAAGGTGTGCAGTTTACTCATGATGGATTGGTCAGTCCTGCCATCCCATCAGGTATATGCAGAAAACATTCAGCAGCAGAAGTGGAGAATCCAGCACACAACCACTGGGATCAGGGATTCGTGCACCAGTCAGACCAAGACCCAGATGTGAGTAGTATCAACAATGGAGAACAAGAGACCAACATGAGCCAGAACTGACGTGTGGCCGGCCACTCCACGGAGCCAAGCCAGCACTGGTGTATGGCCTTCACCAAGCTTACCATAGAGAAGGTGACACTCCATATTTGGCAGGGCTGAGACCTAGAACTATGAGGCTGAAAGCCAAAGGGCCTCTAAGTCATGCCTGACTGAAGAACTGTATTCTGCTTATAATCTAAATTGTAACTCCCTAATATAAATCCCACAATCCTGAATACTGCTTGTAAGTTCTGTAAGCCATTTCCAGGGATTAGCAGACCCAGGAACAAGAGTAGCAGGAGCCCTAGGAGAGGCAGCTTGTGTTAAAACTGGCAGAAGTAGGTGTGGGAGCATGGAGGTCTGTCTGAACTCCTGGGAACCAGCTTCCTGCTGTGGATGAAGGCTGCTACTTCTTGTGGAGTGAGCAGAGCTCAGATTTGGCTACCTCCATGCCAAAAGCATTCTTTTTTTAGTTATGCTTGATCACTCATTTCTCTTACATGCTACATTCAACCTTTCAAATAAAAAATGGATTTTTTTTTTACCTTTAAAATACATCAAATGAACCTCGTCATCACTTCTACTGCCCCACCCTGGTCCAGGCCACCATTATTCCTCACATGGATTTACCTGGAACAACCATCTGGATTATTGCTCCTACCTCTGACTGCTCTCAACACAGCAACTAGGAGAATCAGCAAAGTTAGAACATCAAGTTAAGGTCATTCCTTGCCTCAAAACTCTACAATGGCTCCTATCTCACTTGGCTTTTACTCCAAGTCTTGGCAACGACTGACAAGCCCTGTGAGTGTGTCCCTGTATGACCTCATTTCCTACTGACCTCCGAGATCCAAATACCTGGCCTCCTTTGTCTCCCAACACCCTTGGCACATGCCGATCCTGTGATCAAACTATGCTCCTGGCTTGAAAAGCCCTCTTCAGATACTCGCTCAGCTAACTTACTCAGCTCCCTCAGACCTTCAACTTAAATCCACCTTCTCAAAGAGACCTCCTTTATCTGTCCTGCTGACACGTCATCCTACCCATGTGTTCTTACCCTGTTCCACCTTTTCTTTCCCCCATCACAAACTGTATTCTATCATACATCAGAATCAACCTGCTATATTTGTTTTTCATTTCAAGTTTTTATCCTGCTAAAATATAAGTGGTTAAAAAAAAATATATATATATATAAGTGGTGATCTTTGGGTTACTGATGCAGCCCAAGCTTTTTCTGCAGAGTTTGAAAAATGGTGTGTACTTTAGAGTGTGAATAAAATAAAGTTCCCTTTTTTTAGCAGATTCTAGGAATAAGTCTATTTAGGCCCATTCTCTAGCCACAGTCTCCTACCTCCTAAATAATACATGGGGTTTCTTTATTACAGGAGGAAGATCAAATCACAATGACAACTGGTAAGAACAGAGGGAATGGCATGTGAACTAAAAGCTCACTCAAACTAAAGTTTATCCAAGCTATAAATACAAGATCAATATCAAACTGTTTCTACTTTTGGAAGGGAATCAATATTCTGAACTAAGTGTATGGGAGGAAAAAACCATGACAATTTCTCTTTGGTGGCTTTCTAAATTTCAGTTCTTGTTTGGGTCAGAGAGAAGTTAGTCCAGTTGCCTCAATGCCTGGGCCAACTTCAGAACACCTGGAATCATCAGGAGCAGACAGGTGGCCAGGTATTAACCACTACCATATTCATAGCACCTGGTGTGGTAAACCCTCCAGGCAGGTTGGCTGTTCTGATTTCAATATGAGTAATTTTCATTCCTGTGGAGAGGCACATCACACTCGGAAGGGTGAAGAGCCAGTGCAAGAGAGGAAGACTCTCGATGGACTGAGTCAATGATTGGGGTAATGAGGGTTAAGTGTGTCAGAGACAATAAGATTGGCACAGGGTAGAGTAGGTATCAAGGCTATTGGAAATAGGGTCGCTATGAGTTGCAAGGGAGTCGATGGTACATAACAACAAGAAACAACAACAATCAGCTGATAAAGGGTTTTTATGCTCCCAAATTTCACATTTAAAAAAAAAAAAAAAGAAAGAAAAGCAGAACACTACTGAAACCAGGCTGAAAACATGCCTAAATGTTCACTGTATACATAAGGGAATTTTCTATCCCGTGAAAGGATGCTATCACTTTCTTAAAAATCAACTATTTTTTTTAAATTTAGGTTGTTTATTTTTCATTTCAATGAACATCTACAGAGATTTTGGAATTCCATTCATTCATTGTTGCACCCTTCTCCCCACA
>NW_006399829.1:12365879-12380062 GCF_000299155.1 Elephantulus edwardii
AGGGAGTGAGATGCCTACTGCCGTTTTTCTATTTTTAAGGAGTGCTTTGCTTATTCGTGGCTTCTTTCCATTCCAAATAAAAATCAACTACTTTGATAGTATCTAGGAAATCATTAATTTCCTATATACAGATGTTGTTGTTATTGATTGCCATCGAGTAAAGCACAACTCATAGCGACCCTATAACAAAAGACCTGAAACCTTTGTATAAGTACCGTTGTTTCTCAAAATTCATAGTGTTTCCAGAGGCATGTTGTTTAGGAAGTGGATGCCACTCCTGCTTCCAAACCCGTCTTTAACTGGGAGGTCCACCAAACACTGTCTGCCACAGGTAACTGTCATGGCATTTGACACCCCAATGGCACAAAGCTCAGCATCACAGCAACCCCAGGTTACCTCAGTACAGCAAACTGACAGAAGAGTGCTATACCATTTAGAAGAACATTCCTCCAAAATATAATAACTGACTTTTAAACACAAAAGGCCCTCCATGAGGTTTTGTTGACTCTAAACAAGAGGCTTAAATAAAAAACAGCCAATATAATAATACACAGATGAGGGAACCAAAACTCAGAAATGTTATAGCAATTTGCCAAGGACACACATACTTTGAAAAAGAGGGATGCTGACAGGAGACAATTCATACAAATCATTCAATAAGAACAACTGGTGACTCCAAACAGGACCTATCTGTAACCACAACACACTTCCAGTGCTCTGCACAGGCCAGATCTTCCCAGAATTTAACATGCCTGTGCTGTACCAATGACACTGTAGCACCTTTACCTGCAGTAATGGTGGTAACAGATGCCTGGGTGGGACGACTAACAACATTAAAGAAGAGTATTTTTCATTGTGAGGCTATACGGTGGTGTAGAGGGTGAAGTGCTGGGCTTCTAACTGAAAGGTAATGAGGCTTGAACTCACCAGTTACACTGCGGGAGAAAGATAAGGCTGGGTGTTTCCATTAAGACTTAGGGCTTTAAAAACCCTGGTGGGGGGGGGGGGCGGCTTATCTACTAATGAGTTTGGGTTTGGGACTTTCACTTTAAAAACACCTTTCAAAAATTAGCAGTAAGTAGTTCCTACGGACCTTAACATTTAACCTGCCTAATGGCCAAAGGGAAAGGATGCATGTCTCTCCCCCAGTGAGACGCTGACTGCTGACTAACTCCTCTGAGGCTCTTCTCACACCCACACACTGGAAGGCCAGATTCCGTGCAGTCAGTAGGGTCACCAGATAGACACTGCCCTTCTTCAAATTCTGGCCCTGGCAACTCCCTGCCTTCGCAGGTACAATGAACCCAGCTTCCTCTGGGCTCGGGCCAGCCTCATCTCCCTGCATAGGCGTGGGAAGCCAACAGGGAAGGTGGGGGAGGACAGCTCAGTACCCTCTTCCGGGGCCTCAGTATTCTAGCACACAGTTCTGTGGACCTGCCTGGCCCTGTCACGTCTGGCTTATGTGTCTCCTCCACGAGACAGACACCACCCACCCACTGCCATCAAGTCATTTCGAACGCAGTGACTCTCCACCCAGTTTCTGAGGCTGTAAATACTGGAGGAAACAGCCCATCTTTCTCCCAGAGGTGAATTTCAACCACTGACCCTTGGGTTAGCAGTGCAACACCTAGTACACTACATTACCAAAGCCCCTCCACTAGGCAGCCAAATCATGGAGAATCCTGCAGATGTGAGCAGACCAACTACAGTCTAAGCTGCGCTCTACACAGCGGGGTGTGAAGTGGAACTGGTCTACTCACTGGGACTCAGCCTTATCTCACAGAGCTGTGTATCACAACATCATCTGTGGTAAGCATTTAGTTAATGATATCGAGGAGCCTCATAAACAGAAGGCAAACTAATTATGTTGTTTTCATTGTTACGTAATATCTAGTTAGAACTAACTTACAGCTGACCCTCCTCCAGGGTTTTCAGAAGCTGTAAATACACTGGAGGAGACCGTTCATCTTTTTTCTGCAGAGGAGAGGGTAGATTCAACCTGCCTGCCATCGGGTTGCCAGTGCAACTCCTTACCACTATGCCTAAACTAAATAGAACTTATTATTTTACTCTACCTATTCAAACACTAGAACCAATGGCCTTTCATTCATGTTGAAGAAAAAGCCCCAAAGTTCAAGACAAGCGTCACTGCTGTAAGTGAATTTATACCTTCTTCGCTTTGTAAGATGTTTCAATTATTGGGGTTCCAACACAATGGGAATCTCAAGATGACAGAAAGCAATGACATCTCTCAAGTTGTTTTAAATGCCACTGAGGCGACTCTAACTCACAACAACCCTAAGAACAACGGAACTGAACCATCTTTGATAGATCTGAACCACTGTTACAATCATGATGTGAGTCCATCTTGTTGAGGGTCTTCCTCTCTTTCTCTAACCCTACAACCTTCCAAGTACAAAGCCCTTTACCAAGGACTGGCCCCTCCTAACAGCATGCCCAAAGTACGTGAGCCGAAGTTTCACATCCCTGCCTTTCTAAGGAGCATCTTGGTCTCAATCAAGAGAGTCCAATCGAGTTTAAAGTGCTCCAAGGGTGACTGGGAGAAGCACGGGTAGAAAGGGAAGCTCCTCCGGCCTCCTTTCAGTTCTGTTAGTGGAACACACTGGACCTCTTGGGGTTAGAGGAGGGCTCCGTGACTCAAAAAAGAAGTCTGAAAACCACAGACAGGGTAATGTAAACAAGATCCCACATGGCTTTCTGACCCAAGGCTGTTCACATGTTTTAAAGCAGGAACTGAGTCATCTACTTCAAATGCTCCAAAGGTTACTGTATTTTCATTAGGAAAACACAGACAGGGCCAAAAGGGAAGGCTAGATCCGAAGTCTCCTTAGAACAGCTGAGGGAGAGGAGAGGAGAAATGGGTTCAATTACAATGGTGCTAAGACAGAAAAGAATGGAAGGCTTCAATTTCTTGCGGAAGGCGGGGGCTTCACAATAAGAACGAGTCTGCAAACAGCCCAAGCTGTTAGACCTCTTCTCTGTATTCCTGGCACCCCCTCCACTGGACTATTTTTAATCCAGGGGGCAGATAGGAAAGCTGTAACTGCGGCCCTGCCTTACCTTGGGTGCCCTGCTGGGACTCTGGCTATCTTTAATTAATGTCTGAAGGGCAGACGACCAACCCTGTGAATGGTAAAAGCAAGCACAATAGTGAAATTCTACCCAGAAAGGCTGATATGCCCACTCCTGGTGTACCATTCTTGAGGTCCTGGGGCTATTTTTGTTGTTGTTGCTGCTAAAAAAAAAAAAATATTAAAAAAAAAAGGGGGGGAGAGAGAGAAGAAAAAAGGTTCCATCTGGAACATTTACAGAATGCAATGGAGTCATGCTTGCATATTTAAAGAGTACAGAAAACAGAACTGCTTGCTTGCCTGTTTGTCTAGCCCTGCCTCCCTGCTTTGCTCAGCTCAGATTAGATTTTACTCACAAACCATCTTTACATTATTCTGTAACCTTTCTCTGGAATAAAGAAATGTCATTGTAAATTATTCTCTCTGCTATCTACTCTGTATTCACAAGATGAGACCAACATCTCTCATAATCTAATTTTTATTTTAGTCTTTCCCTTTTTTAATATTCCCCATGAGGTACACCTAAGTTTTCAAATGCCAAGGACGTGATGTCTTCGAGATCTTGCTATATTCACTCTTATAAGAGAGATCAGCCACCTCTTTGAAAAATAAAACTGCACATGCTAAGAGACTGAGTGAAGCGTATTCTATGTGCAACCTCAAAACTCACCAGCAGTAGCATTCTAGAGGCAAGGAGGGTAAGGAGGGAGAAGAGAAAATGCTACTATTCGAAAAGAAAGCTGAGACTACAGGATTACAAAGCTATTTGGTGACAAGCCTGTGCGTGCACCTAGACAAGGATCAATGAGCTGCCTCTGAACAAGGAATATAAAGTGCTCCTGTCAAGTCAAACAAAATACGAATACAATTCAAACAGATTCTAAATTCCCAACTTATGTATTACAGACTACAACAAACTAACTGCCTACTTACTTCACTACTCTATCAACCTCACTAGACCTGTTTACTTAAGGTTCCACTAGCTAATGAAAAATTAGAATTCTAGAATTCTCTTTATTCACTTTAAAAGAAAGTATTCACATAAAAGCTCACTAAGTTTAAACAATGGTTTCTAGTATTAAGTACAATTAAAAAAAAAAAAACAAAAAACAAAACCCACCACCAACAAAACCCACAAACCTGCTAGTTCCACGACATTTGAGAGTCCTGCACTACCCTCTTTAATGGCCATTCTGAGACCAGTTGTAGTTTCTCAATGGAACATGAAGTTGCACAGGAAGCAGGGAGGCATGCTCAACTCAGGAAAATCACTGGTCAAATGTCTAGAAGTTCTGTAAAGAAGAGAATCTGCTTCCTCTCTCATTTTTACTACTTAGCTCTAGGTGGGAAGGAGATGCCATGTTATGACCAAGCAAAAACCATCTGGGAAGTATAGTAAAGTTTACCAATTGACTATAAAGGCTTAAGATGGGACAAGGCTGTATAACAGAATTTTCTTTGATGATGGAAATGTTGTCCATGATGCTGTCCAATACAGCAGCCACTATAGAGCGGCTCTGGTGGCCTAGTGATAGGAACTGTGCTGCAATCCTAAAAGCACGAAGTTCAAATCCACAGCTGCTCCGTGGGAGAAAAATGGGCAACCTCCTCTCTTATGATTAAACTGCCTTTGAAAACCTGCAAAAGGGTCAGCTATGGGTTGGTTCCCAACTTGACCATACACTGCTAACCCAAAGGAGACATCTCTTGGCAGTTCAAATCCACCAGCTGTTGCCTGAAAGAAAGATAAGCAATTTCCTCCTGGCCAATTTCCAGCCTCCTGAACACCCGCTGGAGGTCAGCTATGAATCTTTTCCGACTCGACAGCAATGAATGGACTTGTAAGCACTTGAAGCATGGCTAGTGTGACTGTGGAAGTAGATTTTTTTAATATTTTAATTCAGTGGCCAGATGTGACTACAACTTCCATAGTGAACAATATGGAATAATATGAACAATTTGGAAGCAGGAATGGCATCCACTTCGTAAACAACATGCCTCTGGAAACTCTATGAACTTTGATGGATGTCTATAGTTATACAAAGGCTTCAGGCCTTTTATTCATAGGGTCTCTATGAGTCGTGCTCAACTCAAAGGCAAGTACAAACTCAATGATAAGCAAAAACCCCTCAAAAACCCAACGTCTCTTTCTTTCCCCCCAGTGACCCGCTATCAGGTTTCCAAAGCTATAATCTTAATGGGAGGTAACTACCAAACTGTCTCCCTAAGAAGCATTTGTGGATTTGAACTGATGGAGACACTAGGCCTGTTTGATTAGCAGGGCATTGGGCATCAGACTACACCATCAGAGCTCCTCTGGTAATACATTAAGATTTGTGAAATGCAGAAGTAGTGACACTGCTTTTTATCTTACATTAAACAATGAGAGTAAGTATTTTGACTTTATTTTTTAGTTAACGTTTCCCCCCTAAGTTGGTATATAAACTCCAAGGCAAATATCTGTAGCAAAAAGTTGCTTAAGTTGCTTAAAAGTTTTTTCTTTATCATTTTTTGTTGTTCTCTTTTCAAGAGGCACAGTGAGACCTTCAATGTGATTATGCTGAGATCTGAAAGGAACAAACAAAGCCTAAACAAAATCTCCAAGTGCTCAGACTGAAAAAAACAAGATTCCTTCCAATAGCAACTTAACACAGGTAAGAGCAGAAAGGTGAATTGCTTTTTACATCCATGGTCATAAACATGCTCAAAATGCTTTAGCCTCATTTATGATCTTCATGTCATATGTATTCCTAAAAATCACCCCAACACAATCCTTTATGAGGATGCCTTGTATACTGCACACTACAGCTTTAAATGTCAGCCTGTTCTCAAGATGCATTATCTAGGGACACTGCTCCCTGAGCGGTCCACTCCAAGGCTACAGCAGAAACAAACTACGCTGAGGTGGTGTTCTTTCCAAAGTTCCTACAGTGTACACTTAACATCCTTGAATCTAATAGCAACAACAAAAGTACTGGTTTCAATGAAAGCAGTTTTTCAAATCTCAAGCAACAGGTGATCATTTCAGTACTAGAGGGTTTTTTGTTTTGTTTTTTAATAAACTCTGGGCAGCTTAACAGATTAAGCAGATTATTGTGGCAAACTCAAAATAGACTTCTTATCAATTTTTAAAAATAATCTCAACAGCAAGGCTGTTACAAAGCCTGTCACTGTATTTGTGAGTGCATGGCCTGAATGGCAACAGAAGCAATGAATGAACTAAACAATCACCAGAGTCCAGCTACAGGATTCTTTGCTTAGCTCTATCCATTTTTCACTCAAAGTCACTGTCACCAAGTCAATTCGGACTCAGAGAAACCTTCCATCAAGTTTCCAGGCTGTTAATTATAACAGGAGGAGAAAGCACCAGAAATGGCTTTGGGGTTAGCGGCACAACTCCCTAGGCACTTCCATTACTAGATCTCCTACCATTTACCAAAACTCAGTATGAACCCTCAGAAACATGAAAAAGGCAGCCAGCACAGTTCCAAATACATTTAAATTCCAGGTAATACACGACATCTAAATGTAAAGGCCTGAATCAAAGGCTCAAAAAAATCATTTCCACCAGCACTAGACAAGAAAAAAAATCAAGGATTCAGAACAATTAATAAAAAAGAGACAGGGTGCAAAAGATGTCAACAGCAACACTGTTGTTAGGTGCTTTGGAATCAGCTCTGGCTCCAAGTGACCAGATGTACAACAGAACAGTACCCTGTCAGATCCTGTATCATCCTCACAATCTCCGTTGTGCGTAAATACCAGTTTCTGTCATTGTGTCAATCCACCTCACTGAGGGTCTCTCCCCCCTTCGCTGGCCCTCTACTTTTGTCTCTTTCTTAAGAATTGGCCCTTCCTGGTAACATGCTCAAAGAGCATGAGATGGACAAAGCAATATGGTGCCTCAAAGAGCTACTTCAATGTTGGGCTGCATTTACAAATTCTAAACTGCCAGGGAAGATTATTTTCTACCAACATTTGTCCTGTGGCAGCCCACTGTGTTCTAGAAACGTTGAGGCCATGCTCAAGATGGAGTCTCTCTTGTCCTCAGGGATAAGAGGCAGAAAACCAGCCCCACACTCGGAATGGGATGGAGAGACTGCTGTCTCCAAATGTATGAATTCAGGGCTGACACAAGCATGAAAACTATTTTGTATAATTCCTAGGACTTAAGACTAGCAAGGTAAGCCAAAGAGGCACAGTTTAGTTGAATATTAGAAAAACACGGCTGAGAGCAAAGTGGTTCCTAAGTCCAACTGGTCCATCTGGACAAGCAGTATCCCATTCCAAGGTGCATGAAATGGAATTAAACTCCCTCTCCCTAGCCTCCTCCCTTCACCCAAGAAGGCAGGCTCACAGGAAAAACTTTCCCTTCTCTGACTCCAGGCATTACATCAGCATGCAAATTAGTGAGTAAAGTGAGGCCAGGGATTGCTGCTCTAATTTATTCTATAACTGAACAACTTGCAAATTTCAATATTTCAACAAAAGATGTTAAATTCTATGAAAGAGATTCTTACTTATAGCAGTCCTATGTCAACTTATAGTGGTTGAGTCAGAGGTGACTCATAAGTGACCCTCTTGTGAGTTTCCGCATCGCAAGAGAATGCTCAACTTTCTTCAGGGGAGCCACTAGGGATGAGAACTGCCAGAGGTGCGTTTTTGGGTGAGCAGTGAAACCCTACAGAACAAGGTAAAACACCTCACTGGGTTTTCAAGGCTGTAATTTTCATTGGCGCTGACCATCAGGTCTTCTCCTGAGAAGCAGCTAGCTAGGTGGGTACAAACCACTAGCATCAAGGGAGTTTAACCCTAGTTGTTAACAATCCTTAAGCATCTAGTTGTTACAAATTATGATGAAGACTAATAATAAGCAAGCTATATGATGACAGCTGGGCAGTGAATTCACTGGGATACCAGAAACACTGCTCTCAGACACACTGTTATGACTGTATCACCTGCCTAAGATTCTTCCTTTTGGTCAGTTAATAAATTTCAAAGACAAAATTATTAAACTCAAGTCAAAGAGATTCATTTTCTTAAAACTGAAATGAGTCTTTTATCTCCATTTTACAAAGACTGCAAACAAGAACTCCGGGCATGACGTTCTTAAGCTAGAACCTGGAAGAAATGATGCTAATTCTCCTCCCTGAGAAGGGACTTGGAGGTGTAGACTTACCTTTTACCATTAATTGCAGATAACCAGTTCTTCCCCATTATTTGCATGCTTCCTGAAACCCAATGCTAAGTGACCTGACAAGAGTCATAGAGATGCCTAACACAATTTGGGCTCCCTTCTAATTCTACCCTGGTCACAAGATTAAATATGAAAAGGCGCACATTACCCTCGATGCCAACTCTTAAAAGGCTGCCATGTCAGAAAAATTGGCCTCACAACGTTCCTTAGGAAGCATTTTGAGGAAGCCACTCATGGATGGGCCACTCAATCTGTTGATTTTGAAGATTAGTCTGAAACCGGCAGTGAGACTTTGGTCAAAATCACCTTTCTGCCTACAAAACCACATTCAATACCATTTACTCTAGACAGCGAGCTTTTACCTTTCTGCACATGGATGATGTCCGGGAAGTTGGCCAGATGCCCCTGATACAGCGCTAAGAGGTCCATGACTGGGTCCAGGTCCTGCCTGGGCTGGTCAGCAAAGAGCTCGCCGATGGCGTCGTAGGCATCTCCGGTGAAGGCGATGGCCTGGTTCAGGCCAGCCGAGAAGGCTTGCTGGTCCAACTCGAAAGCCTGGCTGAGGCCCCGGAAGGACTGGCCTACTTTCTGATACTCCTTCTTGAAGCCAGTCACCTGCTTGCGTGCGAACTCGTTGGCGGTGTGGTTGAGATGCAGCGCGCTGTCGTCCATCTTCTTGGTGAAGCTCTTAAAGCCGTCGATCTTGCTCTCCACCTCCTGCAGGTCCAGAGCCGCAGCGGGGGGCGTGCTGAGGGTCAGGAAGAAGTTGGCGCCCACCATCTCGTCCTTCTCCGCCTTCCTCTTGCCCTGTTTCCAGGCCTTCTCGTCGGTGCTGCTGGAGCACGTCAGGAAATGCTGGAAGACGTCGCACTGCGCCAGCACTGGGTGGCTGGCCATGTGATTCATCCACCAGATGAGGCCTTTCCGGCGCTTGGAGATGAAGTCCTCCTCGAAGCGACCGGTGGCCTGCTTCTCGGGCAGGTGGGGCACCGAGATGACCGGGAACTTCTCGGCCAGGCGCGCGTACAACCAGTCGAAGTGCTTGTAGCGCCGGTGCACCGGTACCTGTGTGTGCGTGGGCACCAGCTTGTAGGAGATGTAGCTCTTCATGCCCTTGAACTTGGTCTGTTTGGTGGGATCATCGATGGTGCACTGGAACGGGTAGGGGTTCTCCTGCCACTCAGGACCATAGGGTCCCAGGACCACGCACAGCTTGTCCCCATCCTTGACGAAGCCTGACGCCTCGCCCAGCACAAAAGCCTCCCCGCCCGACTTGACGAAGGTGGAGAAGCGGTTGAGGTTGCGGCTCACCGTGGCCGAGCTCTTGGCCCCCGACGGGTGATGCTGCAGATGGTGCGGGGGCGCCGAGCTGCCGCGGGAGCCCAGGGACAGGTCCGAGCGCGACGACGAGCCGTCGAGATCTGGGTACGCGCCGCTGCCCAGTGCGCCCGGCTCGTCGGCCACCGTGGAGCTGTCATCCCACTCGTCGTCCCAGTCATCGTCGCTGCCCTGGCTGGCCTGATAGCCGCCGCCAACATAAAGCTGCTGGGACGACGGCTGCAGGGCGCCCCCGCCGTACGGAAAGCCCGCGCCGGGCGGCTGGAAGGTGCTGGGCGGCGGCGTCTGCTGCGCTTGCAGCAGCGGCTGGAAGGCGTCCGGCAGTGGCTTGAAGGAGGTGGGCGGTGCGGCGGGCAGGGGCTCGAAGCCGCCGGGCGGCACGTTGGCGTAGCGGGCCGGGGCTCCCGGGCCGCCGTCGCCCGCCGGGCCGGGCTCCGGGGCACGGATCACTTGCACGTACGAAGCCGGGAAGAGGCCCCGGTCGCCACGGCTGTTGACGCCCTCGAGCCAGCCCTCGATGTCCTGCTCGCTGCACAGGCTCAGCACCTCGTGCTCCCGCAGCGAGATCTCGCCCGGGTTCTCCGACCTGAAGTCATACAGCGCCCGAGCGCGCAGAGCCATGGTCCCGGGGCCACGGCGGACGGCCCCCGAGTCCCGCCGCCCCGAAGTCGGGGCGTGACCGAGGGGCCCGCGAAGGTGCCCGCGCCTTGGCGCGCGGACAGGAGCCCAGAAAGCAGCGCGCAGCGCAGTGTTCCGGCCGGCCAGGCGCGCCCTCCCCGCCGCTCCGCTCGCAGCTCCGAGTGCCTCGCTGGGCCGCCACCGCGGCCGGGGGCGGGGCCCGCCTCCTCCCACGTCCTCAGATGCGCTAATCCACGGCCGAGAGCCGCGCGCCAGGCCAGAACAAGCGATGGCCGAGCCACCGCGCCCTCCGCGCGGCTCAGATCCGCGGCCCCCGCTGCCCCCTTGCGGCGGCTGCTGAGCAAGGAGGCGTCAGTGTGAGCGCGCTTCAAGGGTTTTAAAAAAGGTTTCTCTAAGAAAGAAGTGAAATGTCGGAGAATCTTTTTAGGTTTTTAAGTTAGAGAATATTTCCTCGAAAGTAAATTAATACATGGCCACTCTGAAAATCAGTGAATGAACGAGAGTGATTTAACCCATACATCTGAAGAAGGATTTTGCATGGAATCAAATGTGTTTACTCTAAGGAAGACCAGGGGCCTGCCCTAGGGTTCTGCACCCAAATTAACCCCTCCCTTCCCTCTTTTAGTCACTAAAGCAAGGAGGACAGGAGATTAACGAGAACCTCTTGACAAAAGATGAGGCTGGGGTGATGCGGACAGGAGAAGCTAGGAAGAATACCCTCTCCCTTAAACCAATTGTGTAGAGACGTAATATTTTGCGTGTACACATTCTCCTAAGATGTCTCCTTCCATGTAGGGAGTGAATAAGAGCTCAGGTTACTGCTTGATACTAACTAGCTGTTTGACCGACCATGAACGCACCACTGGCCCTCTATGTCTATTGTGAAAACTTCTCACAACAATTTAATCCACATTCTCAAGATGAGGAAATATTGTTGTATTTATCTATGTCAAACACTAAACAGCATAAGCACAATTCAAGTATTGGCTTTGACTTTGTGATGGTGATTGTTATGTTGAAAATTAAAAAAAAAAAAAAAAAAAACCTCTGATGTCCATGGAAAAAAAAGAAAAAAAAAAAAAAAAAACCTCTGATGTCCATGGAAAAAAAAGAAAACAAATTCCATCTTTCATTGCTTCTGACTCATGGTGACTCAACGTACATCAGACAGAACACTCCATAGGGTTTTAGTGGCTGATTTTTTTTGAGGGGTGGGGAGGGGAGTAAATTACCAAGCCTTTCTTCTGAAGTACGTTTGTCAACCTTTTATTTAGCAAGTGAGTCTGTTAACCATTTACACCAGTGGAGGACTCTATCATATAGAAAATATGTTGAGTGAAGGACATGGGAAGGATCGTCTGTGAAAAACAATGTATGCAAACGTTGTAAATAAATCAGAGTAATATAAGAAAATTTTTAAAAATGAAAAAAGAAAATATTCATTTAATCATAAAGATAATAGCCGAGGCAGTTGTCCTTAAGGTTTATTCTGACTCATGTCTTCCTTGTGTGTTGCAAAACTGGCCTCGGTAGGGTTTTCAGAAGCAGATGGCTAGGCTTGTTTTTGGAGGTATCCTGGGATGAGTTTGGACCACCAACCATGAAGTTAGTATTTGAGTTACTTAAGCAGTTGCATCACTGATGGACCCTTATGAACACCACAAACACAAATCCCAATTGTATGCACCAGAAAGAACCCCATTTCTAGTCTGGAGTCAGTGCAATAAATTATAGCCCCTTTTGATTTGTTTTTCAGATTTGCTTGGAAAGGGTCAGAAGACTGGCTGAAATGAATGACGGAATCTGCTGAATCCCAATCAGAGGCACCTTCTTTCTAGTCATCTCTATTTCTCCAGCTCTCTTGAGGTCTCACTATATTTATGTTTTGATAAAGTAAACAGATAAAAGCATGTCCTGAAATATGGACCATTATAACTAAATATTAAGTGTCCGTAGTTACTTCTTTTCCTTCAAAGCATAATCTGCCAAAGGCTTTTCATCTCATCTCCCCCTTTTATTAAGTCTAGACTAATTATTCCTTTGACCAAAACACTTACTGCCTTTGAGTCTTACAGGGCTGACTCATAGCAGCCCTGTGAGACAGAATAGAGCTGCCTCATCTAAGGCTATACTCTTTTCAGGAGCAGATCAACAGGTATATGTGTAAATATATGCCAAGTGTAAGTGCAAAGATTTACAGTTTTAAGCATATTTCTTTGAACCAAATTCCCATTGCCATAAAATTTATTTCAATTCATAGAAACCCAGCAGGACAAGAGTAGACTGTTCATTGTCTTTTCAAGGTTGTAAATCATTATGGAAGCAGATTGTCACTCCCTTAGACTGGCACGTGGGCTTGATTTGTCAACTTTTTGGGCAAGCAGCAAATGCTTTTATCCACAATGTCACTGTTCTTGTTGTTACGAGGTGATATTTAGTCGGCTACAGGTTTTAATAACTCTTTGCACAAACGGATCTGAATCTTGCCCTGTCTTCCGCCAGACTCACTAACCTTTTATTTGTGCCAGTCTATTGTTAAAGTCACTGTGTCAATCCATCTTGTTGAAGATCTTCCTCTCTTTAATTGTCTTGCCACCTTTCCAAGCATGATATCTTTTTCCAAGGACTGGCTCATTCTGACAACATGTCTAAAGTATGCAGGACACAGTTTCACCATCCTTGCTTCTAAAGAGCACCCTGGTTGCACTTTGTCTAAGACAGACATGTTTATTCTTTTGGTGGTTGTTGTTATGTGCCGTCGAGTCGCTTGCGACTCATATTGACCCTGTGTACAACAGCCCTAAACCCTGCTCTATCCTGTGCCAATCTCACTGCCTCCGACACACACATCCCGATTACCCCAGTCACTGAATCAATCCTCCTCATAGAGGGCCTTCCCCTCCTGCGCCGTCCCTCGACCCTACAAAGCATGATGTCCCTCTCCAAGGACCTGCCCCTCCTTACAACATGTCCAAAGTATGTTAGATGGAGCCTCAGAATCCTTGCCTCCAAGGTGCAGCCTGGTTTTACCCTCTCCAGGATGGATCTGTTTGTTTTCTTGGCACTCCAGGGTACATTCATTACTCTTCTCCAACACCACAGCTCAAAGGCATCAATTTTCCTTCTATTCTCCTTAGTCATTGTCCAACTCTCTGATGTGTAACAAGTGAGTGCAAAGACCATAGCCTGTATCAGACGCACCTTAGTCTCCAGAGTGACACCATTGCTCTCCAGTACCCTGGAGAGGTCCCTAACAGCAGACTTTCCCATCGCAATATGTTTTTTATTTCCTGGCTGCTGGTGCCAAGAGTGTTGACTGTGGAGCTAAGCAGACTAAAGTTGTTAACAATCTCAATCTTCACCAACCATCCTGATGCTGCCAGTTGGTCCAGTGGTGAGAATCTTTGTCTTCTTGACATTGAGCCTCAATCCATACTGAAGGCTGCAGTCCTTGGCCCTCTGCAGCAAGTGCATGAGATCTTCCTCAGTTTCAGCGAGCAGGGTTGTGTCATCTGCATAACATGGATTGTTAGTAGATCTTCCACCAATCCTGACGCCACACTGAGGGAAGCCGAATGTCAAATTTATTAATAGTAGACTCCAGATGAAAGACATTGAGTATTACAATCCTCTAAAGAATTGAATCAGCCTATATATTATAAAGAACCTCTAACTAATGAATGGGAAAAGGGATTTGTTATTAAGTGGGGGTGAGGATTTGCTTATATCTCTACAGGATCAGAACTGCTGTGGGTGCCCTCTAGAAACGTGAAACCCTGAGATGAGTCAAAAGAGGCCACATTTTGATGAGGACGAAGCTGCAGAATGGCAGATAATACCAGCTATTGGGCACATGTTTTTAATACTCTCTTGTTAAAAGTTGTTCATTGGCTTTATAAAGTTTTGGGTAATAATAT
>NW_006399829.1:12399035-12402105 GCF_000299155.1 Elephantulus edwardii
GGCGAAATCTGCTACTAAGGACCTCTTCAAAGTTCTAAAAGTAAGGATGTCCATTTAAAGACTATGGTGGCCTTACTCAACCCATGGTCTTTTCAGTTACTTCCTGTGCTTCTGAAAGTTGGACAATGAAGATAGATAACACAAGAATAATTGATGCCCTTCAATTGTGGCATTGGAGAGGAGTACTGAAGATCTCATGGACTGCCAAAAGAACTAAGTTAATCTTGGAGGAAGTGTGACCAAGGTGTTCCTTAGAGGCAAGGTTTAAGAAATATCATCTTACGTACTTTGGGCATTTTGTCGGAAGGGGTGAATCTTTGGAAAAAGACACCACACTGGGAAAAGTAGAGGGTCACTGAAAGAGAAGAAGATTTTCAATAAGATGAACTGACACAGTGACAGTAACAATGGGCGGGAGAATATGTAAGAGATAGTGAAGATGGCACACGATAGGGCAAGGCTCAGATCCCTTGTTCATAAGGTCACAATGAGTCGTAGAGCTGTAGTTGATTCAATGAAACATAACAACAATAGCATTGAGAAGGTGGACTTTTTTAAAAAAAAAAAGTTAATCTATCAAAAGGAAAAGATCATCATACTTATTCATGAATGAAGGAGGTCATCACCTGGGATTGACTTATGTGAAAAAAAAAATAAGATAATTAAGCAAATAAGCATATGGCTGTCACTCAAAGTGCTTTCTGGGTCTTGTGGGGATCATGTGCAGATGATGGAGAAGTTTGAAGCTGTGATTCAGCAGATTAAAAAAAAAATACATGTGTGGCTTTCATGACCGCCATCTCCAAGTAAAGTGCTTGTTGCTGTTGTTAAGTGCCATAGAGTCACAGGCGACTCATAGTGACCCTATGAAGGAGAGTCCTTGACACTTGGGTGCCTTTCATCCTCTCTCGAGGTTCATAGGGTTTCCGGAGGCAAGTTATTATGGAAGTGGATGTCACTCCTGCTTCCAAGCTTGGTGAAGTGCTTAGTCATCATGGAATATATGCTTTCAAGATGGCTGTTCTCTGGAAGTTCATACAAGAATCACTCACACGGCACAAAAGCTCTTAATAGAGTTAAAGGTCATCACAAGGGAACACCTGTAAATATCTAGGCTACTCATTTCCGTGTTCTTAGATTTTACAATGCCTACATTAGCTGATAGATTGATGGCTTTCCTGATCTGAACCTCTCAAGGGAAAACAGGTGTATGGAGGGAAAGGAGATGGAAAAATAAGACAGTTTGTGATTCACGGCAAACCTGGCAGTAATTCAGTAAAACTTCAGTTTGCTTGGCTCCATAGTCAACAGTCTTGGCACCAGCAGCCAGGAAATTAAAAGGCTCATTGGGAAAGTCTGCTGTTATGGACCTCTCCAAAGTGCTGAAGAACAGTGGTGTCTCTCTGGAGACTAAGGTGCGTCTGATACAGGCCATGGTCTTCGCAATCACCTGTTATGCATCAGAGAGTTGGACAATGACCAAGGAGGATAGAAGGAGAACTGATGCCTTTGAGCTGTGGTGCTGGAGAAGAGTATTGAGAATACCATGGACTGCTAGGAAAACAAACAGATTTGTCCTGGAGAGGGTTAAACCGGGTGGCTCCTTGGAGGCAAGGATTCTGAGGCTCTGTCTAACATACTTTGGACATGTTGTGAGGAGAGACCGGTCCTTAGAGAGGGACATCATGCTTGGGAGGGTGGAGGGACGGCGCAGGAGAGGAAGGCCCTCTATGAGGTGGATTGATTCAGTGACTGGGATAATTGGGATGGGAGTGTCAGAGACAGTGTGATTGGCACAGGACAGAGCGGAGTTTAGGGCTGTTGTACATAGGGTTGCTATGAGTCGCAGGCGACTCAATGGCACATAACAACAACAACAGCAACATTATTTGAAAAGCTAGTCTCATATATAAGGTCCTATTATTTAAATAAACAACATAGAGTAATACTTAGCTATAGACTTCAAGGTGTAGAAGCAAACCTCAACAGTCAAAGGATTTCAACTTGATCATGAAGCTTTCTTCAAATTTGCCTCTCTAGACTAAAAGGACACCTTAAAAATATTGGAGAAATGTTCATTTTCTATTGCTTTCTTACCTATTGCAGTATGTTAGCATTTATATGTTATTAATTTTAGTCTGTTTTCTGACCTTTTCTGTAAATAAGCCATAAAAATATACAGTTGTTCTAGGGATGTAGTATTCTAAGCATCCTGTACAAAACCACCACCCTAGTTTGCCCTATTTGGAAGTAAGAGTGACATCCACTTCCTAAACAACATGCCTCCGGAAACTATAAACTTTGATAATTGTTGATAGGTGTAGAGGGGTTTCAGACCTTTTGTTCATAGAGTCGCTATAAATCGTGGTCAACTTGAAGGCAATCAACAACAACAGTGTACCCTAACTCCTTCCATAGAGTCTACCTCTAATACAAAGCCTTTGTGAAATTCAGCGAGCCATTTCTGCACTGTATTTTTTAGTTGAAAATTCCAAGTATTGTCTATTTCCCCAATAAGTATCAGGAATCATTCATGTGATCAAAAGAATGAAGTTAACATGAAAGAAAAATTTCTAGAATATCTATTATTAACAAGATACTAACCTAGTGTCTATTTACAGTATTACATATTTTTCATTCCTCCTATTCATTTGGTAGAAGGGGCCCTAGAGACTCAGTGGTTAAAGATTCAGCTGCTAATAAAAAAGTTTGAACCCACCAGCCATTCCACAGGCATGACATTCTGTTCCCAGAGTGGTGTTATTGTTAAGTGCCCTTGAGTCAACAAATTGAAGCCCAGCCCCATCCTGTCTTATTATTGTTAGGTGCTATTGAGTGAAGTATGACTCATAGAAACCCTTATAAACACGAGATATGAACCCTGTTCTAACTTGTACCATCCCCATCATTTCTAACATGTTCAAACCCATTGCTACAGTTACTATGTCAATCCATCTTGTTAAGGATCTTCCCCTCCTTCACTGACCCTTTCTTTTTTTATTATTATTAAATTTTATTAGTTTTAATGAACATTTACAGAGATTTTGAGTTTTCATTCCTTCATTGCTGC
>NW_006399829.1:12402775-12403896 GCF_000299155.1 Elephantulus edwardii
CTTACTCAGTCTCTCCCCAACCCCAAGGACAGTCCCATTCTACAACAGTGGCATCATGTAATATTTGTCCTTTTGTGACTGGGATATTTCACTTTCACTGACCCTTTCTAAGCATGATATCCTTTTTCAAGGAATAGCCTCTCCTAGTGACACGTCCAAATATCTGAGACTAAGTTTCACCATTGTTGCCTCCAATGAGTACTCTGGCTGTACTTTTTGTAAGACATAACTGGTTTTATTTGGCAGTCCATGGGATGTTCAGTCCTCTTTTCCAATACCAAAACTAACACATCAATTCTTCTGTCATCCTTATTTATCGTTCAGCTCTCAGATGCATAGCAAGTGATTGAAAAGACCATGGCCTGAATCAGGCACATCTTAGTCTTCACACTGACATCATTGTTCTTCAGTATTTTGGAGAGGTCCCTGACAGCAATCTTGCCCAATTCAATATGCTTCCTGATCTCCTGACTGCTGACACCAGGGGTGTTGATTACCGTTCTAAGCAAGAGGAAATATTTGACAATCCTTTCTCCCTCTATCCTGATGTTGTCTATTGGCCCCCTGATGAGGACCTTTGTTTTTTTGATGTTGAGATGTAATCCTTATCAAAGGCTGTAATCCTTGATCAGTAACAAGTGTTTCAACTCCTCCTCATTTTCAAGGAGCAAAGTTGTGTTGTCTGCATGGCACATTACAGCCTAGAAAACCGTATATGGCCACTCCTGGGGTCATTATGAGTTAAAAATCCACTTGACAGCATCTAACAGCAAGAATCATTTGGCAGTTCCTTTTTAGGTTAAAGTGTTAATTACAGCCATATGAAATTTGCAGTGTTTCAGGCTTTGAAATGAAGGAGGCTAAAGTCTGTTTTAGTTGTGATAATTCAGAGTCAGAGATGATGGCTTCTACAGGCTGGTCTGAAGAAGGTAGGCTTAGGATTTGTTGCTGGGAGGCTAAAATGTGCAGCATCAGTAAACAGTGTAGATACCAGGATTGTTCTCAGCCTTGATGCATGATGGGCATCTACCTTCAAGAAAAATGATGACAGGCTGAGCATGGCTAGACCCTACAGCCAGGCCCCAGGAGCAAGAGAACCCCTGAGAGGTCTTGCATATAAT
>NW_006399829.1:12404831-12410375 GCF_000299155.1 Elephantulus edwardii
AAAAAAAATATTTTCTAAGGGAGGTCTGGTGGTCTAGTGGCAAGAAGCTGCACTTCAATCCCAGAAGTACACAGTTTGAATCCACCAGATGCTCTGCTGGAGAAGGAGGGGCAACTTCCTCCTGTACCAGTCAGATCCGATTTGATGGTACACACGAAGAATAATAATTTTTTAAAAATTTTAAAAATCCCTAAACTAAGCCACTGAAATGGCAGAATTTGCTTGTTGTAGCACTTGACCTTGACTGCATTTATTAACCCAGTCTCCGTCACTACTTTCTACCTAGTGGTAAGAAGCTGTACTACAACATCAAATGCCTATGGTTCAAATCTACCAGCTGCTCCACATGGGAAAGATGGGTAATCTCCTTCCGTGTGATTTACTGCATCTGAATACCTGCTGGAGGGTCAGCTGTGTTCCAACTTGACGATACACAACAACAACTACAACCCTACATCCTTTTTTTGGCAGAAACATGAATGCTGCTGTTGATGTTGGTACCATTGAGTTGGCTATGACTCATAGTGATCCTATGAGCAACAGATTTTGACTTGGCCTTATCCTGTGTCATCCTCACCATCTCTGATATACTCAAGCCCAATGTTAGTCACTATGTCAATCCATTATGTGAAGAGGATCTGTCTTCTCCTCCTCTGACCCTCCATCTCTCCCAGCATGATATCTTTTTCCAAGGACTGACCTTTCCTGGCAACACGCCCAAAGTATTTAACGTGGAGTTTCACTATCCTTGCCTCTAAGGAGCACACTGGTTGCACTCCCTCTAAAATGGATTTGTTGGTTCTTTTGACAGTGTGTGATATAGTCAATAGTTTTCTACAACATCACAATGCAAAGCCATTGATTCTTTTTCTGTCATCCTTCTGAATAAATATCTGTATATTTAATATTGTCCCCTCCCCTTGGAAAAGGGAGCTCTGGTAGTCTAGAGGTAATAAGCTGCAAAGGCACACAGTTTGAATTCACCAGCTACTCCATAGGACAAGGATGGTTCGTAATCCATCTGTTATGATTTACTGCTTCTGAAAATCTGCTGAAGGGTTGGTTCTGACTCGACAGCACAAAACAACAACAATAATAACAACAACAACCCCTTGGACTATGAACCTTTGGAGGGCCACCACTTTGTCCTTGAACTGAGGAAACAGCAATGAAGTAAACAGATCTGGTTAACAGCAAATATTCAATGCATGAATGAATGAATGAATGAGAGCAAGCCCACACTTTTCTATCTCCAGTTAGCTCCTTTCATCAGCTCTTACTGCCTCTCAGATTTTTGACCTCTTGTCCTGGTCAGTTGTAACCAACTGTGTTTCTAAAGCAACACCGGTTTAGCTCAACTACCCAACACACACAGTGTTTCCACGTTTTTGAGCTTTCTGGAAATGTCATCATTAGGTAAATAATTATTTTTAAAATAACATTATATTACTAATATTTTACTTTAAAACTATTTGCATGATGAGTTAGCAGTGCCCAAATAGACACATATGACTTGGTAAGCCCTTTCACTTGCGTTATCTTTTTTCTTGTTGTATTTTAACAGCACTCTTTCACGGCCAGAAATGATAATTACCGTCTCCACTGTCACACATCAGGAAATGGAGCCTCAGCCTCAGGGCTGTCTGCTGAGACCACACGGCAGGCGAGTGGTCTGTGGCCGTTCAACTGTCTGGAGAACCCCCATCAGCTGACCTTTAAGGCTGCCACCTACTGGCTCCTCAAAACCACTCTGGCTGCTTTGGATGGAGCACCTTCCATTTGCTAGAAGCTTTATTTCCATTGTTAGCTGTGCTGAGTTGGCTGCTAACTCATGACAAAAACCCTCGCAGTCGACTGAGACACTGCCCAGTCCGTTTCCTTCCCATGGTCACTGGTGTGTCTGACTATGGTGATCCGTAGTGTTGTCATTGAGTTGATGCTGACTCACATAGCCGAGTAAGATGTGCTTCGCAGGATTGTGACCTCCTTTCAGAAACAGATTGCCCGGCCTTTCTTCTCAGGCACTCCTGGATACTTTTGAACCACGAACCATTTCATTAGTAGCCTGAGAGCTTCAATATCTGTACCGGGCAGATGACTACGTCACAGCTTTATACCTGGATTTAAATGCAATGCTGTGTCTGAAAGGAGAGCAACAGGTTGAATCTCTGTCTACTTTGGGTTTCACCTGCACTGTGAGTTCCACAGGTGGTTGTTATAGTGAGGTGCTGTCCAGAGCTTTCTGATTCACAGGAACCCTGTACCATCCTCATAACCTGCTTGAAGGTCACTGCTGCAGTCTCTGTACCCATCCATCTCGTTGAAGGTCTTCTTTTTTTTTTTCTCTGACCCTCTAGTTCTGGAGGCTTGGTGGGTAAAGTAATCATATCGATTGAATAGATAGAAGAAGAATGCAGCACGAGCATCAGAGGAAGAATAATCAACAACTTTTGTTATGCAGATGACACAATCTTGCTCATTGAAAGTGAGAACTTGTGCTAGCTGCAGAAAATCAAACACCACAGCCTTCAATATGGGTTACAGCTCAACCTCGAGAAGACAAAAATTCCCACCACTGGACCTATAGGCAACATCATGATAGATAGAGAAAAGATTGAAATCACCAACAACTTTATCTGACGTGGATACACAGTCAGTACAGTTGGTACCAGCAGTCAGGAGACCAGAAGATGTATTGCTTTGGGAAAGTCTGCAGTCAGGGACCGCTCCAAATTATTGAGGAGCAATGATGTCACTGTGAGGATTAAGGTACATCTGATTCAAGCCATGGTCTTTCCAGTCACTTGCTATGTAACTGGGAGCTGGACAATGACTAAGGATGACAGAAGAATTGATTCCTTTGTACTGTGGTGTTGGAGAAAAATGCTGACAATCCCTTGGATTGCCAAAAGAATAAGCAGTTATGTCCTAAAGAAGTACAGCCAGAGTGCTCCTTGGAGGCAAAGATAACAGAGCTTCATATCACATGCTTTGGGTATGTAGTTAGGAGAGGCTCTTCCTAGGAGAGGGACATTATGCTTGGGAATGTGGAGGACTGGCGACAGAGAAGAAGATCCTTAACCAGATCGATTGACATGGGGACTGCTGCAGTGGGCTTGAGTATATCCGAAATGATGAGGGTGGCCCATAATAGGACAGGACAGGATTCCTGTCTGTAGTTCACAGGGTCACTGTGAGTCATACTCGGCTCAGTGGCAGCTAACAACAACAACAACTATAACAAGTGTGGGTAAAGTGTTGTGCTGCCAACCCAGAAGCAAACAACAACTGCTCTTCCAAGTGTATGTCCTTTTCCAAGGACTGACCACTCCTGATAACAGGCTGAAACTAAATGAGGCAAAATCTCTCCACTCTCGCTTTGCATAAGCAATCTGATTGCATTTCCTTCAAAATGTCGTTGTATCATCGAGTTGGAACCAAATAATAGCTGAATCTCCAGTGTGTTTTCAGAGATATGGATTGCAGGGGAGGAGATATCCCATCTTTCTCCCATGGAGTAACTGGTGGATTCGAACCACATGCCTTTGGATTGGTAGCCCTACTCCTTACCACTTATTGTTCCTCTGGCAGAACTTGGTTCATATACTTTGCCAGCACCACAATTCAAAGGCATCAATTCTTCTTCAATTTTCCTCATTTAGTGAGGACAGAAATTCTTGTCTACTTTGTTAACGACTAACCTCATGGTATTTTAAGTCAAATATTTGTTGAATGAATGAGCAGACTTTTCTAAACCTTAGTTCTTAGTGTGAAAAATGAGACTAATCATACCATAGAACCACACTAGTCTTTAACAAAGTACTATGTCGGGTGTTTTGTCGTATTTGGCTTTAGCAGCTGCTGAGTGAATTTCCGCTCTTGATGACCCAACATGGATAGGGTAGAGCTGCCCCATAGAGTTCAAGGAGATGACCGTTCTGAGGCAAACTACCAGGCCTGTTCTCCAAGATGCCTCTGGGTGGATTTGAACACTCCAACTTTACTGCTAATATTAGAGTGATTAACTACTTGTTCCACCAAGAGGAGCCCCTATTTTTTCTCATTTCTAAGGATGGTGGTCCTCTCAGGAGAGGCTATGGCTGCCTCAGTCACAGAAGAGTTCTCGTGAAGCCAACACCTCACTAACAAGTCAGAGGATGTCCTCTTACTTTTTTTGTAGATGTCAGAAACTGCAAGATAATCTGAAATTCACAGAGAAGTAAATCAACAAGCAAATCTTAACAGAATAAACACCCATACTAAACATAAATTAAAATTTACTAGAAAATCTACTTTCACAATATATTGACAACTCTGCTAAGATACCTAGCAAGTAGGGAGTAAGTCATTTCTTAAATGATATAATAACCAGGGATAGAAATGATATAATGACCAGGGATAGAAATTGATAAGTACACAATAGGCATACTAGAACACCTTCATAACCAAATGAACATAACTTTTAAGGAGAGTATTATCATTTGCCTACTAGTAAGGAGCTGCATTGCTAACTCAAAGACACTCAGTTCAAATCTACCAGGTGCTCCGCAGGAGAAAAGTGGCCAGTCTCCTCCCTGGTTAATGACTGCCTCTGAAAACTTGCTGGAGGGTTAGCTATGGATCAGCTCCAACTTTCTGGCACACAACAATCACAACACTGGGTAAGGAGTTGCACTGCCAATTCCAAGGCTGGTGATTCAAATCTCCAACTACCTTTTGGGAGAAAGATAAGCAATCTCCTGCTGTGAAATGTATTGTTGTTGTTGTTTGGTGCCATTGAGTTGTAGACAACTCATAGAGACCCTATGAACGAACAGCCTGAGCACTGTTCATACTTAAGAGTTTCCGGAGGCAAGCCATTACGAAGTGGATGCCGCCCCTGCTTCCAGGCTTGATTTAGTGTATAGCCTCTGAAAATTTGCTAGAGGGTCAGCTCTGAGTAAATTCTGACTCAACAGCACAGTACAGAAACATTGTCAAATTTGCAAAACAGATTTTTCAGACATAGAGGTGCCCACTAGTCAGTAATCTAGTTTGTATGAGATAGGCACAAAGCAGGTCTTGTATTTAAATGTGAGAAGCAGATGTTTAAATAAAAGATAAATGTCAGCTTCAGAAACCAAAACCAAACTGTTGTTGTTGTTGTTGTTGTTGTTAGGTGGCATTGAGAACTACTCGTAGTGATTCTATGAACAGCTAACATGAACCCTGCCTAACCTGTGCCATCCTCATCATGTCTGACACACGACAGCCCGTTGCTGAAGTAACAGTGTCTGTCCATCTCATTGGGGGTCTTCTCTTTCATTGACCCTCCATCTTTCCAAGCATGATGTCCATGTCCAAGGAATTGCCTTATCTAACTATATGTCCAAATTATGAAGGATGAAGCTTTGCCATCTTTGCCTCCAAGAGAACACTCTGGCTGCGCCTTTTCTAAGACATATCTGTTCTTTCAGCAGACCATGAGAAATTCAGTACTTTTCTCCAGCACCACAAGTCAAAGGCATCAACTCTTCTTCTAGGAACCATCAAATTCTTTACTTG
>NW_006399829.1:12414920-12417154 GCF_000299155.1 Elephantulus edwardii
ATTTTAAACAGTTCTTTCCTTCAACTGTTCCAGTGCAGTGTTCATTATTTATCCCCTCTTTTCTTAGTTTTGCCCCAACCCCCATGTCAGTACTGTTTCATAACAGTGATGTTATACAGTATTCTTCCTTTTGTGACTGAAATATTTCCCTCAGCATAATATCCTCCAGGGTCAGCCACGTTGTGTAATATTTTATCAGTTTCTTGTTTTTCAGTGCTGTATAGTATTCCATTGTGTGAATATGTTGTTGTTGTTATGTGCTGTTGAGTCACATGCGAACTCATAGCAACCCTATTAATATGGCCCTAAACCCTGCTCTATCCTGTGCCAATCTTCTTATCTCTGACACACCTATCCCATTATCTCAGTCACTGAATCAGTCCATCTCATCGAGGGTCTTCCTCTCTTGCGCTGTATCTCCACCCTCCCAAGCATGATGTCTCCCTCCAAGGACTGGTCCCTCCTTGCAACATGTTTAAAGTATGTCAGATAAAGCTTCATGATCCTTGCCTCCAAGGAGTAGCCTGATTTCACCCTCTCCAGGGCAAACCTGTTTGTTTTCCTAAGAGTCCGTGTTATGTTCAATACTCTTCTCCAGCACCACAGCTGAAGGCCATCAATTCTCCTTCTATTATCCCTAGTCATTGTCCAGCTTTCTGACACATAGCAAGTAATTGAAAAAACTATGGGCTTGATCAGGTACACTTTAGTCTCCAGAATGACATCATTGTTTGCTATCCAGTACTTTGGAGAGGTCTCTGACAGTAGACTTTCCCAGTGCAATTCGTCTTTTAATTTCCTGGCTGTCAGTACCAAGAATGTTGATCGTGGAGCCAAGTAAACAGAATCTGTTAACAGTCTCAATAGTTTTTCTATCCATTCATTTGTTGATGGACACTTGGGTTGCTTCTATCTCTTTGCTATTGCGAATAACACAGCAATAAATATGGCTGTGCTTTGGGTGGAAGCTCTGGTTTCTTTAGGGTATAGTCCTAGTAGTGGAATTGCTGGGTCAATTTGTATTTCTATATTCAACTTTCTGAGAAAGACCAGACTGCTTTCCATAGTGGTTGTACCATTTTACATCCTCACCAACAGGGAATAAGAGTTTCAATCTCTCCACAACTTCGCCAGCATGTTGTTTGCTGCTCTGTTGAAGTTTGCAATTGTTATCCTAGTCTGCTCCCAGCCTGCCATGTCAGACCTGCTTTATAACAGTAGTGCTATGCATTACTTGTCCTTTTGTGACTGAAATGTTTTAGTCAGCATGATGTGCTCCAGGGTCATCTATGTTGTGTGATATTTTACAAGTTCATTGTTTTTCAGTGCTACATAGTATTCCATTGTATGAATACACCATAGTTTTCCTATCTGATCATTTGTTGATGAGCCCTTGGGTTGCTTCCATCTTTTTGCTATTGTAAATAATGCAGCAATAAACATGATGTGCATATATCTGTTTGGATGGCAGTTGTGGTTTCTTTAGGGTATATTCCCAGTAGTGGCACTATTGGGTCAAATAGTATTTCTATTTGCAACTTTTTGTAAAGTGCCAAACCGCCTTCCATAGTGGGTGCACCATTTTACACTCCCACCAGCAGTGAATAAGGGTTACAATCTCTCCACAACCTCGCCAGCATTTATTGTTTGCATTACTGTGTTGAATTTTGCTATTGTTACTGGGGTGAGATGATAGTGCAGAGTTGCTTTATTTTTGCATCTCTCTGATAACAAGGGATTTTGAACATTTCTTCATGTGTTTGTTTTGCATCTTACTGTCTTCTTTGGTGAAGTATCTATTCATATATTGGTGAATTCAAATTGCCAGAGAGACCTGGCTTTTAGGTCAGGCTTTTAGCACAGCTCCTTACTGATTATGCACCAGAGATCTCCATTTTCAAATTACAGAGGCAGAAACTGGGACTCAACGAAAATATCACTCTCCTAAAATAAAAGAAGCTGGTAAATGAAGGCCCGGATCTTGCATGGTGCCCAGTCTCTGTTGTGATCACCACATTGCGCTTCCTCTCACAAGCAGGATACAGAGAGGAGCAGGGACCTTGATTGTGGATGTTGTTCTTTGTCTTGTTTTTACATTGAGCCTTTTCAATTAATATTACATTTGCACAATTAAAAACTCAATGACATGAAACTTGCAGTGACCTGCCACACCCGCCTCGCTGTCTTCTCTGGCCACGACGCCTGTGTGACAAAATGGGTCGTCCGTGCCTGTA
>NW_006399829.1:12419419-12429410 GCF_000299155.1 Elephantulus edwardii
CAGGGAGGGATGGGCGAGGAGAGAAGTGAAGCAATGAATGAATGGAAATCCAAAATCTCTGTAAATGCTCATTAAAATTACTTTAAAAAAGAAGAAAGAATCAGTCAGAGAATTGATTGTCTATGGAGGAAGAAGTTCACCGGAAATGTGAACACTGTAATGCAAGCTTAGAGAAGACAAAAAACATGCAATACTAAAGTGTAAAATGATCACAGATTAGTAAAGGAATTACAGCAGAAACACTGTAGAGAATTGAACTGTATGAAAGCCAGAGACATTTGCAATTAAAAGATAAGGCAGTAATAACAGGGATTTGCTGTTTTGCTCTCTGAGGCATAAAGCTTCTTTAGAGAACAAATGTTGTCAGTTGAAACATCTGTGGGATAGACAACATCAGTAGGGGAAATGAGAAAAGGACAAGAACAGTAGTCCATACTAGGTAAAATTTCCAGCTATCAGAGCACTGGAAATGCATTCCAAGCTTTCTAACTGAAAGGTTCTTATCCTCTAGCAACAACCCGGAGGAAGATGGACAGTCTCCTCCCATGAAGATTTACAGCCTCAGAGACAAGGTAGTGGGTCCCTATCAGTCAAAACCCACTGATTGACTGATGGCAGTGGATTTTACTTACTGCCCAAAGGATAGATTAATTTTGATCTATCACTCATCTGTCTGTCTGTCCCACTGTGGTGGCTTGCCCAATGTTGTGATGCTGGAAGCTACGCCACCATTTTCCCAAATACCAGTTGTTGTTATATACTGTCAAGTCTACTGCGACTCCTAGTGACTCTAACAAAGTTGAACCTTGCCCTATTGTGTGCCATCCTCACCATCTCCAACATACTTGACCGTCTCCAACATACTTGACCATTTCCAGCATACTTTACCCCACAGTTACAGTCACCATGTCATCCGTCATGTTGAGGATATTCCTTTCTTATAGTGACCTTCCAAAGCATGATGTCCAAGTATGTGAGATGAAGTTGTTCCAACCCAGTAGTGTTGTTGGTGTTGTTATGTGCCATTGAGTCTCCTGAGACTCATAGTGACCCTACATACCTTAGCTCTGAAACCTGCTCTGAGCCAATCTCATTGTCTTCTACAGACCTAATCCTATTGCCTCAGTCACTGAGTCAATCCATCTCAACTGAGGTCTTCCTCTCCTGCACTGTTCCTCCACCTTTTCAAGTATGATGTCCCTCTCCAAGGACTAGTCCCTCCTGACCACATGCCCAAAGTATGTGAGACAAAGCTTCAAAATCCTTGGCTTCAGGAAGCAGTCTGGTTTCACCCTCTCCAGGACAAACCTGTTTGTTCTCTTAGCAGTTCATGGTATGTTCAACAGTCTTTTTCAGCACCACAACTCAAAGACATCAATCCTTATTCTATTATCCTTAGTTATTGTCCAGCTGTTAGATGCATAGCAAGAAATTATGGCCTGGATTGGGTAGACTTTAATCTCCAGACTGAAATCGTTGACGTTAGAGAAGTTGCTGACAGCAGACTTCCCCAGTGCAATTCATCTTCTGATTTCTTGACTTCTGGGGCCAAGAGTGTTGATTGTAGAACCAAGCAACCTGAAGTTATCAACAATCTCAATCTCTATTCCATCCATCATCAAGCTGCTGATTGGCCCAGTGTTGGCCCAGTTGTTGTTTTTGTCTTTTTTTTTTTTATTATTATTTTGTACTGGTTTGCATACAGAGTTCACATACATCGTTTTTCACCCAGGACCTTTCCCTTTTCCTTTATCCATCCCTCCCTCCACCCATCACATTGTGCCACCCTGTGTTTAAGCCCCCCGCTCCCCCTATTGGATCCTTGTATGTTCTCTACAATAAAGGTCCTATACAGGATTTGTTTTTATGAGACTGAGTTAGTTCTTTTAATATCATTCTCTCCAGTCCTTCCCATGTTAGGTAGTAATTTACAAAATCATTGCTCCTGCATGCTGCATAGTATCCATTGTGTGAATGTACCATAATTTCTCAAGCTATTCCATTGTGGTTGGGCATTTGAGCTGTTTCCATGTTGTTGCTATGATGAATAATGCTGCTATGAACACTGATGTACAAGTCTCTGTGCCTCAGGTCTCATTTTCTTAGGGTGTATTTCAAACTGTGGAATAGTTGGGTCATATGCGATTTCTATGAAAACCCCAAAGACTCAACAAAAAAAACTGAAAGATTGAGTAGATCCATTTAGCAGAGTGGTAGGATACAAGATCAATATCCAAAATGTAACAATGAATGACTGGAAATCCAAAGTCTCTGTAACTGTTCATTAAAATTATTATTTTTTTTAATTATTTTTTTAAAAGAAGCAAACCTGACTGGATTTTGAACATTAAACAAATTAATTATAGATTAAAAAAATTGGTTGGATTCTTCTACAGTAATATAGAACTCAGAGAAGGAAACCAAAATAAAGCAATACCATTTACAATAGGCAACCACAAATTGAGTTACTTGGGAATGAACCTAACGAAAAGACCTATACAAAGAAAACTACAGAACATTTCTGCAAGACACAATACAAGACCTAAAGAAATGGGAAACTGTTCCCTGTTCATGGATAGAAAAACTCAGTATTGTGTTTCTTTGTTTTCTTGATGCTAAGCTTCAATTCATATTGAAGACTATAGTCCTTGACCTTCTACAGCAAACACCTACTGTCCTCTTCAGTTTTAGCAAGACGTTCGTGTCATTTGCATAACGCAGATTGTTAATGAATCTTCCTCCAATCCTGATGTCACATTCCTCCTCATAGAGTTCAGCTTCCTATTCGTGGTCCAGCTCTCAGATGAATAGCAAGGGAGAGGGAAGACCATGGCCTGAGTTAGACACACCTTAGTCTTCAAACTGACATCATTACTCCTCAATTATTTAGATAGGTCCCTAACTGCAGTCAGGTGTGGCCTGTTTGGTCTTTTGGTCTTTTTCATTTAATTGACACTCTCAGGTATGGGCTATTGTTAGTTGTTGTTGTTGTTATTGTTAGGTGCTATCAAGTCAATCATGACTCATAGCGACCCTATGAACAAAAGATCTGAACCTTGTTCTGTCCTGCACTATCATCATACTTCCTGACACACAAGAGCCTGTTGCAGCTGTCACTGTTTCAGTACACCTGATTGAGGGTCTTCCTCTCCTTCACAGACCCTCCACCCTTCCCAAAACATGTCCCTCTCTAAGGAATAACACCTCCTAGCAACATTTCCAAAGTATGTAAGGTGAAGCCTCATCATTCTTACCTCCAAAGAGCACTCCCCCGGGGAGAACTGTCAGGTCACTGGGGAGAGCTGCATGGTGTGTATGAGGAATTTTATCTAAGCCGCTTTCCTCCACCTCCTTCTCCAGTACATCTGTAAGTAACACCTCCAAAGCCCTTCTCTTTGTAACTCACAAGTTTGTTGTCTCTAGGTTTTCTCCCTTTCCTGTAGGTAACCTGAACACTGAGTCTTGCTCCAGACATGAACCCAGAGCCTAGTTCCAGAGACAAAAGGGAAATATAACCGCCAGCTAAGGAAGCCAAAGAGGATGGAGCCTCAAGGTTCAGCCAGCCACCCCCACTGGACTCACCTTGACAAATACTTTGCAGTCCAGAGGGCAGAAAACGTCAGGAAAATATCTTCTGAACAAGAAGGCATGCAGCTTCAACTCATGACCAGCAGTAAAGTGTTAAAGTGGGCTCCTCTTCCCCTTCATCTCAATGCTCTTCAGCATGAAGAAGCCAGAGAGTCTGTGCCCCTTTCCCAAATGAGAAACCTACAAATGAAAAAGACAATTTCTTTATTAAAAAAATAATAATCCCCATTGGATTATGCTCACCATTACCCTGACTTTCCTGCTCCCTGCTGGACCTTTCTCATTTCCTTACCCACTTCCTCCACCCACAAAATTGTGCATCCCTGTGCTTTCATCCTTGCCCATTCTCACTCTTCTGCTCCCAACCCTTACTCTTTTGGATCCCCATACATGTTTTTTACAATAAAAGAAAAAAAGAAGAATAAAGAGCACTCCAGCTGCACCATCTCCAAGACATACCTATTCATTCTCTTGGCTGTCCATGGGATGTTCAATGCTCTTCTCCAATACCACAGCTCAAAGGCAGGGATATCATTGCTGATGTCAGATGGATCCTGCTGAAAGTAAGGAATAACAGAAGAATACCTATTTGACTGTGTGGATCATGACAAGTTGTGGCTGACATTGAGAAGAATGGGAATTCCAGAGCACTTGATTGTGCTCATGTGCAACCTATACCTGGACCAGGAGACTGTTGTGCAAATGGAGCAGGGGAATACTGCATGGTTTGGAATTGGGAAGGGAGTGTGTCAGGATTGTATTCTCTCTCCATACTTGTTCAGTCTATATGCTGAGCAAATTATCTGAGACGCTGGACTTTATGAAGAGGAATGTGACATCGGTATTAGAGGGAGACTCATCAATAACCTGCATTATGCAGATGACACAACCTTGCTTGCTGAAAGGGAGGAGGAGTTGAAGCACTTGTTGCAGAAGATCAAGAAATGCAGCCTTCAGTATGGATTGCATCTCAGTATCAAGAAAGCAAAGATTTTTAACCACTGGACCAATAGGCAGTGTCATGATACATGGAGAGGAGATTGAAACTGTCAACAGCTTTATCTTGCTTGGATCCACAATTAACACCCTTGGTATGAACAGTCAGGAAATAAGGAAATAAACTGCATTGTGGAAATATGCAAATTATGGAGGAGTAATGATGCAGTTTGAGGACTAAGCTGCATCTGATTCAGGCCATAGTTTTTCCAATTACTAACTATGCATCCCAAGAAAAATGGCATTGCATTCATAGTTAAAAAGTCCATTTCAATTCTATCCTGAAATGCAATGTTGTGAGTGATGGGATATTATCCATATGTATCCATCTTCTGCAGAAAGTCAAAGACTATAGTCTTCAATATGGATTGAAGTTCAACATTAAGAAAACAAAGATTCTCACCCCCTGGCTAATTGGCAGCACCATCACAGACAGAGGAGAGATTAAGATTGTTAATAATTTCAGCTTGCTTGGTTCCACAATCAACACTCTTGAAACCAGCATCCAGTAAATCAAAAGACGAATTGGATTAGGAAAGTCTGCTGTCAGGCACATCTCCAGAGTGCTGAAGTGCAGAGATATCAGTCTAGAGACTAGTGTACCTGAGGCAGGCCTTGCATGGTCTTCGCAGTTACTATGTATGCATCTGAGAGCTGGATAATGAATAACGATGACAGAAGAAGAATTGATGCCTTTTAGTTGTGTTGCTGGAGTGAGAATACTGAACATACATGGACTGCCAAGAAATCAAATAGGTCTATATTCTGGAGGAGGTGAAACAAACTTGCTCTCTAGAGCTAAGGATTTTGAAGCTCCACCCACATACTTTGGGCATGTTGTAAGGAGGGACCAGTCCTTGTAGAAGGACATGATGCTTGGAAGAGTAGAGGAACAATGCAGGAGAGGAAGACCCTCGTTGGGATGATTGACACAGTGACAGGGCTACTAGAAGCAGGTGTGTTGGAGAAAGTGAGATTGGCTCAGGATAAGATAGAGTTCTGAGTTGTTGAGCATAGGGTTGCTATGAGTCACAGGTGACACAAGTGTACATAACAACAACATATAAGGAAGATCTGTTAATACAACTATTACTCAAATATATACTTCTACATCTAGAGGCAAAGAGGAAGAAACTGAAAATTTTTACTGAATACTGCAGTCCGAATTTGACTGAACATACAATCAAGATGTATTAATAATAATTGGTGACTGAAATGTGGAAGTTGGAAACAGTGAAAAAGGAATAGGAAATATGGGCTTAATGATAGAAACGAGGATGGAAATAGTATGATTGAATTTTGTAATAATAACAACAGCAGGAAAATACAGAAGAAGTAATGAAAAAGACTATGGCTTGGACCAGGCACACTTTAGCCTTTGAAGTGACATCCTTAGTCTTTAGCCCTTTACAGAGGTTTTTGATAACAGATTTTCTCAATGCAAAACATCTTTTTATTTCTTTACTGCAGTTACCATGAGTTTTTATTTTAGATCCAAACAAGATGAAATTGTTGACACTTTTAATCTTTTCTGTATTTGTTACATTGTTGTCTATTGGTCCAATGGTGAGGATTTTTGTTTTCTTGATGTTGTGATTATTGAAGCCTTGCTCTTTTCAATTGCTTCCTAAAAGTCTGAAATTTTGACAGTGACTAGGGATGGCAAAAGAAAAATCAATGCCTTTGAGTTGTGTTATTGGAGAAGAAGAGAACAAAATAACAGTCAAGTCTATCTTGGAGGAAGCGCAATCAGGGTGCTTCTTGGAGACAAGAATGGTAAAACTTTGTCTCACACACTTTCGGGTGGGTTGTCAGGAAGGGCCAACCCTAGGAAAATGGCATCATGCTGGGGAAAGTGGAGGGTCATTAAAAGGGAGGAAGTCCTTCAGCACGATGGGTTGGCACAGTGACTGTTAACAATGGACTTGGACATGTCAGAGATGGTAAGGATGTTACAGGATAGGGAATGCTTCAGATCTGTTGTTCATAGGTTTACTATGAGTCATAGGTAGCTTAATGGCACCTACCAACAACAGAAGTAGGAAACACTAAGTGTTAGATAGTACTGTTGTTGTTACTGGCAGCAATCCCATGTACAATAAATAAATCCATGCTGGCTCTTGCATCATCCTCACAATTGCTATGTTGTTTGAGCTACTCTGTGGGAGAAAGATGGGAAATCTTCTCTCGTGCTGTTTACTGCCTCTGAAAACCAGCTGGAGAGTCAGCTATGGGTTCGTTCCAACTTGACAATACTAAACAAACAATAATTATGGGAATGATCTTTGCCAAAACTGTTTTCAAAGGAAGGGGTATAGATCCCCTCACCTTTGCCTTTTCATTGGCTAGAAGGAAGCTACCAGTTCTTCTTCTTCTTCTTCTTCTTCTTCTTCTTCTTCTTCTTCTTCTTCTTCTTCATTTTAATGAAACTTCAGAGAGATTTTGGATTTTTCATTCATTCATTGTTGCACTTTTCTCCCTGCCCGCCCCTCCCCTCCAGTTGCTGACAGTTCTTATATAAACATAACAGGGTTATATAAGAGGTGACTCAGGGTGGATGAGTAAGGGTAAAGCAAGTGGATGCAGAGACCAACAACTATTTGTTGTTGTTGATGGTCCAGAGGGTTTTCAGAGGCTGTAAATCCCATGGGACAACATCATCATCTTTCTCCTGTAGAGCAATTAATGGATTAGAACCTCCTGCCCTTGGGCTGGCAGCACAACTCTTACTTACTATAGTACCAGGTGTGGAAATTTGCGAGTTCAAAGAGTATATCTCTATAGAGCTTTAGGAGACCAATAAGACAGATGAGTTAATTTTTCCTGAGGTAATTGAAAGTCCATTGCAGAGATCCAGGCTGTACGGAGCAGGCATGGAATCAGAGCTTCTCTTGAGGGCAGCTGTTGGACAATGGTGGCAGCCACAAGATGAACCGCCTAGAACTTGGGAGAATCCAATAGACAGCAGAAGGAGCATTAGAGGATCCAGAAAGTAAGAGAGACACAAAGAGGCCACCAGAGCGGTGTTGGAAAGCAGGATCAAGGAAGCAAGTTGAATCAAAGGTAGGAGGAAATGTCTTCCAGGTTTGTACCTAGGAGACTAAATTCCCTTCCACGCCGCCTCCCCAAGTACAGCCAATTTCAAAGAGGCAGGAAGATAGGAATGGTGAGGAACGTGACATTAACCAGATATTTCTTTCTTTACACAGTAGTGTTGTAAGAGCAAGAGCCAAATTTCGTTTCCTGTCTCTGATGTTATTAAGTTACATTTTCTGGCTTCATTCCAGTTCTCATTGTCTTTGAAGTAACTGACCAGGAACTTCTTACATTTGGCAGATCCATTCATTTCTACTGCATTGGGCTATTCGTAGTTCTTCCTCTGTTGATAGTTCTCATCTGATTGTTTGGCGTTTTTTGGTTTTGTCTTGTTTTGTTCTCAGGGAACTTCCCGTTTCATGATTTTAGCTATCAATATATGTACATCTCGAATTCACACCTTGGACTTTACCTGCCATCTATTTTCTAGGCAGGCACTTTAAGTCATGCCACTTCTCATCAACGGCCCAGTCAATGTGTACAGAACCAAATTTTATTTTTATTCTATCACAACCTCATATCTACAATAATAATCTGCTCTATCAAACTGGAACCCTTGATATTTTCTTTTATTTCAGCAAATAATACTAACAGAAGTAATGTAAAATGGATGGGATGGATTTTCTTGCACTTCCACATCCAAACTCCTATACCTGATTTCCCAAACCCTCTGCTGACTGATCCCACTTACCTTCCAGCTTGTGTTGCAGGACTCCAAAGTTTAAACTTCACTCTAACCACCTTCACAAGAAAGTCCTAACCCTCCTCCCTTACTTTGGGAAATCACAGGGCAAAATAATGTGAGAGAGATGGACTCTAGAGTGAGACCATGTGGTGTGAACCCTGGCCCTCTCTTTCAAGCTGTGTGACACTCAAATTAACACTGCCCATGCTTCAGTTATGCATCAGAGAGTTGGACAATGACTAGGGACGATAGAAGGAGAATTGACGCCTTTGAGCTGTGGTGCTGGAGAAGAGTATTGAATGTACCATGGACTGCCAAGAAAACAAACAGATTCATCGTAGAGAGGATTAAACCAGGCTGCTCCTTGGAGGCAAGGATTCTGGGGCTTCATCTGACATACTTTGGACATGTTGTAAGGAGAGACAGGTCTTTGGAGAGGGACATCATGCTGGGTAGAGTGGAGGAACAGCGCAGGAGGGGAAGACCCTCTATGAGGTGGATTGATTCAGTGACTGGGGTACTCTGGATGGGTTTGTCAGGGGCAATGAAATTGGCACAGGATAGAGCAGGGTTTAGGGCTGTTGTACATAGGGTCGCTCTGAATGCAAACGACTCGACGGCACATAACAACAACAACAACATGCTTCAGTACTTGGCTAATGAGGGAAAGGTTGATGTAACAAAGCTATCTGGTGGTGCCTCTGCAGGAGAAAGGTTTTCCAAACTCCTTCCATAAATATTATAGTCTAGAAAACCCTATGGGATAGCTTTATTCTGTCACACAATGTCACTGTGAATAAGAAATTAACTTGCTGGCACCTAATACGCTTCTGTTCAATCACGTGAGGAAAAGAATATCTATTTCATAGGAGTTTTTATAAGAAGGATATGACTTAAATGTGCAAAGTGCCTAGCTCTTCTGGTGGCGGAGGGCTCTTCTTCCCTTCCTGTATCAGTCCAACTGTAACCCTATGCTTCAAATTCAAGCTTAAGTCCTACTCCTATGAAATCTTTGTACCTTCAAGTGCTGTTAATTCAGCTCACACAGAACTCTCATTTCTGAAAACATTTGGATGTCTCACCAAACAAGTAGACCTGCCTTAATTTTTGTGGGACAGGTGTTGCTGTGTTGGAGTGTGCGAGAGACTCCTCAATATGTAAGCTCCTCTTCTTCAGACGGAACTCTGAACAAATGGGAAAATGTCGCAGGTGACTGGCAGATACCCAGTCTCAAATTCTCACCTTTATCACTGGTCAACCTAAACTTTCAAGTGTGCTGGAGAAGGAGACTGATGGGTTTGCTAATTGTAGTGGGGAAAGTAGCTCTTTCACTTGGGTTTAGGATGACCCCAAAGTCACTTTTCTCCAATCAGTCCCTCTATGTTTCCAAGGAAAAGCAATAAAAGGGACAAGAGAGGCCAGAGGTATAATTAGGAGAGAATTCCTCCTCCAGCAAACCAAGAAGAGGGGTAAAGGTCTTCCCCTCTGGCAAGATCTTCCCTTTTGCCTATAGACACGTTAAGGACAGAGATTGTATCTTAACTTCTGAAATAACCAGTCTCTGTAATACCTAGGAAGATGTGGTTACAAAGTGGCTACAAAATAATAATAGTAGTAGTAGTAGTA
>NW_006399829.1:12430645-12442910 GCF_000299155.1 Elephantulus edwardii
TCTGTGGCTTCCCTTTTTACCCTTTTACCCTTTTTAATTGTGTGAATATACCACAGCTAATCATTATCCACACTTAATCCATCTTCACAACCTTACTGAAGCAGTTCATACTAATACAGTTCACAGAAGAACTCACCCAGAGGTAGAAAAGTTGTAGCTTTAAATTCACTGTTCTAATCACTCTCTTACCTTGTTCTAATTGAATTTTGAAGCAGTAGCACCAGTAAAAATGGAGACTGGGTTCTGATGCTGGATGGGAATCAGTCTTTCTAATACTCTCTTAAGAGAAGCTCTAGAAGTAAAATCTAATGTTTAGAGAGAGTGGTTATTAGAGAAGACACTATACTGCTTTTTGGTTTTGTTCCCTCCAAACTTGCAGAGACTATTAAAAGATGTGCAATAATCAATGGAGTATTATATTGTTGTTACTAGGTGCTGTTGAGTCCTTTCTAGTTCGTATCAACTGTGTGAACAGCCAAACAAAATAAAGTCTGATAATTCACCATAGGGAGCTACTGGAATAATTTCTTTAGACAATACCTAGTCACAGTGCAGAATTAATTAGAAGGAGTTACGTTTGAATGGAGGTAAAGTTTCAAAGCTTCTGGTCCTAATTCTTTTATTATGTGTATGATTTAATATATGATTTGTTGTGTTGGATAATGTAATAAAAACTACATAAGGAAGTTTTTGTTTATTTCATTGTTTTACAGAATGGTGTGAACAATTTAAATTATGCCAAAATACTGATTATATTTGATAGTCATATTGTTTACACTGAATTTCTGTGACCAACTTTAATCTGAATCCTAAATAGGAAGTGAAAATGAAATTATCTTTAAGCATTTTTTGTGTTTACCACTAGAGGACACTATCTAATCTTTTATCAGTAAAAATCAAACCCCATGTGTTCTGGAGCCTGTGTGTCTGTCAGGGACAGAAGAGACACGAAACACTGTTTTGTCTCAAAGCTCAACAGCTTTTCTTCCTCAAATTTATTATCATGAAATCATCTGAAATAGAAATAAGTTTCAAATTAAGCCTGGTTGAACTAATAACTGTTTGAAGGCTTTCTATACCCATGTTCTGTTGTTGTTGAGTTAGAACCAACTGATAGCTTATTCTTCAGCAGGTTTTCAGAGGCAGTAAATTGCACAGGAGGTGATTGTCTATCTTTCTCCCTTGACGCAGTTGGTTCATTCGAACCACAAGACTTCAGGTTGGCAGCACAACTCCTTACCATTAGGTCACATCTTACAGTACCCTTATTGTACAGTTAAGGAAACTAAAAGTCGGAAAAGTCAAGTAAATAACTCCTTTCCCAGGTCACAACTGTAATATTAGGGCTTAATCCAAGTATATATAGTTAAGTCAGATCAGGATTGGTGAATAAACAAAAGCAAAATATCTAATAATTCAACTACCTGATTTCCAGAGCTGAGTCCTATGTCCTGCATCCACCACTGCTTCTGAAAACCTTGTGGAGGGTCTGTTATGAGTCAGTTCTAACCAACAGCCATTGTTTAAGTTTTATTTTGTAATGAGGAATTCATCATATTGGAATTCAAACCCTCCCCTACTTTGTTGTTTTTAGGTTCCCTTTGGTCAAGTACAACTCATAACAAATTTATGAACAACAGATCTAAACCTTGTCCTATCCTAAGCCATCTTCATTACTTCTGACACACTAAGTTCATTGCTGCAGTACTGTATCAGTTCATCTGGTTGAAAGTCTTTATCTCTTTTGCCAAACCCTTCACCTTTCCAAGCATGATGTTGCTTTCTGAGGAACAGCTTCTGCTAACAACAGCAACAGTTAAAACCAAGTCCATGAGAATTAAATTATGATATAGAATCTATTCCATCTGAATTTTAAAATTATCTTCTTGTTGTTATGTGTCGTCGAGTTGCTTGCGACTCATAGTGACCCCGTATACAATAGCTCTGAAACCTGCTCTCTCCTACAACTTTACTGTCTTTAACACACCTACCCTCATTACCCAATTCATTGTATCAGTCCATCTCATCAAGGGTCTTCCTCTCTTTCTCTGTTCCTTCACTCGTACAAACATGATGTCCCTCTCCACGGACTAGTCCCTCCTTGTAACATGCTTAAAGTATGTCAGAAGAAGCCTCAGAATCCTTGCCTCCAAGGAGCAGCCTGGTTTCACCCTCTCTAGGACAAATTGTACTCATGGCAGTCCATGGTATATTCAATACTCTTCTCCGGCACCACAGCTCAAAAGTGTTAGTTCTCCTTCTATCATCCCTATTCATTGTCCATCTTTCTGATGCATAGCAAGGAATTGCAAAGACCATGGCCTGGCGGGCACACCTTAGTGTCCAGACTGATGTTGTTGCTGTTCAGTATTCTGGAAAGGTCTCTGGCAGAAGACTTTCCCAACATAATTTGTCTTTTGAATTCATGGTAGCTAGTACCAGGAGTGTTCTGGAAAATAGTGTGCTTGAATTTTGTAAATGAACTAGTATATAAAAAAAAATAAAATAAGAAGATGGAAGGAATACACAGGGTCGTTGTACCAAAAAGAACTGACTGACACTGAAAAATTTTATGAAGTATCATATGAGCAGGAGCCAATGGTAATGAAGGAGAAAGTTGAAGCTGCATTGAAGGAATTGACAAAAAATGAGGCTCCAGGAAAACAATGGGGCACTAATTGACTTGTTTCAATTAACAGATGCAGCCCTGGATGCACTCACCAGTTTATGACCAGGGGACTTGGAGGACATCTGTCAGGCCAACAGATGGGAGAGGTCCATATTTGTTCCCATTCCCAAGAAAGATTATCCAACAGAACGTGCAAACTATCAAATAATATAATTAATATTAATGCAGGCAAAATATGGCTGAAGACCATTCAAAAACAGCTAGAACAGTACATAGAAAAGGTACTGCCAAACGTTCAAGCAGGATTTAGAAAAGACTATGGCACCAGGGATATGTCAGATGGATCCTGACTGAAAATAAAGAATACTAGAAGAATGTCTATTTATGCTTTATTGACTATGTAAAGGCATTTGACAGTGTAGATTGTAACAAGTTATGGCTATCATTGAGAAGAATGGAAATCCCAGAGCTCATGCAAAACCTATACCTAGACTAAGAGGCTATTGTATAAACACAGCAAGGGGACACTTGTGATTGTTGTTATGTGCTATCAAGTCATCTGTGACTCATAGAGACCATATGTACAACAACTCTGAACCCTGCCCTATCCTGAGCCATTCCAACACACCTAATCCCATTATCCCAGTTATGTCAATCCATCTTATCTGGGGTCTTCCTCTCCTGCTGTTGTCCCTCCACCCTTCCAAGCATGATGTCCCTCTCCAAGGACTGGTCCCTCCTGGCCAAGTGCCCAAAGTATTTGAGGTGGAGCTTTGAAATCTTTCCCTCCAAGGAGAAACTTGGTTTCACCCTCCAAGACAGACCTATTTGTTCTCTTGGCAGTCCTTGGTATGTTCAATACTCTTCTCCAGCACCACAACTCAAAGGCATCAGTTCTGTCATCCTTAGTTATTGTTCATCTCTCTGATGCATAGCAAGTAATTGTGAAGACCATGACCTGAATCAGGCACACCTCACACATTGACACCATTGCTCTTCGGCACTCTGGAGAGGTCACTGACAGCAGACTTTCCTAATCCAATTCATCTTTTAATTTCCTGACTGCTGGTGCCAAGAGTGTTGATTGTGGAACTGAGCAAGTTGAAATTGTTAACAATTTCAATCTCTATCATGCTGAGAATCTTTGTCTTCTTGCCACATTGAAGACTACAGTCCTTGACCTTCTGTAGCAAATGGTTCAGGTCTTCCTCAGTTTTGGCAAGAAAAGTTATATCATCTGCTTGCACTGTTGTTGTTGTTGTTATGTGCTATCAAATCACCTACAACCCTAAACCCTGTCTATCCTGTGCCAATTTTAATTGTTTCTGACACATCTACCCCCATTACCCTAGTCACTGAATCTATCCATCTCATTGAGGGCATTCCTCTCCTGTGCTGTCCCTCCACCTCCCCCAAGCATGATGTCCCTCTCTCAGGACTTGTCCTTCCTTGCAACATGTCCAAAGTACAGCAAAGCTTCAGAATCCTTGTCTCCAAGGAACAACCTGGTCTCACTCTCTCTAAGGCAAACCTGTTGTTCTCCTAGCAGTCCATGGTATGTATATTCAATACTCTTCTCCAGCACCACAACTCAAAGTCATCAATTCTCCTTCTATCAGCCCCAGTCATTGTCCAGGATTATGATGCATACCAAGTAATTGCAAAAACCATGGCCTGGATTAGATGCACCTTAGTCTCCAGAGTGACTGCATTGCTCTTCAGTATTTTGGAGAGGCCTTTGACAGCAGACTTTTCAAGTGCAATTTGTCTTTTAATTTCCTGGCTTCTGGTACCGAAAGTGTTGATTGTGGAGCCAAGCAAACTAAAGCTATTCATAATCTCAGTTTGTTCACCATCTATTATGATGCTGCCAATTGGCCCAATTGTTTTCTTGAGTTGAGCTTCAATCCATATTGAAGACTGTAGTCCTTGACCCTCTGCAGCAAGCACTTCAGGTCATCCTCATTTCAGCAAGCAGGGTTGTGTCATCTTCATAACACATATTGTTGATGAGTCTTCCTCCAATCCTGATGCCACATTTCTCCTCAGAAAGTCCAGCGTCCCAGATAATCTGTCCTGCATATAGATTGAAAGGTATGGAGATAGGACACACACATTCCTGGCATACAGACTTCCCAATTTTTCAACCATGCAGTGTTTCCTTGCTCTGTTGTGACAACCGCCTCCTGATCTAGTATAGGTTTTGCATAAGCTCAATCAAGTGTTCTGGGATTCTCATTCTTCTGAGAGTCATCCACAGTTTGTTGTGACCCACACAGTCAAATGTCTTTGCATAGTCAATGATATACAGATAGACATTGCTTTGGTACTCCCTGCTTTCAGCCAAGATCCATCTAACCTTAGCTATAATATTCCTAGTACCACGGCCTCTTCTGATCCCAGCCTGCACTTCTGGAAGTTCTCTGTTGATGTGCTGTTCCAGTCGTTTTTGGAATCTTGCTTTGTCCTCCACCCCCAAATCCTTCTTGCATGTGATATCAATGCTATTGTTTGATAATTTCCACACTTTGTCAGGTGACTTTTCTTTGGAATGGGAACAAACATAAATTTCTTCCAGTCTGTTGGCCAGGTAGTTGTCCTCCAGATTTCTTGGCACAACTTGATGAGCACATCCAGGGCAGCGCTTGTTTGTTGAAATATGTCAATTGGTTTGCCATCAATTCCTGAGGGCTTGTTTTTTGCAAATTCTTTTCAGAGTAGCTTGAACTTCTTCCTTCATCATCACAGGCTCTTGCTCACTTGTTGCATCATGAAATTCTTGTGTGCCTGCCAATTCCTTTTGGTATAGTGACTTTGTATACTATTTCCATCTTCTTTTAATGCTTCCTGGATCATTTATTATTCTGCCAAAACATCCTTAAGTATTGTCACTCGAGGCTTAAATTTGTTTTTCAGTTCCTTCAGTTTAAGAAATGTCTAGTGAGTTCAGCCCCTTTGATTTTCTGACTCCAGCTCTTTGCACATGTCATAATATTTTACTTTGTCTTCCTGCACTGCCCTTTGAAATCTTCTGTTCAGCTCCTTAATATTTTGATTTCTTCCCTTTGCTTTGGCTTCTCAGCGCTCTAGTACAATGTTCAGAGTTTCTTCTGATATACATCTTGATCTTTTCTTCCTCCTCTGTCTTTATAATGACCTCCCTGAATTCTTCCTGAATGATATTCTTGATAGCCTCCCCCAACTCATCCAGTCTTCACTCATTAGTGTTCAAGGCCTCAAATGTGTTCCTGAGATGGTTTTGAAATTCAGGTGGGATGGACTCAAGGTCAAATTTTTGATCCCATGGATTTTATTTTATCTTCCTTAGCTTCAGCTTGAACTTGCCTTTAAGTAGTTGGTGGTCTGTTCCACAATCAGCACCTGGCCTGGTTTTCACAGCTGATATTGAGCTTCTCCAAAGAGGGGGATTTCCTAGGAGGGGCTATATCTTAGAGAGGGACATGATGCTCAGAAAGGCAGAGGGTCAGTGAAGGACAGGAAAACCCTCAACTAGTAGAATGACACAATGACTGCTGCAATGAGCTCTAGTTTGTCAGGAAACTATGACAGCACAGGATAGGACAGGGTTCAGATCTCTTTTTCATATGGTCACTATGGGTTGTACTCGACTTGAGAGCACCTAACAACAACAACATACTTAAAGTCTGAGACATCGCTTTACCTCCAAGGAACACTCTGGCTGTATTTTCTTCAGGGCATAACTTTTTGTCCTTTTGGAAATCCATGGTATATTCAGTACTCTTCTCCAAACGCACAAGTTAAAGGCATCAATTCTAATGTCATCTTATTTATTGTCCAATTCTCAGATGCACAATGATTGGCATATAATAGAAATAACAACATCATGATGTTGCTTGTTGCTCTAGTGTTGAGGATTTTTGTTTTCTTAATGTTGAGATATACTCCATATGGAAGGCTGTAGTCTTTGATCTTCTGTAGCAAGCGTTTCAAGTCCTCCTCATTTTTAGCAAATAAGGGTGTATCATCTGCATAATGCAAGTTGTTTCTGAGTTTTCCTCCAATCCTGATTCCTCATTCTTGATAAACTTCAACTTCTCAAATGATTTGCTCAGTACAGATTGAATAGGTACGGAGAAGAGATATACAAGCTTGACACACACCTTTACTGATTTTAAACCATGCAATGTTCTCTTGTTCAATTTGAACAATTACTTCTTGGTCTAGGGATAGGCTTCATAAGAGTCTAATTAAGTGTTCTGGGATTCCCATTCTTCTCAATGGGAGCCATGGTTTATTATGATCCACATAGTTAAATGCCTTTGAATAGTCAATAAAACACAGATAGATATTCTTCTTCTGGTATTCTTCTCCAGGATCCAACTGACATCAACAATGATATCTCTCATGCTTTTTGCCTTTTCTAAACACACCCTGAAATTTTACCAGTTCTCTGTAAATGTACAGTTCTAGTCTTGCCAGTATAGAGACTAAGGTGTACCTATTATGCATCAGAGATCTAGACAATGAATAAGGATAATAGAAGAATTGATGCCTTTGAGTTGTGGTGTTGGAAAAAAGTATTGAACATACACTAGACTGCTAAGAGAACAAACAAACAAAAAAGGTCTGTCTTGAAGATGGTGAAAGCAAGGAAAGGAATTTGAAGCTCCATCTCACAGACTTTGGGCACGGAGCCAGGAAGGAACAGTCCTTGGAGAAAAACCATCATGTTTGAAAGGGTGGAAGGACAGCACAGGAGAGGAAGACCCCAAATGAGATGGATTGGAACAGTAACTGGGATGTTGGAGGTAGGAGTGTTCGAGTCTGTGAGGCTGGCTTAGGACAGGGTAGGATTTAGAGTTATTGTACTTAGGACCACAATGTGTTGCAAGTAACTTGATGGCACATAAAAACAATAGTCTTTTTTTTATGATCTTCAGCAATATCTTGCTTGCATGTGATATTAATGATGTTATTCTATAATATCCACTTTGTGTTGGATCACTTTTCTTAGGAATGGGAACAAATATAGCTGTCTTCCTGTCAATCAACCGGACAGCTGCCCTCCACATTTCCTGGTATAAACGGTGAGCACATCCAGGGCTGCCTCTGTTAGTTGAAACATATCAATTGGTATCGCATCAATTCCTAAGGCCTTTTCTTATTTTTTTTCAATGTCTTCAGTGCAGCTTGCACTTCTTCCTTCAAGCTGAATCATTGGTTCAGCTCAAGAAGACAAGACAAAATATTATAACAAAATTACAAAGAACTGGACCTGGGGAATAAAAAGGGAAGAACTTACTCAGTATTTCTCAAGTTGAAAGAACTAAAAAATATATTCAAGCCTCAAGTTTCTTGAAAGATGCTACAAGCAAAATATGGAATGATAGAGGAAGCATAAGACTGAGGGACTACATAGAGTCACTCTATCAGAGGAGATAGTTGACACAGAATGATCTTAAGAAATATCATACGAACAAGAATCATGGTAACTTAGGCCACATCCAGACTCTGAAAGTCAACAAAGGGTCAAGTATGAATTAGTTCTGATTCAATAGCAATGGGCTTGATATTTTAAAAATAAATAAATAAATCTCCTCCTCCTATTATTATTATTATTTGCTACATAAAAAAGATTCTGTTTCTGGGTATGGTTAGTGCTTCTCTCCCATCTCCAGAGCACCTCCCTACAGAACTAATGCCTTCTTTCAGGTCTACAATCCTATAGGAAGAAAGCATCTGGGGGACACAAAAGAGAGAAGGTCGAACCCATGTGAGCTTGTTCACTACAGATTAGTAAGTAAACACATAAACACAAGCAAACCCGTTCTTACTCTGATTCTTGGGTAGATTACTCCTGCTTCTACTTGTTGTTATTTATTTTTCCTTTAGATTGTCACTTGTGGAAAGAGCAGTACATCTCTTTTCTGGTGAAGTGCATAAAAAACGGAGTATTGTTATATAACAAAATGAAGAGCAGAAATAGGTCAGTTAAAAAGAGTTATTTTATAAAAGTAGTTTGCATGTGTAAGCCAAGGAATGCCTGAAATCATCAGCAAAAGCCTTTGGAAGGAATGTGGCCTTGCCAACAACTTGATTTCAATTTTCTGACCTTTAGAACTGTAAGAAAATAATTTTTTTGTAGTAGTCACCCACAAAATTTGTGATTATGTGTTACTACATGAATATAGAAGGGTGAAGGCAGCTGATCAACATCACCAACCTAAAAAGGGGCAAATAGTCTTAAACCTCCAGTGCTCTACATTTATTTGATTTTGAAGTCTACATCCCAGAACATGTGACTGTGTTCATACCAAACCTATACCTAGTCCAAGAAACTTTCATATAAGTAAAGCAAGGGTTACACTGACTGCATGATTCAAAATCAAGAGAGAATTGCATCAGAGATGTATTCTTTTCCCATAACTTTTCAATCTAGATGTAGAGCAAATCATTCAGAAGGCTAGAATTTATGAAGAAAAATGTGGAGTCAGGATTGATAGAAGATTCATCAACATTTTATGTTATGCAGATAATACAACCTTGCTTGTTAAAGCTGAAGAGGGCTTGAAACATTTGTTGTGGAAGGTCAAGGACTGTGGTCTTCAACATGGATTGCATCTCAACATCAAGAAAACAAAGATTCTCACCACCCAAGCAAATTGACTGTCTCATGATAGAGAAAAGATTGAGGTTATTTAACAATTTTACCTTGCTCAGACTCACAATCAACACTCTTGTCACTAGCAGTCAGAAAATCAAAAGATGAGATGCTTTAGGAAAGTCTAATGTCAGGGACCTCTCCAGAGTGCTAAAGAGCAACAGTGTCAGTCTACAGACCAAGGTGTCTGATTCAAGCCATGCTCTTCTGAATTGCTTGCTATGCATTTGACAATGACTGAGGGTGACAGAAGAAGAATTGATGCCTTTGAGTTGTAGTGTTGGAGAAGTTTATTTAACATACATGGACTGCCAAGAAAACAAACAGGTCTACCCTGGAGAGGGTGAAACCAAATTGCTCGTTTGGGGTAAGGATTTTGAAGCTCCATTGCACATACTTTGGATGTGTTACCAGGAGAAATGAGTCCTTGGAGAAGGGTATTATACTTGAAAGAGGAGAGGAAGACATGGATGAGATAGCTTTACACAGTGGCTGTGTCGATGGGGGCAAGTATTCCAGAGACAGTGAGATGGCTCAAGATAGGCATGGTTCAGAGCTCTTGTTCATAGGGTCCCTATGAGTCATAGTTGACTTGATGGCAGCATATTCCGAACTACTCTGTTCATTGTCATTAAATGATAATCCCTGGAGTTTCCACTATTTTGTCTTTTTCTTCTTTCTTGGGAGAAAAATGGGTTTTTTAGACTCAACATCAAAATAACCCATTAAGCATTTGTTGACAAATTTTTAAAAACTCAGTCTTAGCAGAAATTAATCATCTCTCACTTGGTAGCAACAGAAAAGCAAACCCACATAAAGCCTTCAAAGGTTTTGAATGTCATATGAAGAATTTTGAGTCTATTGAGCTTGGGGAGATAAGTCAAGAGCACAAGGAAATTCCAAGATTCCCTCCCCCATCCCTCCCAGAGAGCACAGGAAAATATGTGCCTGGCAGCTGCTTCAGAGCACCCAGCAAACCCAGTGCAGCATTTCAGCCAAATGAGGAGGGACAACATGCTTTCTGGTCTGGAATTCAGCCAAACCAGCACATTTGCTTTTACTCACACATAAGCTATGAGCTCAAGTTGACTTCAAGCCTCAGTTCAAATTGGAAAATACTTTGCCATGCACTGAAAACAAAACTTTGAGAGAAAAATATTTGTGGTTATGGCATCATAGTGTCTTGAAATTTTTAAGTCACGACAAATTCTGGAATAACACTGGTCACTTTGGAATAACACTGTAGAGGTGAGTTCACACATATGAGTGAAATTACTTGCTTCCTAGAAGAATTGTGATATTGTTTAGGGGTAGAATGGTCACCTTCTCCATGGAAGAATTGAGGTGGACAGCTAGCCAATACATCACGTCTGCAGCCACGACGTCCATCATTGGAGTCCTGCATGTTGCTATGATATTGAGCAGGTTTCCAGACTAAGACCAGGAAGGAAAGCATGATAATCTACTTTCAAAATTTAGCCAATGAAACTGAGTCTAATCCCACTGTTCATGAGGTTGCAATTAGTTGGAGATCAACTCAACAGCACCTAGTGTAACAATACAGATACAGTTAGACTTTATTTCAAGACACAAGTTTCTGCTGGATGTGCTGGGGAGTGCCTGTAATCCCAGCCACTTGGGATCTGAGGTTGGAGGATTGCTTGAGCCCCAGAGTTCTGGGATGTAGTGTCCTATGCTAGTCAGATGTCCACACTAAGTTTTGTAAAACTGCGATTACCTGCCTGGAATAGGAGACATCAGGTTGCCTAAGAAGGGATGAACCAACCCAGGTTGGAAACAAAGCAGATCAAGACACAATTTTTCAACATATAAAAGGTCTGAGATGGTTTTTGTTGTGTACTATAGAGTTGGAACCGACCCACTGCTGACCTTCTAGTAGATTTTCAAAGGTAGTTAATCGCACCGGAGGAGATTGTCCATCCTTCTCCCATGTGCTGCTGCCTTCGAAATTGCGACGCAGCTTCTTGCCACTAGGCCACCAGAGCTTCTGAGATGGTATTCCCTTAAAAAAACCCCAACCCTTTTTATTAAAAGATACATGCATAAATGTTACATGTATTACTCATAAATGTACAACTTACATAAATTTTTCATAAATGTACAACTTGACAGATTTTTTAACTTGATGAATTTTTAATTTTTTTAATGAGTACAATGTACTATAATAAATTTTCTTTTTTTCAATAGTTTATTTACAAAATTCTAGTACAAATTCAAACAATTTCTTTCACTTTCCCTTGTCCCTCCACCCATCAAATTGTACAATCCAATGATTAATCCTCTCTTTCCCCTGTACATTCTCATCCCTCTGCTTCCAGCCTCTCCCACGTCTCCTGGATTGTTATACTCGTTCTACAATAACGGTCTTATACAATATTTATCCTTGTGGGACTGAGTTAGTTCACTCAGCATAATGCTCTCCAGTCCCTCCCAAGTTAGGTAATAATTTACAAAGTTATTGCTCCTTCATGCTGCATAGTATTCCATTGTGTGGATATATCATACTTTCTCAATCCATTTGCTTGTGCTTAAATATTTGGGTTGTTTCCATGTTCTTGCAATGATGAATAATGCTGCTATGAACATTGGTGTACAGATCTCAGTTTGTGCCTAAGTTCTCATATTCTCAGGGTATATTCCAAGTAGTGGAATAGCTGGGTCATATGGAATTTCTATGTTCAGCTTTTTGAGGAAGTGCCTGACTGCCGTCCAGAATGGTTGCACCATTTTACAGTCCCACAAACAATGTATAAGAGTTTTTCTCTTGCCACATCGTCTCCAACATCTATTACTTGCTGCCCTGTTAAACAGTAGGTATTGAGGTCAGGGAGTACTATGCCTCCAACATCATTAACTTGATAAATTTTTAAAAGAAAAGTTTTCTTTACTGGAAAAAATAAAAATATAAAAACATGAGTTGTGGGAGGATGTCAAAGATATCATTCAGGAAGAGTGTAAATGGTCATTACAAA
>NW_006399829.1:12444655-12462135 GCF_000299155.1 Elephantulus edwardii
GGTGCGGTTGGCGCAGGATAGAGCAGGGTTTAGGGCTGTTGTGCATAGGGTCGCTATGAGTCGGAAACGACTCGACGGCACATAACAACAACAACAACAAAAACATTTTAAGGTCCTCAACAAAGCAATGACAACAACAAACTATGAGATTAAGTAGATGTATGTCATATAAATATACATAAAAATATATCAAACCAATTTTATGTATAGTAATATTCTTTTACCCTTTGTTTGTCTTTTTTTACAAAAATATCCATTAAAGTTTTTTTGCTCAAAAAACCCAAAACCAAAATAAAAAACAATGCAATTTGGAGATTACACAAACTTTCTTGTCACGCAATAGATGTTCAATAAATATTCAAGACCTTCACTGATTATTAAAAAAACACACAAATCAACACAAAAACAAACCAAACTCCATTATACAGATGACACACCCTGCTTGCTGAAACTGAGGAGAGCCTGAGGCATTTCCTGCAGAAGATGAAGTATTGCAGCCTTCAATATAGATTGAAGCTCATCATCAAGAAAACGCAGGTTCTCACCATTGGGCCAATTGACAGCATCATGATAGGTGGAGAAGAGATTGAGAATGTTAACAACTTCATCTTGCTTGGTTCCACAATCAACACTCTTGGTACCAGCAGGCAGGAAATCAAAACATGAACTGCATTAGGGAAAATCTTCAGTCAGGGACTTCTCCAGAGTACAGAAGAACAATGATGTCAGTCTAGAGACTAAGCTATATCTGATTCAGGCCATGGTGTTCACAATTACTTGCTATGCATCAGAGAGCTGAACAATGATGAGGGATGATAGAAGAAGAATTGATGTCTGAGTTGAAAGAAGAGTATTGAACATACATGGACTTCTAAGAGAACAAACAGGTTTATCTTAGATAGGGTGGAACCAGGCTGCTCCTTGGAGGCAAGGCTTTTTGAAGTTCCGTCTCACATACTTTGGGCATGTTACCAAGAGGGACCAGTCTTTGGAGAAAGACACCATGCTTGGATGAGTGGAGGTACAATGCAAAAAAGGAAGACCCTAGCTGAGATAGATTGACTCAGTGACTGGGATAATGGGGGTAGGTGTGTCAGAGATAATTAAATTGGCTCAATATAGAGTGTGCTCCAGGTGTGGACATGGCACTCAGCAGGTGCAACTTCTATCAATATGTTATTGTTGCTGTTATGTGCTGTTGAGTTGCCTGCCATTCATAGTAACTCAGAACCCTGTCCTACCCTGAGCTAATCTCACTACCTCCAGCATGCCTAACCCAATTACTCCACTTATATTTTGAATCCATTACTTCCAGGGGCTTCCTCTCTTGCGCTGTCCCACCATTCTTCCAAGCATGATATTCTACTCCAAGGACTGGTCCCTCCTGGCAACATACCCAAAGTATGCCAGAAAGAGCTTCAAAGTTCTTGCCTCTAAGGAAAATTTGGTTTCACCATCTTCAGGACAGTTGACATATTGCTGCCTTGGATATGCTTACCAGGTTGTGCTAAGAAATCTAGAGGACCACTACTTAGTCAAATGACTGAAAGAGAGCCATGTTTATTCCCATTTCCAAAAAAATGATGCTCCTACAGAATGTGGAAATTATCAAACAATGTCACTAATACACAAATAGTACATCAACAGAGAACCACTAGAAATACAAGTTGAGTTTAGAAGATGTTGTGGCAATAGGGACATCATACCCAATGTCAGGTGGATCTTGGCTAAAAGCAGAGTACCAGGACTATGCAAAGACATTTGGCTGTATAGGTCACAACAAATTGTGGCTAACCTTGAGGAGAGTTAGAATCCCAGAACTTTTGATTGTGCTCAGGCAAAACCTTTACTTAGACCAGGAAGAAATTGTCAGAACGCAGCAAGGAAAATGTCTATTAATCTAGAGGTTGGTTTTTATGTCTTAATTGTACAGGTTTGGGGCTGTCTTATGACTAGTCTGCCATCAAGCTGAAAGTCCTTATCATTTATTAAATGTTACATTGAAAGACTATTTTACATATACCGAAAACTACATCTACTGTTATCAAAATTAAGTCTAATGCATGATGATTCAGAACAAGGAATGTTGTTATTGTACATGCTGTTGAGTCAAGTATGAATCATAGTGGCCCTTGGAACAACTGATCTGAACCTTGGCCTATCTTGTGCCTTCCTCATAATCTCTGACACACTTGAGTCTTGCTGTAGTCATTGTGTCAGTCTACCTGGTTGAGGGTCTTCTTCTCTTTCACCATCCTCCACGTTCCCAAGTATGATGTCCTTCTCCAAGGAACAACCTCTTCTAGCAACAAGCCCAAAGTATGTGAGATGAAGCTCCACCATCCTTGCTTCCAAGGAGCACTCTGGCTTCACCTTCTCCAAGACATACCTATTTGTTCTTTTGGGAGCCTGTGGGATACTCATGGACTCTTTTCCAACCCCACAAAGGCATCAATTTTTCTTCTGTCATTTTTATTCATTGTCCAGCTTTAAGGTACATAGCAAGTTATTGAAAAGATAGTGGGTCTGGATGAGATGCACCTTACATGGATAATTAATATGTATGAGATAGGTACTGACAATGTATTTGAATGCATTTTTTGTTGTTGGATTTTTTTGTTTTATAAATTTTCATTTATATTTGGAATTTTCATTTCTGATGTGTGGTATGTAATAGGGATGTGGGTTTATTTTCTTTCTCTATGGACTTACACAACAATATTGAATTGTTTTCCCATTTATTTGAACCCTTCTCATGATCACACTAAATCCTTATAATGCAATGAGTTGCTATTCAGTGCTTTCTACTCTCTTTTTTTTTAAATGTCTGCAATAATTTATTTCTTTAGTTATTGTGGCAAGCAATATGTTATTGCTTTAGTTACTATGGCAAACAATAAAATATCTTTTAACATTTGATAGAAAATTCCAAAGTATTCTGAAGTTCTGATGGGGGGGGGCGACAAAAAAACAGGAAAAGAATAGCTTTAAAAGATACAGGTGTCATCGATAAAGTGGATCGGTGGCTGGGCAAGGTCTTTCCCGAAACCTGAGCCTAAAGTGTGTTTGGGGTCTTTTTCCCCTCGGTGGGTTTTTGTTTTTTGTTTTTAAGTTCACTTTTAAATCATAAATATTATACTGCAGGCCGCAGGCATGACAGGCAATGGGCAGGTAAAGAACCAATGGAAAAAGTGTTCAAAAACTCATGTGTTGGCTAACAGGCTTCTGAATGTATCACTGTGGTCCATGGAGAAGGCTGGAGAAGGTAGCAAGGAGATGTATCGGCTACCGCAGCCTTAAAACAAAGTTGGTGTCTCTTTGGACTTTAAAATTGTTCCTATGCAGTTTATTTTATTTTTGTTTAATCAAATAAACAAGAGGGTTTGTTGTTTTTTTTCCATGAAAAAAAAAAAAAAGATACAGGTGTGAGGAAGCCCACTGGAGGGTCACTATGAGTCAAAATTTTGTGAGGGGTGGGAGAGCAAGAACATTATTACATTTTACATTTTTAAAAACCCAAACTTTCTAATTCATCTGACTTATTGAAAAATATTACATTAAGACATTTGTACAGATCCTAATCAGTTCTTTGATAGAAACTCAATATATATTACAATTGTTTTGGAACACAGCTATGCCTTCTTACCAGCCTCCCTTTTTATTTTCAAGGGCCATTGCCAAGTTTCCTTGGATGACTGAAGTTCCCGCTGAAGCCCTGGGTGTGCACTCCTCACCCTGAGCCTTCGCCCTGATGACTCATCCTTCTGCTTCCAGCATGGATGAAATGTCACACCACTGGGTATGGGATCTGGCTTCCTGAGCAGCTGTGAAGGGGTTGAAAGATGCAACCCAGAAATACAAGGCATCTATTCTCTGTGAGCTGAGCCTTGATCAATGGGACACCCCACAAAGGAGGACTGTGGACGGACTGCTCCTAGATTTTCATTTTCTCAACAGCTCTTCTGGAGATACTCCATGAGCTGAGGCAATATCCCTGCCAAGAGATTTTCATAACTTACTGTGAGGTGGTGGTCAGCATGGTAACACACATAGCAGGTTGTTGCCCATTTTTCTCTCATCTCCTTTCTCCTAAATGCTCTCCTTTGACATTCTGACTTTAAAATTTCCAAATAAAGTGCAGTTGGCTTGCTTCCAGTTTTGTGGGGAAAGCTTCCCAAGAGTGAACTATAGAGACAGCATTTGCTTTATTGGAGTGGTGGGTAGTTTCCCCTTGCCCTTCAGGAGACACTCTCCACTCTTCTCCATCCTTCACGCTGCCTAGCAAGTTTGCCTGAACAACAAGTTTTCTTCATCAACAAGGCTGTTACATCCTCTGGTTTCCATTTAGCTTCAGTCAGGAAGGGATTAGAGAGAGAGAGAGTGGGGGGCTTCTCCTGGCTTCCTCTGTGCTGGCTGAGTCCCTCAAATTAAAGTCCCAACTCCTTTCATAATTTCGTTATTGATTATAGTTGAGTTACTTTCAACTTACGGTGACCTCATTTACTCCATGTATGCAGAGTACAATTGTTCCATAGTTCTCAAGCAGATACCCAGGCTTGTCTTCTGAGATGCCTGTCAGTGGGTCCGAATCATTGTTGCTGTGTGCCTTCAAATTGGAACTGACTCATAGCTGACCCTCCAGTGGGTTTTCAGAGGCAGTAAACTGCACAAGAGGAGACTGACTTTTCTTCTCCTACAAAACAGTTGGTGGATTTGAACCTTTGGGATTGCAGCACAACTTCTTCCCTCCAGACCACCAAAGCTTCCTAACCTAGTGGCTCATAATTGAGTGCTTGACTGTCTGGGCCCAGGCAAGGAGCCGCCTTTCACCACAGGTTCCTCCATATGGCTTTCCTTGTGGCTCTTCTGCACATTTTCTTTTGCTGTTGTTGTTATTGTTGACTGCCATCGACTCATGGCGACTCTATGAACAAAAGACCCAATGTCTTTCCATAACTATCATCATTTCTCCAAGTTCAGAGAGTTTCCAGAGGCATGTGGTTTAGGAAGTGGATGCCACTCCTGCTTCCAAACCTGTTTTGCACCTGGGAGCTCCACCAAACACTGTCCACATTGGGAAACCATTCTGGTATTTGATATCCCAATGTTACAAGGTTTAGCATCACAGCAAAACCAGGTTACGTCATGCAGCACATTGACAAATAGTGATGCACAAAGTGGAGAGAGTGCCTTTTCTACTCATTTGTAACTAGTTTCTTTATAAATAAAAACTGCTTATACCATTCTAATTTGAGAGTTCCCTCTGTCCTCTGTTGGCACTTTGACTAGGAAAAAGGCTGCACAGTTCCAACGCATATAAATTATTATAATGTAAAGGAATGGTTAAATCACAATACAGTTTATCTATGTTGGAAAAGTAAATAATCATTAAAAATCAGGTTTTTAAAGGCACTGCTTTGGAAGCAAAGAGAAATGATAACTAAACATTTTTTCCTATCATGATATTAAACACTATAAAGCTATAAAAATTAAATCACTTACAATATTAAACACTATAAAGCTCCGTTTAACATACTTTGGACATGTTGCAAAGAGGGACAGGTCTTTGGAGAGGGACATCATGCTTGGGAGGGTGGAGGGACAGCGCAGAAGGGGTAGGCCCCCTATGAGGTGGATTGATTCAGTGATTGGGGTAATCGGGATGGGTGTGTCAGGGGCAGTGCGATTGGCACAGGACAGAGCAGAGTTTAGGGATGTTGTACATAGGGTCGCTATGAGTCGCAAGCAACTTGACAGCATATAACAACAACAACAAAGCTATAATAATTAAAGCAGTCCAGTTTTTCCATATAGAGAGCGATATGAACAAATAGAATAGACTTGAGAGTTCAACAGTTAACCTTTTTATCCAGAGCCAATTGATTTTCAGTTAAGGTCAGGGTGCCACGTGGAGAAAGAAAAGTTTCAGCAGCAAATGGTGCTGTAACCAGTGGCTCTCCGCATGCAAAGGCATGGACTTGGACCCCTGCATCACATTGCATATGGACATGAACTCAAAATGGATTGATGATGTAGCTGTAAGATCTGAAACCATGTACTTTTTATAACAAAGCATGGGGTAATGTCTCAAGTTTTGACTAACAGTGGATTGTTTTATATGACACCAAAACCACAAGCACAAAAAGAAAAATCACAGGTTATTGAACATCATTCAAATTAGAAACTTTCCTTCATCAAAATTTTATCAACAAAGTAAAAAGAATGTTTTTCACTGAATGGAATAAGATAAGGGTAATATGGAATAATGGGATAAAATAAGATAATCTGATAAGGATTCATATCCAGAATATGTAAAGAACTCCTACAAGAACAACAAAGAGATTCAAAGGACCTAAAGAAACATTTCTCAGAAGAAGATATAGAAATGGTCAATAACCACATGAAAAGATGCTCAACACTATTATTCACCGTTGTTGTTGTTGTTCTTTGCTGTCAAGTGGGAGCCAAGTCATAGTTGATCTTCTGGCTGGGATTTCAGAGGCTATAAATTACATGGGAGGAGATTACCTATCTTTCTCCTGCAAAACATGTTAGATTCAAACTGTTTTCTGTTGGATTGGCAGCACAACTCTACCCATCCGGCTACAAGACATCTCTATTATTCATTGTTGTGCATTGTTGAGTCAGAACCCACCGATAGCCGACTCTCCAGCTGGTTTTCAGAGGCAGTTAATAGCATGGGAGGAGATTGTCCATCCTTCAGCCACAGAGCAGCTGCATTCAAGCCACGTGACTTCAGCATTGCAGTGCAGCTTCTTAAATGCAATTCAAAGCCAACACTATTTCATCTCGCTGTTGTTGTTAGATGCTGTCTATTTGGCTCCAACTCTTAGCAACTAGATGCACAGCAGAGCAAAACATTGTCCAATCCTGGGCATCCTTACAGTCTCTGCTGTGCTTAAGCTCAATGTTGCAGCTCTGTGTCAAACCCTCTTCTTGATAATCTTGCTCTTTTCTGTTACTTCTCAAGCATGAAAGAATCAGCATGATCCTTTACCAAGCATGATGTCTTTCTCCAGAGATTGGCAGCTCCTGATGACACAAAGTGTCTGAGATCTTGTGTCACCACTCAAGACAGATTGGAGGAATTTCTTCCAAGACAGATTCATGATTCATTCAATAGTCTTTCCCAACATCATCATTCAAAGGAATACATTTTTCTTTCCTAATTCATTGTCCCAAGCTTGGAAGCAGGAGTGGCATCCACTTCCGTAAATAGCTTGCCTCCAGAAACCCTATGAACCTGGAGAAAGGATGAAAGTCACCCAAGTCGAGGACTTTCATTCATAGGGTCGCTATGAGTCGCCTACGACTCCACAGCACTCAACAACAACAATTCATTGCCCAGCTTCCTCAGGACTTAAAAACCAGAAACAACAAGCAAAACACTACCTCAAGTTCACTGCTGTCACAGATAATAAATGGTGGTGAGGATATAGAAAAATGGAAGCCCTTGTCAACTGCTTGTGGAAATATAAAATGGTACAGATACTGTAGAAAATGGGCAGTTAGTTAAAGCATTAAAATGTGAACCTGGAAAAGATTATGCTACAGGAAATATAAGACCAAAAAAAGTACATATATTTATGGTTTGATGTGACTTACACTATGCTAGACAAATGTAGAGAGGCATCATTTTACTAATCATTACAAAGGACTGAGAGGAATGAATGAGCAGCTTTTGTTGTCTAAAGGTTACCAATTTGTTTGGAGTACTGAAATAACTTTTGGAAAAGATAATGATGGTGATTGTATAACATGATGAATGCAATTAATGCTTAAGAATGGTTAAAATGACTTTTTTACAAAAAATTATACATCATTCAGGTATGCTAGTGGTAAGGAGTTATGCTGCCAAAGTAAAGGTTTGAATCCTCCAGCAGCTCTGAGGGAAAAAGATGGGCAGTCTCCTCTCAGATGATTTACAGCCTCTGAAAACCCATTGGAGGGTCAGCTAGGGATCTGTTCTGATTTGATTGTTTGTAACAGCAACAGTATTTTATCAAAGGGGAAAAGTCAAGCAACTAGGAAACTGATTCCAGCTGACAGGGAAAATTATTCCATCACCTCAAAAGACTTTAATGAAGGGACTGCTTACTGAAGGATCATTGACATCAAGATAGTTCCAACTCCTAGGGACTCTCCGTTGGGATTTTGAGGGTGTAAATCACAATGGGAGTAGAATGCTGTCATTCTAGCTGGAGCCACTGGTGGATTCAAACCTCCAAAGTCAAGACCTTAAGATTAATAGCTCAGCTCATTACAGGCTAAACAATCAGAGCTGCCTTGAGCAGAGGAAAGTGTATCTGTAAGAGCAGTGAAGTGAAAGAGATAAGAAAGAGCAGAAAGCATCATCCCTTCTTCCAAAGGAAGAAACCGTGTCCCAGTACTGGAGCCCTGTGAGAGTGGGAGCTGGGGAGGAGCAGCCATGACTCCAGAGCTGAAGTGGAGCAGCTCCTGCCAGAGACTCAGTCTGCAGCAGGGTGGAGTTAGGGAAGAAGTATCCTGTTCACTACTCCTCTGTTTCTTGTCTTTGATCTCCACTGGTGCGTTCAACTCACTAACCCCAGCTAGAAATTAGAATGATTGTCAATCTGCTTGGGCTCAGAGATGAGGCAAAAGCCAAGAAGGTCTGGATTGGCAGACATGTGGGGATGGTGCAGGATAGAGCAAGGTTTGCATTCATAGGGTCACTGTAAGCTGTAGTTGACTTGACAACATCTAATAACAACTACTGCCTCAAGCTTAACAGTTTAGTTTCATTTTCTCTATATTGTTATGTACCGTTGAGTCAGAATCAAATCAGCTGACTTTTCAATAGATTTTCAGAAGCTGTAAATCACATAGGAGGAGATTGCCCATTTTTCTCCTGTAGAGCAGCTGATGATTTAGAACCACCTGGTTTTGGGTTGATAGCACAATTTCTTACCTAGTAGGCTACTAGAATTCTTGTAACACTTTTGTTGTATTTTCTAATATAAGGTCAAAATAAGCACTTATTTTAAATGTATTTTTAAAATTGTCTTTTAAAAGGCAAATACTGAAGAGAGGTGCATTATTTTATTTTAATTTTTTAAAGAAACACAGCCCTCCCAATGGCTCCTTGTGGTAATAGTTTTAATTCTGAAAGATCCCCAGAAACAGGATCTCATCTTAAAGATTAAGGGCAAATTAGAGTTTTCTTTGTTTCTCAAGCACAATTTGTTTCATAATATTGTACCAATCAGTGCAAAAGAAAAATAATCTAATATCACACAAATGGTATTACAAATCCACTGTCAGTGAGTTGGTTCCAATTCATGACAATTGTAAATTGGGTTTTCAACGCTGTAAATCCTTCTCTCTCTCTCTCTCATTTTCTTTTATTCTGGCTTACTCACAAATTCAGTATACAGTTTGCTGTTTTGTTTTTTTTCCCCACACCAGATCTTTCTCATTTCCTTAACCCAACCCTTCCTCCACCCATAAAATTATACAGCACCCCACCCATCCTCAACTCTGTCCTCACCCCCTTTACATCCTCATGCACATTTTACTACCTATTTCTAAAATAATGATCTTATAATTTGTCCTTACAAGACAGAGTTAGCTAACTTAGCATAATACTCTCCAGTCTCTCTTAAGTTAGTGATTTACAAAATAATTTCTCCTGTATGTTGCATAGTATTCCATCATATGTATGTACCATAATTTCTCAATCCATTCGATTGTGGTTGGATATTTGGGCTATTTCCATGTTCTTGCTATGGGACATTGTACATTGGTATACAAGTCTCCATTTGTGCCTCAGTTCTCATTTTCTTGGGATATATTCCATGCAATTGAATAATAACTGGACAATATGGAATTTCTATGTTCAGCTTTTTGAGAAAACACCAAACTGTCTTTCAGAGTGGTTGTACCATTTCACAATTCCACCAACAGTGTATAAGGGTTCCTATCTCTCCATATCATCTCCAGCATTTATTACTTGCTGTCCTGTTAAACTTTAAGGCTATAAATCTACCTCACCTTTCTCCTGAAGGGCAGCTGATGGTTTTAAACAACCAACCTTTCAGTCAGCAGCCCAACGCATAACCTACTGCATATTAGAACATATTAGAATCTTGTTTATCATTCCTAATTTTGTTACACAGGAAAATTGATGTGATGGTTACTTTGTTAAATAAACTCCCTTGGAGGCAAGGATTCTGAAGCTCCTTTTGACATACTGTAGGCATGTTACAAGGAGTGACCAGTCCTTGGAGAGGAACATCATGCTTGGTAGGGTGGAAGAACAGTGCATGAGAGGAAGACCCTGGATGAGACGGATTGACTCAATGACTGGGGTGATGAGGGTAGGTCTGTCAGAGACAATAAGCTTGGCACAGGATAGAGCAAGGTTCAGAGGTGTTGTACATAGCATCCCTGTGGATTGCAAGTGACTCGATGACACTTAACAACAATAACTTTCTCAAGTTGGGTACACAAATCTTCTAGTTTTCATTAAATTCGCTTTAATTCATGGCAGCCATGCATGTCAGAGTAAAATGACGCTTTGAAGGGTTTTCTTCCCCCTCACTCTCAAAAAATTTTCAGTGGACAATTGCCAGGCCTTTCTTTCAAGGTACCTCTGGAAATATTTGAACATCTAATCCTTCAGTTATGAGTGAGGCACACTAAAGCTTTGCCCCACCCAGGTGCTTCATATAGGCATTAATCTCATCTAAACATTTACCTTCAAACATCAAAAACAATGTGTTCAAACTTTGTAAATAAATCAGAATTTCAAAAAAAAGATATATAATAGTGAAAAAAAATTCCTTTGGAATGTAATTACACAGCAAACAGCCCACCCATATTTGTTTACAGAATTACTTTAGAACTGTTTGATTTAGGCTACATTTTCAGTGGCATTGGGCCTTTCACATTTCCATTTGATCAACTATAAGGTAGACCATACCAAGGAGGCGCAACACATTGTTACAGTCTGCATTTAGCCAGATCTTTCCCACAGCTCACATTCCTCTTCTATTCATAGGTCTGTAATCAGGCTTATTATCAGCTCACACTGGATGACAGCTAAGGGGGACCAAGTTACTTCCTCTGAAGAACTATGTAGTATGTGCAGAATGATGGAGGGAGTCTCAGGAATGTCACAGGCTAACTGTCGAAAGCAGTATTTCTAAAGCAAATTGTCAACCTCCACCAAGGTTTAACCCATTTCAACACAGCCATGCAGAAGACAAACAATCACAGTAGGATGTGCTGTGTAAACCAGCCTCGGTGCATAAACTCAGACATCTGCCAGCTGCCAGGCTATTTAAAGGTGCAGCTGATGCAGCCACAGCAGATGCATCATAGTTTGTCGCCTTCTGAAATCTAAAAACGTAAGTAGCCTCCAAATAGCACAGATAAACTCACTGCATTCAGTAATTAGACTCTCAAAGCGGTTTCCTACACTAAAATATTAATTTATAGGCATCTTAGTTAATACACAGCAATGATTCAGAAGTACCCACAGAATATATGCTGTTATAAGAAATGTTTCCTGTTAGGTTTTCATTAGCTAGAAAACAGAAACAGAAAAAGTAAGTAGTCTACATTTAGAACTTTTTTCTTAAAGATTTTTCTACCTGAAATTTTGAACTGAAGTTTAAGACAATGAAAAATATGGTGAACATAGTAAGATTTCAAACCTGATTTCCAAGTACTCTTTTAACTCTCAAACCCTATATTTTAGACTCTACATTGTAACTAAAATATATTCAAAATAAAAGAGTATTAAACAAAGAGAAGACCCTTTTGGCCCCAGCAAAACAATTTTTTACAAAATAGATAAGAATTGCTTTCTCAGTGTTCTTTTGCAGTTGATTGTTGCAAATGCAGAGATTCTTACAATGTTGAGGTCATGACGAAATAACTGGGTTTTCTCTGCTATGAAACTCTCCACAGTAGTCAATGTAAGAAGAGCATTAGCTTAAGTGGTAGGCTCAATAGTTAACCCAAGATTCCTTTCTGAGTTAGAACAATAACGATAACTTCAACATACCAGTAACTAGGCACATATTTTAATCTTCACAGAAATCACAGTAAATGATTTTCAAGGTAGGTGATACAAACTCCTATGACGACACTGGAAGAACCCTTATCTTCCTCTTCAACAGGACGACAGGGCTTCACTCAGTTCCAACTGGATCCTTCACTTCCACCACCAAAATGCCATCATGGCAGAGAATTGCAGACAAATCTTTGGTTTCAATACCATCTGGCAACTTATACTGGCGAGTAAAGCTTCTTGAAATAAAGCCATGCTCGTCCATTCGGGTTCCATGTTGAGCTTTAATCAGTAGCCAGCCTTCAAAGGTCTGAATGATAATATCTTCGGGGAGGAACTGGACCACATCCAGCAGGATCTGAAAGCGGACTTTACCTTCTTGCTGTGACTCCTCAGTCACTGAGGCCACTTGAGGGGCCTGGGCTGCCCTGGCTTTCCCCAGATCCACAATGGTAGGCCCTGGCAGAGCATACAGAGCATGGTCCAGCCTGCAGTCAGCCAAGCCTCGAGCTTCAAACTCCTCCTGGTAACGCACTGGTGTCTCTATGAGGTGCCTCAGGATGATTTTTGCCATGCTGGGCGACGCAAGCATTGAACAGTCTCCCTGCCGTCCAGCTTCTGTCAGGTTCCACGGCCAGCCCTCTCGGTTGCCTGCTGACTAGATGAGCAGCTCCAGTGACTGTTGCTTTGTAGCCCTCCCCAGGCGCAGCCGGTCACTGAGGCCTGATATAGCAGGACACTCTCACTCTTGTCTTTTCACGCTTACAATGAGCTGCTATTTTTAGGATGTTTCAGAGTTACATTTCACACACAGCCTGAACAAGCGGCAGAGGAGAGAACTGACCTCACATTCTCAGTTAACCTTGGTGAATGCATCCGCCTGGTTTACTTCAGAAGAAAAATAGTTTGCATCAGGTAGGGTAGAAGGGCAATATAGCTATAGCAATTAACAAATAGGAACAGGATATGTGTAAGTGTTCAAAAGGAAAGGGGAAGGAGGAAGGAGAAGGGAAGAGAGGAGGAAAAATGACAATGTTAGCAGAGATTAGTGGATGGATGTAAGGGTAAAGGAATAGGCCAGGTGCAATGGGGACTTGATGAGATGATGTGACAAAAGGCATTGATCAACAGTAATTAATTATATGGAACATAATATGTGTGAATGATTATATAAAACACAATGCACATCAATGAAACACAATGTGGATGGATTATTGTATGCAAACCAATTATAAAAACTGTTGTTGTTTGCTGTTGAGTCAGAACCAACTTATAGCTGACCCTCCAGCAGGTTTTCAGAAACTGTAAACCACAGAGGAGGAGAGTACCCATCTCCTGAGGAGCATCTCGACTCTAACCATGTGCGTTTAGGATTGCAACACAGCTTCTTACAACTGTCAGCAGATGACCAAGAGGGAAGAAACTGAATCAGGAGCAATACGTTTAAAAAGTTATTTTAGTATTATTTTATATGTGTACCATCAATTCAGATCTGACTGGTACGGGAGATTGTCCCTCCTTCTCCAGCAGAGTATCTGGTGGATTTGAACCACACATCTCTAGAATTGCAGCACAGCTTCTTTCCATCAGGCTACAAGAGCTCCCTGAATGATCTGACTTTTAAATACAAACCTGCCCACCCAGTCCTGATTGACTTAAACAAGAGGCTTCCAGCCCACAGCTGGTTGTTAGCTAAACCCAGTAAATCCAGGCAACCAATCAGCTTACACACTATTGTGAATGAAATTTAAAAAAGAAAAAAATAAATAACCAAATTGTTTACACCAGACTTTCAGCTAAAACCTTTAAAGAGAACCTTTGCTCCAGAATCCAAGTCCTTCAAACAAGAATTACACTATATTTGCTATACTATTTATGTCATTGTTGTGTAACGCTGAGTTGGAACCAACCATGTCTGACCCTCCAGCAGGTTTTCAGAGCCAGTTAATTGCACAGGAGGATATTGCCCATCCTTCTCTCATACAGCAGCTTGTGGTTTCAAACTGTGTGCCGTAGGGATTGCAGAGCAGCTTCTTGCCAGTAAGTAGGTCACTAGGTATTATATCTCATATGTTATCTAGACACATGCTATCTAGAAAGATTAACACTTGGAGAAGTCCTCACAAGTAGTCTTTGGTAAATGAAACTTCTATGTAAAAGGGGGAAGACTCTTAAAAGTTTTTTTATTGACACACTGAATGCCTGCAAGAGCAGGCTGAAGCACACCTGTGATTTGTGAGAATGGTGCAGGACCGAGCAATGCTTTGGTGTGCAGTGTTACCAATGGTAGAATCTATTGAGTGGCACCTAACAACAACTAGGGCCTATGGAGGAAATGTATCTTGTTAATACTTTGATTTCCACCCAGTGACACTGATCTTAAAGCTCTTCACTACATAACTATAAGAGAATACATCTCTGTTATGTTAAACTACCGTGTACGTAATCAATGATTACTTTAATGATAGGAAACTAATACACGTACCCTCCTCATCTTTACCTTATCTCTGATGCTCAAAATATTTTCTTCCTCTTAAACTTAACTCATATATTCCTATTTCTTATACAACACTCATATTATTTCAGGAGAAAGCAATTTTCCTGAACTTTTGGCACAAGGCTCATTTAGGATCTTGATTAAACCTAATAGATCTTATTTTACTCACCATAAACAAAAACTCCAGTGATACAAAAATTAAGTAATAAAAAAACTAACCAGGAGGTTGACAGTTTGAAACCACCTAGAAGCTCTTTTGGAGAAGGACCTTCTTCCTATTTACTTCTGTGAAGATAAAAACCTAGGAAACTCCAGAGAACTTATGCTCCACCACCTAGAAATAAGGAAGGCACTTTTCTTGGATTCATGGAAGATGGAGTAGATTTTTCATGAACTCTCCAACGGGGAAAACCTTGGAAGCTCTTTATTCTACAATTTGAATTACATTCATGAAGCTTCAATTCCGCAAACTCTGGCAGGACCTTGAACATTTCCTGATGAGAGTGCACTGTGCTATTTTGCTGCAATGAACTTTAACTGGCAATGGTTAGGGGCAGCACGTCAGAAACAGAGTGAACCTACACCATGTTTTCTCTGCCTTTTCCAGGCCCTTACTGAGGGGTTCACCAGCATCCCCTGCACTAACGCTCAGCCCAGCTCCTGTTTCTGACTTAAATACAACTGAGGAAAAACAATCAGCAAAAGCCTCAGCTTAATATCATGGGGTCTGAAATGAGGCTAAACTGCCCAGCCTCTGTGGAATAGCTACAATCATGGGAGGCTCAAGTCTCTAATCACATTGGAAATTCAAGTCCTCTGTGTTGTCACAGATGTTGGAGGAACTTAAATTTGACCAGAAAGCATGTTTTGGTGTTTTGTTTCGTTTTGTTTTCTGAAAGGCACTGTGCTAACTTCTACGTAAATGGAAGAATTTGTGCCAAATCTGACTGTAGATCAGACATTTGGAAAGTTATTTCTTTTTTGTCAAACACTTCCACCCTTTTCTCAGCTACCTTTTTGGAATTCTAATGAAAGAGCACAGGAAGTTTTTATTCTGGGGAAGTGTTGGTTACTGACACCAAGATGGCTGCTCAGAAACTCAAAACTCAATTGTGATCAAGTCAAAACCAATTTATAGCTGAGCCTCCAACAGATTCCCAAGGCTATAAAGCACATTGGAAGAGATTGCCTATCTTTCTCCCATCGATTCAAACCATCAGACACTTTTGGGTTTGCAGCCCAACTCTCTACTCTACCACCAGTGCTCCCTTAAGATGGCAGTTAAGTGAAATAAATTATCAAAGCAAAGGCATAAAATAATGCTTTCACTTTTCACAACTCGAGCCAATAAGCATCTGTACTTTTTAATATTTAATATGAAAAGAGATGGTTTCAAAGTTTTATTATCAGTGCCTCTAAATTTCTATAGAAAAAAAAAAGTGAGGCATGACATTCCAGTTTCAGGAAAGCAGCAGAGATTGTCTCTGGATCTCTGTTGTTGTTGTTGTTGTTATGTGTCGTCGAGTCGCCTGTGACTCAAAGTGACCCAATGCACAATAGCTCTGAACTCCATCCTATCCTGAGCCAACCTCATTGTATCTGATACACCTGTCCTAATACCCCAGTCATTGTGTCAATCCATCTCATCCAGGGTGTTCATCTCCTGCACAGTCCCTTCATCCTTCCAAGCATGATGTCCTTCTCCAAGGACTGGTCCCTCCAGGCCCAGAGTATATGAGACGGAGCTTCAAAAATCCTTGCCTCCAGAGAGCAAGTTGGTTTTCCCCTATCCAAGCCAGACCTGCTTGTTTTCTTGGTAGTCCATGGTATGTTCAGTACTCTTTTCCAGCCTCATAACTCAAGGGTATCAATTCTTCTTCTTCTGTTATTCTTAGTCATTATCCAGATCTCTGATGCATAGCAAGTAATTGTGATGACCATGACTCAACCAGACACCCTTATTGTAGACTTGGTAGACTGACATCTTAACACTTCAGCACTCTGGAGAAGTCCCTGACAGCAGACTTTCCTAATCCAATTAGTCTTTTGATTTTCTTGCTGGTACCAAGAGTGTTGGTTGTGAACCCAAGCTAGCGGAAACTGTTGACAATCTCATTCTCTTCTCCATCTATCATGGTGCTACCCAGTGGTGAGAATCTTTATTTTCTTGATGTTGAGCTTCAATCCATATTGGAGAGAGCAGTGTTTGACTTTGTACAGAAGATGCTTCAGTTCTTCCTCAGTTTCTGTGAACAAGGCTGTGTCATCTGGATAACTCAAGTTGTTGATGAATCTTCCTCCAATTCTCATGCCACATACCTCCTCATAAAGACCACTCTCCTGAATGATCTGTGTCATACACAAATTGAAAAGGTATAGAGAGACAGCATGCCAGGTTGCATCTCGGACACACTTCTCTCCTGATTTTGATCATGCAGTGTTTCCTTGCTTTGTTCTAACGACTGCCTCTTGGTCCAAATATAGGTTTTGCATGAGCACAATCAAGTGTTCTGGGTTCCCCACTCATCTCCAAGTTAGCTATAATTTGTTGTGATTCACTCAGGCAAATGCCTTTGCTTAGCCAATGAAACGCACATAGACATTTTCTGGTACTCTCATATTTCAGTAAATATCCATCTGACATTGGCAATGATGTTCCTAATCGCACCTCTACTATAACCAGCCTGTATTTCTGGTAGTTCTCTGTTGATGTACTGTTCCAGTCAGTTTTGGATAATCGTCAGCAGAATTTTGCTTGTGTGTGACAATAGTGATACAATTAAATAATTTCCATACTCTGTCAGATCAGGGATAGACTCAAAGTCATGTTTTGGTTGCCTTGGATTTGGTTTAATTTTCCTCAGCTTCAGCTTGAATTTGCATATGAGTAGTTGGTGGTCTGTTCCACAATCAGCTCCTGGCCTA
>NW_006399829.1:12465450-12475393 GCF_000299155.1 Elephantulus edwardii
ATTGGGATGGGAGTGTCAGAGACAGTGCAATTGGCACAGGACAGAGCAGAGTTTAGGGCTGTTGTACATAGGGTCGCTATGAGTCGCAAGCGACTCCACGGCACACAACAACAACAACAACTGTCAGATCAACCATTTTTGGAATGGCCAGATGGTTGTCCTCTTGGAACAACTTGGTGCGCATATTTAGGGCAGCATCTCTTTCCTGGTTTGCCACCAATTCCTAGGGCCTTGTTTTTTGTCATTTCCTTCAGAACATCTTGAACTTCCTCCTTCATCACCATTCTGTCTTGGTCATGTGGTGCTTCATGAAATTTTTCTGTGTCAGCCTGCTGTTTTTGGTACAGTGACTCTGTGTACTCTTTTCATCTTCTTTTAATGTTCTTCTTGAATCATTCAACATTCTGTCCATAGCAACTTTAAGTATTGCAACTTAAGACTTGGTTCTGTGTTCCTTCAGCTTAAGAAATGCCATGTGAGTTCATCCCTTTTGATTCTCTGACTCCAGCTCTTTGCACATTTCATTGTAATACGTTTGTGTTGTCTTCCCATGCTGCCTTTTGAAATCTTCTGTTCAGCTCTTTAACTCCCTGCACTCTTCCCTTTGCTTGGCTTCAGTGTTCACTGTCTTCTGACATCCATCTTGGTCTTGTCTTCCTCCTCTTTCTTTGTAATGACCTTTCGCATTAGTAATGGGTGATATTCTTGATATCCTGCCACAGCTCATCTGGTCTTTGTTCAAAGTTTTTGCCTAGGGCCTCAAACTTGGTATAGCCTCAAGGTCAAATTTTGGTTCTTGTGAATTTGATTTCATTTTCTTTAGCTTTAGTCTGAACTTGCATATGAGTACCTGATGGTCTGTTTTACAATCTTGGCCTAGTTTTCTCAGATGACATTGAGTTTCTCCAATGATTCTTCCCACAGATGTAATCAATTTTATCTCTATGTAGACCATCAAGTGAGGTCCATGTGTACAGCTGTCATTTTTGTTTCTTACAAAAGGTATTTTCAATGAATAAATCATTGGCTGTACTAAATTCCATTGTTCTACCTCCAGCCCCATTTCTGTCACCAAGATCATGTTTTCCAGCTGTTGATCCTGCTTCCTTGCTTCCAACTTTTGCATCTTAGTCACCTCACCTATTATTATTAATATACCTTGGTTGCATGTTTGATTGCTTTCAACTGTAAACATTGATAGAAATCTTTTATTTCCTCTTTTACTCTGGTTGTTGGTGCATATTTTTGCATGATAGTTGTATTAACAGCTCTTCCTTGTATGCATATGGATATTACCCTGTAGCTCGCAGGGTTATATTTCAGGATGGATCTAGAAATGGTCTTTTTTACAATGAATGCGACCCCATTTTTTCTCACCGTTTCATTTCCATTTCCAACGTGGTAGATCATATAATTTTCTAATTAAAAATGTTCCAAGTCTATCCACTTCAGTTCGCCAGTACCCCATATGTTAATATTTATGCAATACATTTCTTCCTTGTACTGATCTGTAAAATTAAATCCAACCAAGGAGGGAGGTGGCGGTCTGAAGGCAACGCCAGGAAGGGTTTAATTTTTTTTAAAATGTGTCAGGCGCTCTCTGGTGGTAGAAACTGGAATTTCACAGCTGAGAGACATTGAATCATAACTGAAATGTTAAACAAGCAGCTGTAATTCCTACTGTCTTTTGCTTCCATTTTCCAAATAAAGTTCCAAATATACTAAGTCCATTTCATTATTTGGCCTAACCTTTTCAGATTTTTGGAGAGAGAGAAAGAGAGAGAGAGAGGGAGATTGAGATTGGGGGAAATTTCTGATGATAAATTTTGAAGCTCTGCTTTCAGCTTGAAAACATATTTGTCTTTCACATCAGAAAAGGCATCATAGTACTGTGGTCAGAGGAGGTTTTAGGGACAAGTTGTGTATCATTAAGTTGATTCCAACTCACAGCAACCCTAAAAGACAGAGTAGAACAGCCCCTATAAGGTTTCCAAAGCTATACCCAGTACAGAGCAGAGAACCAGAGATCTGGTGGATTTGAACTTCTGACCTTTGATTTAACAGTCGAATACTAATAATTTTGTCATAAGGATTCCTCTAGAGTTAGAAAGAACCAAATTTGACTTTTCATTCCACTTGCCTAAATCAAAGCAAGGCACAATCTCTCTAAACCTTAATTTCTTCTTCTAAAAGAAAATAAGAGCAGTGCTTAGTAAGGCTGTTTTGAGGATTAGAAAAGAGAGTAAACCACTTAGAATAGAACCTGGCACATGATAACTGAGCCCAAATCACTAGTTTTATTTGTAACAAGCCCGAAGACTGATACTCTTTGAAGAAAAAGCTGACTAATTTGGACTCGTAGTAGCTATTTTTAAAAGATTAACATGTAGTGTTACCCATGTTTCTTTAAACATTAACCAAGGGCCTGGAAAATTTAATATGTTACTGGGAAACTATACAAGCCACTAACTCTAGGTTCAGAACCAGGTAGACTCCTAGGAGGAATGTACTAAAAGCATCTTTACTACCCGGAATGGCTTTATCAGCTTGGATCAAATGATTCCTTTTTTCTTTCCCACAGTTTTCTTGTAAGCCCTTTAGTAATATTGACATTACTTTTAAGTTGCTGAATCACTAAGCTTGAAGAACTCAAACATGCTTTTCTAGCCTAAGGGAAATTCCAAAGAAATACTGCTTTCCCACTTAATTCCAGCTTGTCCTTAAATAGTTATGGGGCATTATTTCTTCCACAACACAGTTTAGTAGTGAGGTCAGACAAGGATGACAGATTAAAGGAAAATCAGAATTGGAGGTGGTGGGGAGTGAAGGACCAGAAATCAGGAAAACAGACAGAAGCCAGGAATCCCGGTTAACTTGATAACCTTGGGTTGTTGTTGTTGTTATGTGCCGTCGAGTCATTTCCGACTCATAGTGACCCTATGCACAACAGCCCTAAATCCTGCTCTATCCTGCGCCAACCACACCACCTCTGACACACCCATCCCAATTACCCCAGTCACTGAATCAATCCATCTCATACAGGGTCTTCCCCTCCTGCGTTGTCCCTCAGCCCTCCCCAGCATGATGTCCCTCTCCAAGGACCCGTCCATCCTGGCAACATGTCCAAAGTATGTCAGACGAAGCCCCAGAATCCTTGCCTCCAAGGAGTAGCTTGGTAATCCTCTCCAAGATAAATCTGTTTGTTTTCCTGGCAGTCCAGGGTACATTCAGTACCCTTCTCCAGCACCACAGCTCAAAAGCATCCACTCTCCTTCTGTCCTCCCTAGTTATTGTCCAACTCTCTGATGCATAACAAGCGATTGCAAATACCATGGCCTGTATCAGGCGCACCTTAGTCTCCAGAGAGACACTGTTGCTCCTGAGTACTTTAGAGAGGTCCCTAACGGCAGACTTTCCCATCGCGATACGCTTTTTGATTTCCTGACTGCTGGTGCCAAGAGTGTTGACTGTGGAGCCGAGCAAACTGAAGCTGTGAACACTCTCAATCTCTTCGTCATCCATCCTGATGCTGCCAATTGGTCCAGTGGTGAGAATCTTTGTCTTCTTGACATTGAGCCTCAGTCCATACTGAAGGCTGCAGTCCTTGACCCTTCGCAGCAAGTGCACGAGGTCCTCCTCAGTTTCAGCAAGCAGGGTTGTGTCATCTGCATAACGGAGATTGTTAATAGAACTTCCACCAATCCTGATGCCACAATTCTGCTCATAGAGCCCAGCCTCTCGGATAATCTGCTCTGTATACATGTTGAAAAGGTATGGAGACAGGATGCATCCCTGGCGTACACCCTTCCCAATTTTGAACCATGCAGTGTTACCCTGCTCTGTTCTGACTACTGCCTCTTCCAGCATAGTTTTCAGATGTAAAATAACGTAAAGGAGTTGGATTACGTTTATAAAATGCCTTTTAAGGGGGGAGAGGGAAGAGACAATTAAAAGAGAGAAGAGAAGGAAATAAATAAGAAGATGGAAAAAAGAAAATACGCTTTTAGGTATTTTGTGGCTTACAGTTGGATGCCTTTGTGCCAGCCTTTGACTCGTATATGCTCAACAGAACACAAGTTGCCCAGTCCTGCTTTATCCTCATGCTGGTTTATAGACAGGACCCTTCATAGGGTTTCATCAACTACGTGTTGGAAGTATATATCCAGGTCTTTCTTCTTAGTCCTATTAGTCTGGCAGCTCCACAGAAACTTGTTCAACATCATAGAACAGGCAAACCTCTGCTGACAGACAGTTGGTGGATGTTGAAGTATGTTGACTGGGGAACAAACCTGGCTTTCTTGCATGGAAAGCAAGAATCCTACCACTGAACCATGATTATGGTTGGTCAAAGTGTTTTCCAAAATGCTATCACTTTGCCCTATGTGCACACACACCTCGCTTGACCCACTTTCACAGTGTTATTATCCAAGGCAGACTAAATACAAACACAGAAAGATAACAGATTAAACACTACAGCCTTCAATAGGGTTACATCTCAACACCAAGAAAACCAAAATCGTCATCACTGGACCAATAGGCAACATCTTGATAATGGAGAAAAGGTTGAAGTTGCCAATGATTTCATTTTATTTGGATACACAATTGACATTGATGGTAGCAGCAGTCAAGAAATCAAAAGACATGTTGGGAAGAAAAAAAAACAACTACAAATAAAAAACCTCCAACATGTTGCACTGGGGTAATTTACTAAGACCTCTCCAAAGTTCTCAAGAGCAAGGATATCAGTTTAAAGACTAAGATATGCCTGATCCATGGCATGGTATTTTAAATTTCTTCTTCTGAAAGTTGGACAATGAATAAGGATGCCAGAAGAAGAATCAACATCTTTAAGTTATGATACTGGAAATAAGTATTAAATGGCCCAAGGACTGCCAAAACAACAAACAGGTTTGTCTTGAAAAATGTCCAACCATGGTGATCCTTACAGAGAAGGATGAGGAAACTCTGTCTCACACACTTTGGTCATGCTGTCAGGAGGGTCTAGTCCTTGGAAAAGGACATCATCCTGGGAAAGATGTGGCATCACTGAAAGAGAGGATGACCCTCACTGTGTGTCAATGGGCTCAAGAATATTAGAAATTGTGAGACTGGAGGAGAGGGTAATTTTCAGATCTGTTGTTCATAGTGTTGCTATGAGTTGTATTAACAGGTCATCCTTGTATGCAAATGGATAGTATCCTCTTACAATACTGTATTTCGGGATGGATCCAGAAATAGTCTTTTTAGATTATGAATATAAACCAATTTTCCCTCACTTTTTCATTCCCATCATAGTAGATCACATAATTTCGGATTCAAAATGTCTCATGTCAATACATTTAAGCTAGCCAATGCCTAGTATGTCAATATTTATGCGTTCCATTTCTTAACATTGTCTAATTTTTTTTATAAATATTACTGGTTTGCATGCAATAATTTGTTTTCCTTGTATTTTATTCATGTACTTTGTTTTGTTTTTTGTCCCCTTCCTCTGCCCACCAAACTCTGTGACCCTGGGATTTCAGACCCTGTGCTCCCTCAGTCCCCTGCCCCGACCCCTTCCCTCTTTGGAAGTCCCTACACATCTTACTAGTTAGCTTTCTGTTTTTACTTTAATGGTCTTATGAAATATTTGTTGGGTTTTTATGTATATATAATGTAATTCAAATTTATTTTCTTGCATTTTTTTATTGGTTTTCTTACATAGTTTGTATACATTGTGTTTCACAAGATTCCAATTTTCCTACATTCATATTTGGTACATTCCACTTTCCAAGTATTAGTGTTTCCCAAAATGAAGGCTCAGCCTCCAGTGCTATATCTGCTAGTCTAAGAGTACTCTATTGTTTATAGGGATTTTAAAAATATATAATATTTATGATTTTTCCCTTTCCCTCCCCAACTTACCCCACAATGCAACCTTGTTCCAGATTGTTGTCATATATACAATACCTAATCATATATTCCTTTCAGACAGTTTTTGCCCTCACCTGATCTAATGCAATATTCATTACTTTTCCCTCTTTCCCATTCTCTCCCCAACCCCGTATGTCTGTCCTATTTTATAACAGCAGTGTTATGTTATGCAGTGTTTTTCCTTTTGTGATTGAGATATTTTACTCAGCATAATGTCCTTCAGTTATGTAGTGTTGCACAATGTTTTAGGAGTTCATTGTTATTCAATGATGTGTAGTATTCCATTGTGTGAATGTACTATAGTTTTTCTATCCATTCTTTGATTGATGGGAACTTAAGTTGCTTCATCTTTTTGCTATTGTGAATAATACAGTAATAAACATGTGTGTGCATACAGCTGTGTGAGTGGTGGCTACTGAGTCAAATGATGTTTCTTTTTCTAACTTTTTGAGAAAGGTCCAAACTGCTTTCCATGGTGGCTATACCATTTTACATTCTCACCATCAGGGAATAGGAATTTCAATCTCTTCACAATCTCACCAGCAGTTTTTGGTTGCTGGCTTGTTGAACTTTGCTGTTGTTTCTGGGTGTCCATAGGGCTTTGAATACCTGTTATTTTTGAAGTGAATGTCCAATCCTTACTTGTAAATCTGTCTTAATTTGACAGCTCAGCTTTAGCATAATATCTGACAGATAAGAATTTTACCTAAAAATGCAGATGATTGAAAGCAAACATAAATGTATCTAAGCTATTAAGAGCATCACCATGCAAAGACACTTCAACATGAAAAGACATTTCTACAATAGAAAAATTGACAGATAAATTCAGCTGTGTCCTTTATCCATACCTTTTCAATCTATATGTGAAATAGATCATTTGATATGCTGGACTTCATGAGGAGGAATGTGGCATCAGGATTGGAGGAAGACTCATCAAAACCTGTGTTATACAGATAACAAAACTTAGCTTGCTGAAATTGAAGAGGACCTTAAGTGCTTGCTGTAGAAGGTCAAGGGCTATAGTCTTCTATACAGATTAAAGCTCAACATCAAGAAAACAAAGATTCTCACCACTAGGCCAACTGGCAGCCCATGATAAATGGAGAAGAGATTGAAGTTGTTAACAATGTCAGCTTTCTAGTTTCCACAATCAACATTCTTGACATCAGCAGTCAGGAAATAAAAAGACAAATTGCACTGGGTAAATCTGCTGTAAGAAAATTATCTAAAGTGCTAAAGAACAGTGATGTCAGTCTAGAGACTAAGATGTCCCTGATCCTGGCCATGATTTTTGGAATTATTTGCTATGCATCTGAGAGCTGTACAATGACTAAGGGTAACAGAAGAATTGATGTCTTGAGTTGTGCTGGAGCAGAGTATTGAGCATACCACGGACTGCTAAAAGAACAAATAGGTCTGTCCTGGAGATGGTGAGACCAAGCTGCTCCTTGGAGGCAAGAACTTTGAAATTCCATCTCACATAATTTTCAGGCATGTTTCAAAGAGGGACCAGTCCTTGGAGAAGGACATCATGCTTGGAAAGGTGGAGGGACAGCATAGCAGAGGGAGACCACAAATGAGATATATTGATACAATAACTGGTGCAATGGGAGTAGATGTGTCAGAGACAGTGAGATTAGCTCAGGATAGTGCAGGGTTCAGAGCTATTGTGCATAGAGTCACTATGAGTCACAGTAGATTCGATTGCACATAACAACAATAACAATAACAACAAAATTTTTCAGTAATAGTCAAAGAGAAGAGCACAACCTGAGGGCTTCTTTTACCCATTAAGACTCACTGAAGACTAGTCTCTCTTTCTCCAGCTACTTCAAGGCAATCTTACAGGCTTCCTAAATTATTCAGTATCAACAGACTTGTCTTTTTAAGTTACATCAGCACTCTATTTTTGTTAAGTGCCATCAAGTCAAGTACAACTCTTGGTAACCCTATGAACAACATGGACCTTGCCTTTTCCTGTACCATCATCATGACCTCTGTCCTGTTCAAGCCTACTGTGGTTGTGATGGCATCAATCCATCTTGGGAAGGCCTTCCTCTTTAACACTGACCCTCTACCTTTCAAAGTGTGATATCTCCAAGGACTAAAAAATACATCCAAAGTAAGTGAGAGGAAGTGTCACCATTCCTGCCTCTAAGAACACTCTTCAAGATATATTTGTTGTTCTTTTGGCAGTGAGTGGATTATTCAGCACCCTTTTCAACACCACAATTCAAAGGCATTGATTTTTCTTCTGTCTGTCATCTTTATTCATTGTCCAACCATTAGATGCATAAGTAGTAATTGAAAAGATCAGGGTTTGGATCAGTTACGCCTTAGTCTTTAAACTGACATCATTGCTCTTTGGAATTTTTACAGTTTTGCAGGCTTCTTAAATTGAAGAATGCAAAATTAACTGGCCTTCCTCCTGAAGTTATGTCAGAACATCAGCACAGAATAAATACTCAAGTGTTCATTCCTTACCTCTCATATAACATTAACTTCACTATGTTGCTATAAAACAATCTAGCCATCTCTGAAGTACCTCCTTGTGATACTATCTTGGTAGTTACACATGCTTTTATGACATTCAGTATGTTTATTTCTTACAACAATGTACAATGTTTTCCTAACCCTTGCCCCTAACTTTGAGACCTTTACACTCTATTGCCTTCAAGATTCCCCTCTCCCCACCTCGCTACCTTTATGTCTTCACTTTTTCAGTCCCCTTCTCCTTCCTGTAAATGCACGAATGCACTTGACCTTTGCACACGGAAACTTTCCCAAATTTCCAAAACACTGTGACCTTGGCAAGCCTTCATGCTTTTTTTGTTTCCTATTATTCATTCTGTCTGGAAAACTACTACTTATACTTCAACACAAATGTCACTTCTCTTGCAAACTCCCCAACTCAATTGCATAGAGCTAAAGATTCACCATACTCTCTGTGTCGGAAAAACACATTTATACTCCAGAAAATTTGCCATGTGGCTAGGAGGCTGACACACTAACAGTGCAATGTCACATGGTGAGTTTCTCAAGAACAGGACAGCGTACCAGGCATGGCTAAGGTCTCTGACTCTGAGATGGGCATGGTAGGTATTGTCATCACAGCTCCCAGCTGCTTTGATGGAAACTCTAGGATCCAGTATTACACTGTAAGTCAGGTTCACCCAGGAAGTGTGGCATATGCAAACAGAACAGTTTGGGGAGTTTTAAAGACAGACTATTCATATGTGTGTGGGAAGAATTTCTAAAAATCAAAAGGGATCATGCAGTACTTACAAGATTAGCAAGAACTGTAAGGAAACACAATCCTTAAGCTTAAAGAAATTGCCTTTGGAATAGGAGGCAGCTACTGGAGCTTAACCAAGACCTATAGAGGGATCCCCCTGGGAGGCACAGTGGCTCTCAGGAAGGGGACGCAAACACATTATTATAAAGTAGGAGTATATCATCCGAGTTATTCCCTCCTTCCCAACACTCAGATCTGCCAGGAAGCCCCACAACTCATCTGTCAGTTTGTCATTACTGTGGTGGCTTGCATGTTGCTGTGATGCTGAAAGTCATGCCACTGGTATTTCAAACACTAGCAGGGTCACCCATGGTGGACAGGTTTCACTGTAGCTTCCAGAGTAAGATAGATTAAGAAGCAGAACTGACCATCCACTTTCAAAATAGCGAGTCCTTGAAAGCCCTCTGAACAGCCACAGAACATTATCTGATAATGTGCCAGTTGATTCTCCCTTCAGGTTATAAGGCTCTCAAAGCGTAACTAGGTTAAGAGATGCCTCTTCATTGTAAGTTAATGATATAGGTTCAGTGAAGATTTTACCGAAAAAAGACCTAGAAAGAATCAAAATGAGGAGAAATATCTGCAAACGATTGCTAATAGATGGAACATGAAATGTGTAAAGTATAAATTTAGGAAAATTGGGAATTGCTAAAATTTAAAAGTTGTTGTTGTTGTTATGTGCCATCGAGTCATTTCCGACTCATAGCGACCCTATGCACAACAGCCCTAAAC
>NW_006399829.1:12477008-12477709 GCF_000299155.1 Elephantulus edwardii
GGCTGACTCTGAGAAGAATGGGAATCCCAGAACATTTAATTGTGCTAATACGAAACCTATACTGGGACCAAGAGGCAGTAGTCAGAACAGAGCAAAAATTAAAAGTAGTACATAAATAATCAATATAATAGGCATCAGTCAGCCAAAATAATCTAATATTGGCTCTTTTAAATCCGATCAGAATCATATTATCTACTATGCCAAGAATGACAAATTGAAAAAGAATGATGTCTTGTTAATTGCGTATTTAAAAAAAAATCCAGATCACAGATCAACAAACTGGATATGACCCAGTTATATATCCAACTGGTCTCTCTCTCTCTTTCTTTTCTTAGCAAAACAAGTGGGAAAAAGGTTTATTAAGGCAATAAAACAGAGTCAAAGCTGGTAAAATGTGGCCTGTGCAAAAAGTTAGAGTAAAAAAGAAAGCCAAGGGAAAAGGAGGAAAGGGCCCCAGAAAGACAGGAGTGAGGCCAAACCATAAGGCATTTCAGCAGGAAAGGAGAGAAAGCACCTATATCCATCATTTTGAGAAAAAGAAAGAAGTGATCTGAAAGAATGCCGATTTTTTAAACCCTATTGTTAAATATCCATTTTTTCTGCTCTTCTCTGAAGATTGCACTGGAGCGTAGAGAAGCCAAAGCACAAGGAAGAATTCAAGATACTAAAGAGCTAAACAGAAGATTCCAAAAGGCTGCTCG
>NW_006399829.1:12479524-12498769 GCF_000299155.1 Elephantulus edwardii
TTAGGGCTGTTGTGCATAGGGTCGCTATGAGTCGCAAATGACTCAAGAGCACATAACAACAACAACAACATTGTTAAATACTTCCTGAAGATTATTTTTAAAATGACAATAGCAGTACATCAACAGGTAACTGCTAGAAATTCAAATTGGCTTTAGAAGAGGCCATGGAATGAGGGTTATCATTGCTGATGTCAGATGAATCTTGGCTGAAAGTAGAGAATATCAGAAAGAAGTTTATTTGTGTTTTATTGACTGTACAAAGGCATTTGACTGTGGGGATCATAACAAATTATGGCTAACATTGAGGAGAATTGGAGTGCCAGAACATTTAATTATGCTCATGTATAAAATCTATACATAGATTTTAGTTACAAGAACTAACTGATTAAACAGATCAAGGGAACTCTGCATGGTTTAAAACGAGGAAAACATATGCATCAGGCCTGGATACTTTCTCCATACTTAATCAATTTGTATGCTGATTGCATCGCTCATGAAGCTGGACTTGGCAAAGAAGAATGTGGCAGTAGGATTGGAGGAACCTCCAAGAAAAATCTGCATTATGCAGATGATACAACCTTGCTTGTTGAAAGTGAAGAAGACAAAGCCCTTGTTGAATTAGATCAAAGACTGTGGTCATCCATATAGTTTAAATTTGAACACTAAGGGGGGAGAAGTCTTCCCAACTGAACTAATAGGTTACTGTTATTGTTATGTGCAGTCAAGTCACTTGAGGCACATAGTGATCCTATGTATAACAGCGCTGAACCCTGCTCTATCCTAAGCCAACCTTATTGTATCAGACAATACTTTCCCCATTGACTCATTACATTGAGTCAATCCATCTAATCAAGGGTCTTCCTCTCTTGCACTGTCTCTCCACCCTCCCAAGCATGATTCCCCTCTCCAAGGACTGGTTCTTCCTTGCAACATGCCCAAAATATATCAGATAGAGCTTCAGAATCTTTGCCTCCAAGAAGTAGCCTTGTTTCACCCTCTCCAGGATGAACCCATTTGTTCTCCCAGCAGTCCATGGTATATTCATTGTCCAACTTTCTGATGCATAGCAAGTAATTCAGAAGACCATGACCCAGATCAGGCACACCTTAGTCCCCAAACTGTCATCATTGCACTTCAGTACTCTGGAGAGGTCCCTGAAAGCAGACTTTCCCAATGCAATTTGTCTTTTGAGTGTTGATTGTGGAGCCAAACAAACTGAAGCTGTTAGCAATCTTAGTCTCTTCACTGTCTATCATGATACTGCCAATCAGTCCAGTAGTGAGAATCTTTGTTTTCTTGATGTTTAGCTTCAATCCATACTGAAGGCTGCAGTTCTTCACCTTCTGCAGCAAATGCCTCAGATCATTTCAGTTTCAGCAAAGCAAGGTTGTTTCATTTGCATAGCACAGGTTGTTGATGAGTCTTCCTCCAATCTGGACGCCAGCATCATTAAAAACAGAGAAAGCAAAGAAACTGTTAAGGATTTTATTTTACCTGAATGTACTGTCAACACCTACAGGAGAGCCAGTAAAAAATTTCAAAAAACAAAACACCTCATTGGGCAAATTTGCTGTCAAGGACCTCTTAAATGTTAAAGAGCAAGGATTATCAGTTTAAAGGTTAAGGTGTGCCTGGCTCAACCCACGGTAGTTCTCATTTTAAAAATGTTTTACTTCTTATTTGTTTGCATACAAAGTTCTTATACATTGAGTTTTGTGCTATCTCTCATTCACATTGCTTCATACAATCATTCCCATTCATTATGTTTTATAAACTTAGTCATCATTGAACTGTGCCAAAAAATTGTGAGACTTCCTATCACATTTTTTGGTGCATGTTACCAGAAAAGATTAATTCTTAGAAAAGGGCAGGGTGCTTGGAAAGGTAAAGGGTTGGTGAAAGATACAAGGATCTTCAGTGGGATGAATGGACTCAAAAGCTTCAAGAAGCAGCTTAAACACAGCAGAAATTATGCAAATGGCACAAGATCAGGTAGAGCTCATATTTGTTGTATTCAGGCTCTCCGTGAGTTGGAACTGACTCAATGCTTAACAATAACAGCAGCAGCAAAGCCAGAGGCAAGGGGCCCATCAATCCAATCTATTAGATTTTCTAAGCATAAGTCAGAGGAAAGTGATTTTAACGAAACCTTTGGGGTTGGAAGGGTGGAGATCCAATATAGTTAGCTTTTTGCTTTTACAATTACTAGTACCAAGCCAATCACACATTGTTGTTGTGTGTGATTGCTGTTGTAACCCATAGCTGACTCTCCAGCAGGCTTTCAGAGGCAGTTAATCTCAAGAAAGGATGATGACCCATTCTTCTGTGAACAGCTGGTGGTCTCAAACTGCATGCCTTTGGGATTGCAGTGCAGCTTCTTGCCTCTAGGCCACCAGATCTCCATAGTAGATGCTAATGACTATAACGATCATAAGTTAGGTTGTTCTAGAAGGAAGCCTTGAAAGGGGCACCAAGATTCAATTGTTGACATTAAGGACCACCATCTGTGGAGGAGCAGAGACTGAAATCGTCCCGCTGTTCCTTTGCCAAAGAGGATTAAGAGGGCTCATCCAGAAGGGACTCTCACTTTGAACCAAGATAATGGAATTTGTAAGCACATTCTTTGTTTGGCCCAAGCATTAGTCACTAGGGCCCGGTGTTTAAAAAATTCATGAAAATCCACAATTTCTAATCCTTCTAGCACAAATAGACTAGACCATGAATTCTTAATGAGGGTGATAAAGCTATCAAAGCGACAAGAATTCATTTTGGAGGAAAGAAAAACCATAGATATTACCATAGTTTGGACCCTCCTTAACGTTACAGTCTACAGATGGAAAGTATATCATCAATAGTAACACCAGGTGGGGTAGGAGACAAGGAAGATGGATTCTAAAAATGTCTAGAAAGGCACACAGAGTGATATGGAATCTGCAGTATAACTGCAGAGCCCTTCACAGTGACCAAGCAATATTCTGAGCCCTAGCCGCCAATAAGATCAGTAGGACTTCCTGGGTAACAAAGCAATAAAGCGTTACTTTTATTCCTTTGAATAAAAGCATATCAAACCCAGCCATAATCCATAATGGTACAAGCAATGTGAAAAAGTTAAAATTGACCAAACCTTTTCTGTATCACCAGAACTACAGCCTTTAGAGACAGCAAGGTGCACTAGGTGAACAAGGTAATCTCTTGGTGTTGTTGTTGTTGTTGTTGTGTGCCGTCGAGTCATTTGCGACTCATAGCGACCCTATGCACAACAGCCCTAAACCCTGCTCTGTCCTGTGCCAACCGCACTGCCTCTGACACACCCATCCCGATTACCCCAGTCACCGAATCAATCCATCTCATACAGGGTCTTCCCCTCCTGCGCTGTCCCTCCACCCTCCCAAGCATGATGTCCCTCTCCAAGGACCCATCCCTCCTGGCAACATGTCTAAAGTATGTCAGACAAAGTCCCAGAATCCTTGCCTCCAAGGAGTAGCTTGGTTTAATCCTCTCCAAGATGAATCTGTTTGTTTTCCTGGCAGTCCATGGCACATTCAGTACTCTTCTCCAGCACCACAGCTCAAAGGCATCAACTCTCCTTCTGTCCTCCCTAGTCACTGTCCAACTCTCTGATGCATAACAAGCGATTGCAAAGACCATGGCCTGTATCAGGCGCACCTTAGTCTCCAGAGAGACACTGTTGCTCTTGAGTACTTTAGAGAGGTCCCTAATAGCAGACTTTCCCATCGCGATATCTCATAGATATCTCAAATCTTGAATAAGTCATTACCCCAAAGAGGTATTGTTCTCCTCAATCATTCATGGAGTTTTCAGAATCCTGCTATTTAAGGAGTGGTTGGACAATCCCACTTCCTACTCTATTTTTCTTTTTCGATAGCACCCAAAGAAGTATTAGGGACAATACGGGAGCTGTCATCACTGTGTACTTTAAGTCAGAACCAAGTTATCACTAACCCTTTAGCAAGTTTTCAGAGGCAGTGAATCACGTAGAAGGACACTTCCCATCTTCCTCCTGCAGAGCAATGGGTTGATTTGAACCACATGCCTATTGGTGAGCAATGCAACTCCTTGCTACTAGGCCATTTGTTGTTGTTATGTACTATTGAGTCACTTGTGACTCACAGTGACCATATGTACAAGAGCCCTAAACCCTGCTCTAGCCCTTGCCAATATCATTGTCTCCAGCATGCCTACCTCCATTACCCCAGTGACGGAATCAATCCATCTCATCGAAGGTCTTCCTCTCCCCTTCCAAGCATTATGTCCTTCTCCAAGGACTGGTCCCTCCTTACAACATGCCCAAAGTATGTCAGATGAAGCTTCAGAATCCTTGCCTTCAAGGAGCAGCCTGGCTTCACCTTCTCCAGGACAAACTTGTTTATTCTCCTAGCAGTCCATGGTGTATTCAATACTGTTCTCCAGTACAGAAGCTCAAAGACATCAACTCTCCTTCTATCATCCCTAGTCATTGTCCAGCTCTCTGAAGCACAGCAAGTAATGACAAAGACCATGGCTTGTATCAGGCACACTTTAGTCTCCAGACTGACATCATTGCTCCTCAGTATCTTGGAGCGGTCTCTGACAGCAGACCTTCTGCTAGGCCACTAGAGCTCCCTAATATGGATCCTAGGGGTGTTCATCTTTTCCTAAGTGCCATTTCTACAAACAGAGCCAGAATAGATAGAGAGCAAGAGAGAATGGATTTCTTGAAATAATCATAACAAACAAAATATACACCAGTTTTACTACCATGACATTCCTCTCCTCTCCCAACCCCTCACTTTATCATTTCTAACTTCTGGAAACCATTGGTCTATTTTGTTGTTGTTAGGTGCTGTTGAGTTGAGTAAAAGTCATAGCAACTCTATGAACCACAGATCTGACCCTTGTCCTATCCTGTGCCATAGTCACAATATCTGACATACTGGATCTCATTGTTACAGCCACTGTGTCAGGTCATCTGGTTGAAGGTCTTCTTTTCTTTCTTTTTTATTTTTATTGGTTTGCTTATAAAATTCATGCACATTGTTTCACACTAGTCCTCATTCATATTGTGTTTCATACAATCATTCTCATGCATTATATTATAAAATCAATCACCATTGAGCTTTGCCCATCATTATCCTGTCTTTTCACCTGAATCTTTCCCATTTCCTTCACCCTCTTCCTTCCACCCATCAGAGCATGATGCTCCAAGGAATAGCCTGTCCTGCCCAAAATTTGTGAGACAAAGCTTTCTTGTCTTTGCCTCCATTGAGTGCTCTGGCTGTACCTTCTCCAAAATATACGTGTTTGTTCTTTAGGCAGTCCATTCAGTGCTCTTCTCCAACACACAGCTCAAAGGCATCAATTCTTTTTCTGTCATCCTTACTCACTGCCTAACTCTCAGATTCATGAAGAGTGAATGAAAAGGCCATGGCCTGAATCAGGCACACCTTAGTCCTAAAACTGACATCAGTTACTGCTCCTCAATTATTTGGAGAGATCCCTAGCTTCAGACTTTCTGGGCAAAATATCTCCTGGTTGCTGGTACCAAGGGTGTTGACTGTGGATCCAAATAAGATAAAGTTGTTGACAGTTTCAATGTTTTCTCCATCTTTCATGATGTTGCCTATAAGTACATTGGTGAGAATTTTTGTTTTCTTGACTTTGAGATGCAATCCATATGGAAAGCTGTAGACATAGAGCTTCTGCAACAAGCATTTCACTCCTCTTCACTTTCAGCCAGCAAGGTTGTGTCATCTGCATAACATAAGCTATTGATGTCTTCCTCTGATTCTGAGATGCTATTGTTCTTCATAGATTCCAGCTTCTCGAATAATTTGTTCAGCATACTGAATAGGTATGGAGAAAGGATACAAACCCTAATACACACCTTTCCTAATTTATACCATTAATGTTCCCTCGCTCTATCCACACAACAGCCCACTGGTCTAGGTATAGGTTTTGCATGAGTACAATTAAGTATTCTTGGATTCCTATTATTCTCAATGTTAACCATATGTATTGTGATCCACACAGACAAATGAAGTCTGTTCTACATCTCTATAATTTCAAGCATAGTATATAATTTGAATTATGCAGTATGTAACCTGTTGAGATTTATTCTTTTTATTCAACATAATTCCCTTGAAATTTATTCAAGCTGATGAACATCTTAATTTCTTAGTGTTGCTTTAATAAACATATCCTGGACAAATGACTTTAAGGAACAGAAACTTATTTTGTCACAGTAACTAACTTGGATAACCTTGGAATAGTAACTGGAGCTCAAATAAAAAGCTAGCCCCAGTTGGCATATTGTTTAACACTGTGAGATATAGCTACTCTGTGCACACATGGAAACAAGATGATATATGTCTATTATTTCAAACCATTACATTTGTAGCAATTTGTTATACAGCAACAGATAACTGATACATTGCTCCAAAGGTCTAGTTAAGTCATTAGATTCAAAAGTAGACACCCTGAAAATGCTTTCATGAACTTATTATCTATTAGTAGCTAACTGACACTAAGGATAACAGAAAAAGAATCAATGTCTTTGAGTTGTGGTGCTGGAGAAGAGTTTTCAACATACACCAAAAACCAAATACGTCTGTCTTGGAGAGGGTGAAACCAAGTTTCCTTTTTTTGAAGCTCCATCTCACACACTTTGGGCACATAGCCAGCAGGGACTAGCCCTTGGAGAAGGACATCATTCTTGGGATGATGGAGGGACAGCACAGGAGAGGAAGACCTCAGATGAGATGGATTGATACAGTAACTGGTCAATGGTGGTTGGTGTGTCAAAATCAGTGAGAGTGGCTCAGGACAGGGCAGGCTTCAGAGTTGCTCTACATAGGGTCGCTATGAGTTGCAGGTGACTCAATGGCATGTAACAACAACAACTGACACTAGTTTGTTTTCTTTGCAATCAGAGTCTTCTATACTTCTAGCTGCATACTTTGAAAGAAAAATAAACAAAACACCACCATTCTATTTGAATCATTTCACTTCCCTCTTCTGCCCCTCAAACAGTACATGATGTCAATCTGAATAAAATAACCAAAAAAATTCTAAGTAAGGGGATGGCAGTAAGGGGGTGAGGGAGGCAGAAAGAAAGCCATTTACAACTGAAGCATTTACAATTGAAGCAATTAAAAATAAAACCATGATATAAAATTATTTTGATTATTCATTTCTGTTTTGTCACATTGCAGTAACTTGCATCCTGTTACCGTGCTGGAAACTATGCCAAACCAGTATTTTAAACACCAGCAGGTTAAAAAACAAGGAACTCATGCAATATTATTCAAAATGGTTGACTCTGGAGAACATTATGCTGAGTGAAATATCCCAGTCACAAAAGGACAAATATTACATGATGCCACTGTTGTAGAATGGGACTGTCCTTGGGGTTGGGGAGAGACTGAGTAAGATGGGTCCAATAATGTATACTGCACTGAAACAGAGGAGGGAGAGAACCATTTAAAAGAGAGATGTAACTGGGTATTTCTGTCATCACAGGAGACTAGAGCGAGGGCTGCATGGTGGAGGGGACCTGGGGGAGGGTTTGTAAAACAATGAAAGAATCTTTTCTTTTACTTTTCCATAATTTTTGGACTCATGTACTTATAACTTGTTAGTCAAATTTGTGTCTTCTAGGTTGCAACACCCCCATGATACATCTTCAAGGATATGTACATGTACAGCCAAGCACAATCAATAAGAGTGCATCTGAATTCCAAAATCAATCTCCATAATAGTCTATGTGTTTCCTACTGTCAAAGGGGCCCTTTAGAGTAGTGAGAGAAGATCTTCACCCTGAAACCCACAGCGTCCCTTTTCAGCAGGAAGTAGCTAAGAGAATACGCCGTCCCCTTTTCCTTATGACTCAGGGTGAAGTCTCTCTCAGGGAGGAGTGATAGGGAATGGCAAAGGATACACTGACAAAGAAGATTAATCAGAACTGGCTTTGACAAGCACTGTGGCATTTGGACAAGAACAAACTGGGTGGAGGGTAGAGAGAATAGTGCAACAATGAATGAGTGGAAGCCCAAAATCTCTGTAAATGTTTATGAAAATTAATAAAATATAATTATAATTTAAAAAAAAAGAAAAAAAACCCACCAGCAGGATCACCCATGGTGAGCAGGTTTCAGAGAAGCCTTCCAACTCAGAGAGACTAGGAGAAATGACTTGGTGATCACCTTAATTTTTTTTTCTAAAGGAAATGTTTCCATTGATCATATGCCTTCTGCTAATTAAGTTACTAAAGGGGTTGTTGTTACTGTTTTTTTTAAATTTTATTTTATTAATTTTAATAAACATTAACAGAGATTTTGGATTTCCATTCATTCATTGTTGCACTTTTTTTCTCTACCTCCTACCCCCCACCTTCCAGTTCGCTCCTCTCTTCAAAAAGCAAAAGATAAACTTCTTCATTGGTATACAATCACCCCGCCCTGAATGCATGCCACTATGCAACCTTAATTCTGGATTCCTGTGATAACCATAATACTCTATCATATATTACTTCTAAACTGTTCTCTCCCTCATCTGGAAAGTGGTGTGGCACTTTCTCAAAAAGTTGCAAATAGAGATACTATTTGACCCAGCAATTCCACTACTGGGAATGTACCCTAAAGAGACAATAATCAACATCCAAGCAGATATATGCACACCCATGTTTATTGTGGCTTTGTTCACAATAGCAAAATGTTGGAATCAACCTAAGTGCCCATCAACAAACGAATGGGTAGAGAAGCTGTGGTATATTCGCACAATGGAATGCTACACTGCATTGGAAAACAAGGAACTCATGCAAAATTATTCAAAATGGGTGAGCCTGGAGGACATTACGCTGAGTGAAATATCTCAATCACAAAAAGACAAATACTGCATGGTGCCACTGTTGTAGAATCAGACTGGCATGAGGGTTGGGGTAAGACTGAGAAAAACTGGATAGATTATGTTGTTACTGTTGTTAAGTGCTGTCAAGTCATAGGTGACTCATAGTGACTCTACAAATGAAAGACCTGAACACTTTCATAACTTTCATCATTTCTCCAAGTTCATAGAGTTTCCAGAGGCAAGCTACTTCAGAAGTGGACGCACTCCTGTTTCTAAGCTTGTTTTAATTGGAGAGCTCCACCAAACACTGTCCACCATGGATAACCATTCTCACATTTGACATCACAGTGTTCAGCTTCACAGCAACCAAGAGATACCTTTGTATAGCAAGTGGACACACTAGGGCTATACAACCTGGAAGAATGTTTGACCAAAACCAATAAAAACAGTATTTTACAATTCCAGCATGCCAAGCAGGTGTCAGTAGAGGAGACTTGCCAAATGTATGGCGGGGTCTCTGGCACAGAGTCGGCCAGCATTTGGGCCTGCAGGAATTGTAAAAATACTGAATCGTCTGGCCAAGTCTGTAGGTTGAGGGCAGAGGGCCAATGTTTTGTGAAATCTCGGTTCCAGATGGACCTTAGGATGACCTCTTGCATCTTGAGGAGGGACAAGTATGAAGTGCTCAGACTCTCATGGCTTTCTTGACACACTTGACACACTCAAGTGGGTGTCAGCAGAGGGGACTTGCCAGATGAATGGGGGTAGGGTGTCTCTGGCACAGAGTCCCCCAACATTTGGGTGTGCTGATATTGTAAAATACTAAAGGGGATGACAAAAAAATATTGTTGTTGTTAAGTGCTGTCGAGTCGCAGGTGACTCATAACAACCCTATGAACGAAAGTCCTGGACACCTCTTGTATAACTTTCGTCCTTTCTCCAGGTTCATAGAATTTCCAGAGGCGAGCTATTGTGGAAGTGGAAGCCACTACTGCTTCCTAGCTTGCTTTAATCGGGGAGCTTCACCAAACACTGTCCACCATGGGTAGCCATTCTCGCATTTGACTCATCAGTGTCACAGTGTTCAGCTTCACAGCAATGAGTTTCCTCTGTGTAGCAAGTGGACAGACCAGGGTTACAGGACCTAGAAGAATGCGTCACCAAAACCAATTAAAGGCCGGCCAGAGGGCCGCGGAGTAAAGTCACCCACCTTTGGATTGGAAGCATGACTTTCTGTCTGCTAGGCCAACTATGCGCCCACGCCCGCGCCTGCACTGCTGATTGTGCCGTTGAGTTGCAGGCGACTCATAGCGACCCTATGAACGAAAGTCCTGGACATCTCCTGTATAGCTTTCATCCTTTCTCCGGGTTCATAGGGTTTCCAGAGGCAAGCTATTGTGGAAGTGGAAGTCACTCCTGCTTCCAAGCTTGTGTTAATCAGGGAGTTCCACCAAACGGTGTCCACCATGGGTAACCATTCTCACATTTGACTCATCAGTGTCACAGAATTCAGCTTCACAGCAACCACGAGTTATCTCTGTGCAGCAAGTGGACATGTCAGGGTTACATGACCTAGAAGAATGCGTCACTCAAAAACAATTAAAGGCAGCCCTCGGGCTTGATGGGATTTTGAGCTAGGGCTTGGAGCAGGCTTCACAGGCTCAACCCCACCCTTACTTACCCTTACTTACAAAAAAATAGTTTCTTAAAAATATGTTTCACCATGCCTTTAGGCAGCAGTGAGGAAGAAACAGTGAACATACTGGTAGAAATGGTGACTCCTAGCAGTCACTTTTCAAGAACTATATCTTATGGAGAACATGCTCAGCCCACTATACATCCTAATCACAGTGGTGTGTCCCAAGAGGCATTTTAACAACTTAACCCTACTCTCTTGGACCAAAGTTCTTCCTTGGCAATGTGAAGAGGACAGGCACATACAGAGTCTTCTACAAGCAAACTCTAGACATAATGCTCACAATAAAGACTTTTTTTTTCATTCTCTTTGACATACTCTCAGTACCATCCCCTCAAGGAAAGGGGTGCAACCATTAGACATCAGGCTGGACAGCAGTCCCAGTTGTTGGTGCCTTCCAAGTCTGCCTCAGAATTTGAGCTCAAATCACAATTTTCCCACTAATGACTAAACCCACAGTGGAGTGTAGACATTTCCACTCAACACAGAACCTGGAACAGATAATCTCCATTGGGTTGGTCTGGATTTGTCATGATGGTTGGAGAGGAGATTGAAATGGTCAACAGAGTCATCTTGCTTGGATCCACATTTAACATCCTTGGTTACCAGCAGTCAGGAAATAAGGAGATGCATTGCACTGAGAAAATCTGCAGTTAAGGACCTCTCCAAATTACTGAGAAGTAATGATGTCATTTTGAGGACTAAGGTGTGTCTGATTTAGGCCATGGTCTTTCTGATCACTTGCTATGAATCTGAGAGCTGGACAATTATTATCATGACAGAAGAAGAATCAACATCTTTGAGCTGTGGTGTTGGAGAAGAGCACTGAACATCCCATGGATGGCCAAGAGTACAAACAGATATGTCTTGGAGAGGGTGCAGCCGGAAAGCTTTTTGAAGGCAATAACAATGAAGCTTCTCCTCACATACTTTGGGCTAGGAGGGGCTCTTCCTTGGAGAAGGACCTGATGCTGGGAAGGGTGCTGAGGGTAGGTGAATGAGAGGAAGACCCACAACCAGGTGGATTGACAGGGTGACTGCCGCAATGTACACTTGTATGCTGTGAAGTGTGAGGATAGTGCAGGATAGAACAGAGTTCAGAGGATCAACTTGATAGCACATAACAACAGCATAACTTAAGGGAACTCTGGAGTTAGGCTGAGAACTCAGAGACCATTCATCTCTGGCAGTTTAAATCCACCAGTAGTTCTGAAAGAGAACATTGGACAATCTCCTCTTGCGTAATTTATAATTTTGGTAATCTACTGGAGGGTCCATTATAAATTAGTTCTGATTCCACAGCAGTGAGTTTGGCATAATAGCCCGAGGATCTTCCTGTCTAATCTGGCTTCTTCCTTCCTTCCTTCCTTTCTTTCATTTCATGAATGTCAGATCTCTATCATGGCCTAAGATTTCCCTTGTCCAATCCATCTTCCCTTCACCTTTCACAGATGCTATGCCCAAAAACATCTCTTGTATTCCTAACTCAACCTCAGTGTCTGCTTCAGAGGACCCAACTAACTCTGTGGCCATATATTGCAATGCAAGAGAATTGAACCGAAGAGGAATACAATCCAGAAAGTGAAAAGAATGATTCTGACTTTCAGGGTGAAAAAGAGGTGAGAGACAAGTATGCCTGCCAGCTTCCAGGTTCCTGCTTCTCTACCATATATACTGATAGTTTTTCAACCATGAGACCCATTATATACTATTAATAATTGTCTATTTTTTACAGGAATTAACTTGGACTTTCACTCTAGTTTTAAGAAAGATAAATCAGCATTCTTTTTAAAAATTGTATATTAAATTGTATATTAATTTGCTAACACTATTGCACATATTTCTTTGTGCTATCCTTCATTCACATTGTGCTTCACACAATCATTCCCATTCATTATGTTCTATAAAATTAATCATCATTTAACTATGCCCACCATTACCTGTCTTTCCAGATACCTGCTGGATCTTTCCCATTTCCTTTATCCATCCCTCCCTCCACTTAACAAATTGTGCAACCCTGTGATTTCCCCCTGCCTATCCTCACTCCTCTGCTCCCACCCTCTCTTCCTTGGGTTCTACTGGCTATCTTTTTCTACAATAATGGTATTATGTAGTGTTTGTCCTCATGAGACTGAGTTAGTTTACTCAGCATAATGCTTTCCAGTTCCTCCAAGTTAGGAGGTAATTTTTAAAACTATTCCTTCTGAGTATTGCATAGTAATCCATCATGTGAATGTACCACAATTTCTCAATCCATTCAACTGCCATTGGACATTTGGGCCGTTCCCATGTTCTTGTGATAGTAAATAATGCTGTTATAAACATAGGTGTGTACAAATCTCTATTTGTGTCTCAGTTCTAATTGTCTTGAGGAGGAAGAATCATCAACAACCTATGTTATGCTGATGACACTGAAGATGAAACTGAAGAGGACCTGAAGTGCTTGCTGCAGAAGCTCAAGGACTGTAGTCTTCAATATGGATTGAAGCTCAACATCAAGAAGACAAAGATTCTCACTACTAGGCCAATTAGCAGTACTATGGTAGATGAAGAAGAGATTGAGGTTGTTAACAATTACAGCTTGCTCAGCTCCACAATCAACACTCTGGGCACCAGCAGTCAGGAAATCAAAAGATGAATTGGGGGACTTCTCCGAAGTATTCAAAAGTCAAGATGTCAGTCTAGAGACTAAGGCGTGTCTAATCCAAGCCATGGTCTTCACAATTACTTGCTAGGCATCAGAGTTGGACAACGACTTGTAGTACTGGAGAAAAGTCTTGAACATACCATGGACCTCCAAGAAAATAGGTCTGTCTTGGAGAGGATAAAACCAAGTTTCTCCTTGGAGGTTAGGGTTTTGAAGCTCTGTCTCACACTATTTTGGCATGTGGGTAGAAGAGACTGACCCTTGAAGGACATCATGTTCATAAGGAGATGGATTGATACAGTAACTGGAACAATGGGGATTGGTGTGTCGGAATCAATGAGACTAGCTCAGGACAGGGCAGGCTTCAGAGCTGGTGTACATAGGGTCACTATGGGTCAAGGAGACTTGATGGCATATAACAACAAACAACTCCTAGGAAGGGAATAGCTGGGCCATACAGAATTTCTATGTTGAGCTTTTTGAGGAAACACCAAACTTACTTCCAGAGTAGTTGTACCATTTTATAATCCCACCAGCAGTTTAATCAGTGTATTTTTTATACTCTCTTTTGAAAAATGAGAAGTTATAAGCACCACACAAACTACCATTCTAACTGTACTCCTAATATAGCTCTACAATATTCACTTACCATCTATCCACCTACAATGCACATTGTTAAGTCTGAAAAGGATGGAAAAAACCCAAAAACTTCCTCTCAGTCACCTGGAGAACAGGGATCAGGGGAAGCTACTAGTACTAATTGAAATAATCTTCTTACACCACGGAGGAGGAAGTACATGATAATAATGTTAACTGGAAAAGAGGGGAAGGGAAAATATAAATTTATAACTTTTACATTATATAAAAAGTAAGCTGTTTTCAGTAAAGTGTCTCATTGGCTCTGTAGGAAACAAAAGAGAGAAATTAGAACATATATTTTGGGTCTTGTGACCTCTACCATTTAAGGGGCATGTCGGGGAAAGATTTGATGCTTTGAATAATGATTGAAGAGCTAATGAGCTATAGGATGCTATCAAGGACATCAGACATGAAGAAAGCAAAAGATGAGAGTCAACAACAAAGGCGGTGTGCCTGATTTCATAGGGAGTTGCATTGCTGACTTGTTAGAGATTCACATCCTTGGAAGAAAGATGGGAGATCTCCTCCGACATGATTTACAAATTCAGAAACCCAATACTGGGTCATCTATGAGTCAGTTCCAACTCAATGGCAATGAATTTGCGTTTTTGAGAAGCCACAAAAAAATGAATTTCTAGTTTTTAAAACTACTTTAACTTAAGTTTGTTACAACAGCATTACATAGCTGATAAGGGCCAGAGAAAAAAATAGGAGAAGGTGGCCATGAAAGCCCAGAGGAAAACCAAGAGATGAAACCAAGCAGCAGCCAATGGAGCCAATCCTTGCCTGCCAACAATTGACCCAGTCAGTCAGGGCCAATGAGGTTGAACTGGAAGTCCACTGAGGCAGAGTGTGGAAGTAGAACCAGGGAGTGCCCAAACCTACATAACAGCTGAAGGCTTCAGAGGAGGTCAGGGTCTAGTCCCATCTCTTGAGGTAGACCCACTCTCATCTTCTGAAAGTGTCTCTTAATAAACTGTATTCTGCCTTTAACCATCCTTCTGCCTGTGTTACTTATTCTTTTTCCACTCTCACAATATTCACTTCAGGAAGCAGCCTCCCTAGAGGTTAATGAACCAGGTTCAGGAAACTCGCAGTACCTTGAGGCCTATCTAGGTGGTGCTTTGCCATAACTATCTCATGTGGCATTTAAAAATGACATTTGAGGGCATGGCCATCTGTGTGATTTATAGCAATTTCTCAAATGTATTTGTGCATGGGGTAAGTACTCACATGTCCCCCTCTCCTAGGAGTCAGACCATTTGTATGTGCATATGAAATCCTCTTAGAAGGCATGAGCAGAAGCTGCAGCATTGAAAAAATGAGAGAGGAAGAGACAAGGAAAAACAAAAACAAAAACAAAAACAAAACCTTTGGTTCCAGAAAATCTAGAAAAGAGGAAGGCTTATAGGGCCTTAAAACGGGCCAGGCCAAGCCAGCACTTTTGGAAAAGAAGCAGCAGTGGAAAAGGAAAGCTCTCAGGTTTAGCGACTGGAGACCTTCCTAATTGATTCCAGGCAACAGCACCGTGACAAAGCATCTATCAAACGCCGAGAAGTGGAACCTTGTGCTTTGAAAGTGCCACGTGGGCTCTCACGGATCCAGTTCCGCCCTCGCGCTTTCCCAGAGTGCTCTGCGCCGTTAAGAAGCGGCTCCCAGAGACTGGGGGCGTTTTGTGTTGGTTGGAGCCAGAGGAACATGATGGCGGCGACGGCTGAGTGACAGGCTTCCTCCGGGCGGGAACCGACGGCAGTGGTGGCAGCGGTAGTGCCGCCCTCACACAGCGCGCCTTTTCCATCCCGCGGCGAGTCACCGCGAAAGCGAAGCAGAGGCAGCCGTTCAGAAGTAAGTGGCCCCGTCTATTGAACTGTGAGAACCACCCCAGAAGCTGCGGCCTGGCAGAAAAAGAACCCTGACTTGAGTGGCGGCGGTCAGGTCAGGTGGTCCTGGGCCGACTGTGTGCCCTGTGACGCCGCCGAAGGGCCTTTGGGTCTGGGGGGTGTTTGGTGTTTTCCCCCCCTCCGTTTCGTCTGCCCTCCTCCGCAGCCTTGCTCCGTGGACCAGCCCCGTCCTCCCCTCGTAGGTGTTGGGGCTTGGCCCCAGCCCTCCATCTTCGTTTCTCAGCCATGGCGAGCAGCAGCGGCTCCAAGGCCGAATTCATTGTCGGAGGGAAATACAAACTGGTCCGCAAGATCGGGTCCGGATCCTTCGGGGACATCTACCTGGCCATCAACATCACCAACGGCGAGGAAGTGGCCGTGAAGGTGGAGTCGCAGAAGGCGCGGCATCCGCAGCTGCGGAACGAGAGCAAGCTCTATAAGATCCTCCAAGGCGGGGTCGGCATCCCGCACATAAGATGGTATGGTCAAGAAAAAAATTACAATGTGCTAGTCATGGATCTTCTTGGACCCAGTCTTGAAGACCTCTTCAATTTTTGTTCAAGAAGGTTCACAATGAAAACTGTACTTATGTTAGCCGACCAGATGATCAGTAGAATTGAATATGTGCATACAAAGAACTTTATACACAGAGACATTAAACCAGATAACTTCCTAATGGGTATTGGGCGTCCCTGTAATAAGTGTTCAGAATCTCCAGAGAGGAAGAGGAAAAGAAGCATGACTGTTAATACTTATCAGGACCCATCTTTCTCAGGATTAAACCAGTTATTCCTTATTGATTTTGGTTTGGCCAAAAAGTACAGAGACAACAGGACAGGACAACACATACCATACAGAGAAGATCAAAATCTTACTGGCACTGCCCGATATGCTAGCATCAATGCACATCTTGGTATTGAACAGAGTCGCCGAGATGACATGGAATCATTAGGATATGTTTTGATGTATTTTAATAGAACTAGCCTGCCATGGCAAGGACTAAAGGCTGCAACAAAGAAACAAAAATATGAAAAGATTAGTGAAAAAAAGATGACCACTCCTGTTGAAGTTTTATGTAAAGGCTTTCCTGCCGAATTTGCCATGTACTTAAATTATTGTCGTGGTTTGCACTTTGAGGAAGCTCCAGATTACATGTACCTGAGGCAGCTATTCCGCATTCTTTTCAGGACCCTGAACCATCAGTATGACTACACATTTGATTGGACAATGTTAAAGCAGAAAGCAGCACAGCAGGCGGCCTCTTCCAGTGGGCAGGGTCAGCAGGCCCAAACCCCCACAGGCAAGCAAACTGACAAAACCAAGAGTAACATGAAAGATTTCTAAGCATGAATTGAAGAACAGAAGAAGCAGAGCAGATGATTGGAGCAGCATTTGTTTCTCCCCAAAATCTAGAAATTTTAGTTCATATGTACACTAGCCAGTGGTTGTGGACAACCATTTACTTGGTGTAAAGAACTTAATTTCAGTATAAACTGGCTCTGGGCAGCGCTGGTGATGCTGTATCCTGAATTGTAGCCGCTGTAATTGTGAATATTAACTGAGATAGTGAAACATGGCATCCAGTTTTCTATTGCATTTTTTCAAGTGGAAAAGTTAACTAAATGGTTGACACAAATTGGTGGAGAAATTGTGCATATGCCAATTGTTTTGTTAAAGCCTTTTATTTTGAACTATACTGCTTTGAGATGTCATTTCAGAAGAACAGCATGAACAGTCTTCAGCCACAGTTGTGATGGTTGTAAATGCTCACAATTGTGCATTCTTAGGGTTTTTCCATCCCTGGGGTTTGCAAGTTGTTCACTTAAAACATTCTCAAAATGGTTGGCTTCTTGTTTGCAAGTCAGCTGATACGGTAGCAACCAAAGATTCCAGTGTTTGAGCATATGAAAGACTGCCTGCTAACCTGTGCTAGAATAACAGCATCTAAAGTGAAGATTTAAGAAACTTAGTGACTACTAGATTATCTTTAGGACTCTGCATTAACTCTATAATGTTCTTGGTATTAAAGGAAAAAAACCCCAATATTTGTCACAGAAAATTAGTTACCATCTTACAACTGAACATGTATGTATGTTGCTTAGATAAATGTAATCACTGTGAACATCTATATGATCTGGGATTTTGTTTTTATTTTGAAATGGGAGCTTTTTTGTTTACAAGTTCATTAAAAACTAAAAACTGTTTCTGTAAGGATATGAAATTTTTTGAAAAAAAAAAAGAAACAACAAAAATGCCTTGCTAACTTACTATGAATTCAAGATCTCCCCAATTTTTTAATAGACTACTTCAAGCCATTTGTTAAGTATGTTCCTTTATAAATCATTTTTGATTTAGTGTTAACAACTATTCTCAAAATTTGTTTTGTTTGTTTTAAAGTTTTGTAAATTTATTGTTTTTGGTCTGAAGGGGAAAGGCATTCTTTCATTTTCTTTTTTTTTCTCTCCCTCCTCTTAAAATGACTTGCAGCCACAATTCCTAGTTCTGCCAATTCCAGGACATGGTATTGTAACTCCTGCTGCCTCTGACTTTACAGCTGGACTGATTTTATTAAGAATAAAAGTGTTAAAGGGTTTAACTATGAAAGAAAGTTTTCTTTAAAATGTTAGTGAAATAATTCTAACGAGATTGAATCTTGTTCTTGGAGAGCACCACACTATGTGAGACTCATGTGATTGTGGACCCTCCTGGCCCCACCCACTTCCATAGGTTATTGTGGGTTTCCTCTCTTCAAATCTTATTTCTGAACTCTTTTTCTCTAACCCAAGAGAAAGAAAACTTAGGGTAATTCTTTAAATCGTGTAATTTATTCATTTGTAGCATGTCAGAATAAATTAAGAAAACATTTGTGTGAAAACGCAGCCACGAGCCTATTGTGTAAATGTGGGCATTTTGTACCATAACCTTGAAACTGTAATTTGATACTGTTTGGTCAGATTGTCAGGTTTAATTTGTATTTGTTAGGTTTTTATTATTATTTCATTTGAAATATACTTTAGCAATAGTTATTTTCATGATCACCATATTTTATGATTTAGGGATGTGTGTTAGTACCATAATATTGGAGAAATCTTAATGAGTACGAACTTCTGGGGGTAGGCAAGCTTCCTTGTTTCTTTTCTATTCACCTTTGTGAGTTAAGATAATTTGTTTTCTTGATTAAAAACCCTTTGATACTTTTAGCCAGAAATCAGTCTCATAAAGCTATTTTTGAGTATAGTTTGTATAAAATAAAAATGTTTAGCTTTGGTGATAACTTTTCCAAGCTGAACTCCCTCTAGCAAGATGTTTTTCAGTGCTCTTATTTACTATGCACATAGACTGTGCACTTTTCTGAAATATTTTTGTAACACTTAACTTTTTTATATTTTTGCCATTTGAAAAAGTTGTGGTGTAGTTGGTCTGTAATTACGTTGCAGATTTAAAACTGCTGTTAGCTTTGTAAATCAAAATATAGGTGTTTCTGTCTTGGTATATTGTCATTCCATCTGCAGCTGGAGCTGGAATCCCATTTGATCTTC
>NW_006399829.1:12499362-12524550 GCF_000299155.1 Elephantulus edwardii
GCACCTTAGTCTCCAGAGAGACACTGTTGCTCCTGAGTACTTTAGAAAGGTCCCTAACAGCAGACTTTCCCATCGCGACACGCTTTTTGATTTTCTGACTGCTGGTGCCAAGAGTGTTGACTGTGAGCCGAGCAAACTGAAGCTGTGAACAATCTCAGTCTCTTCGTCATCCATCCTGATGCTGCCAATTGGTCCAGTGGTGAGAATCTATTTAAATTCTTTTTCACTAAAATGTTGATACAAGTTGAAGATACATCACACTGAATTTGGAAGATCTCACCACTTAAGGCTCCACAGTGGCATACTCAGCTGAACTCTAGGTTACTATCCTTTGCTTTGTTCACTCAGTGAGGGGTATGGTTTTTTTAAATGTTGGGAGATGCCCATTCTAACTACTGTTGAATGTCTCTGTTTTGGGAAGGTATAATAAGAAAATAAAAAAGAATATATATGAAAAAAAAATGAAAGTGCCACGTGAACATTTCTTGGACTTTTTGGTGTGCATCCTGAGGATTAAGGAGGTGAGTCATCCACTGTGGAGGGCCTTTGCAAGATGCTGCCTAAAGAAGATTTTCAGTGGTGTCTTTGTCAAAGTAACCCTAAAAATGCTGCACACAGTGAAACCTTATGTGCAAGGGGTTTTCCAACTCCAGAGTCTATTCGGGAACCCATCCTGAAATGTGGCCATGCCAAGGTCAAGGATAAGACCATTCCACTGACAGACAGCCCATGATTGAGGAGAATCTGGGGAAGTGTGCTGTCATTTGTTTAGAAGACCTCATTCATGGAACTGCCCTCACTGGAAAGTGTTTGCAGGTGGTCTCACAGTTCTTGCATCCTTTCCGTCTCTCAGGCCCATCATGCTACCATAATAGGTGGGCTTTCTCAAGGAGATGGGCTCACCTGGCTCTCATGGTGAAAACAGCCGTCAACTCAGCCAGAGGCTGAACTAGGAATAGGTTGAAACACAACACACTGGAGGAATTTTCTGAATTGTCATCAAGAATCTTCACAGATAGTATTTTCTGCTTTGCCTTCTGCAACTGGAAGGGAAAGGACAGTGGGTGCTGCACCTGGCTGGGGACGCAAGTCCAGTCTCAAGGAGAAACTCCAGTGCTTTCCACATGGCCACTGCCTACAGTTGCGAGGAAGGACTTCTGCTTTGTTCCGTCTTCTGTTCTGGGATTTAATGTTGGTGAGTAAACAGGACTCCTGCAGCAATGGACCAAGTCCAGGGACTTGGAAGTTTTCAAAAGGCTTGTAAAGAACTTGAAATCTAGTTAATTCGAAGGGAAAAAAAGAAAATAAGAAATTCTCTTAGAAGTCCTTTAGTGATCAAATCTGTTTACCATTATTAAGCCATCCATCATCACTTATTTAACCAAAGATAATTCAGGGATAGCTAGGGAAACATTGAAACACTGGTAGAAAAATGCTCCTGGTACAATGGAAAAAGTAACCAACCAAGACTTTTCTGACTAAAATCTATAGGATTCACTAATGCGAACACTTCCCTAATGAGAGAGAAAAGATGTTTGCTTTTATAAAAGACAATGCATGAGAATGATTGTATGAAACACAGTGTGGATGAAGAACAATGTGAAACTCAATGTACATACATTTTATAAGCAGAGATTAAATCATTTAAGTCGGGAAACAACAGCCTTTTTAACAATTGCTGTTGGCAAAATTGGAAAACTCAAGCAAGATCCACACCTCACTCCATACACAAAATCCAACTCAAAGTGGATCATGGACCTCTAGGATTAAAACCAAGGACTATAAACATCATTAAAAGTTTAGAAGAACTCTAGAAGTCCTAATCCACAATATAAACAGTCTTCCAAGCATCCTGAAAAAATCTACAACCAGGAGAGGATAAAATAGATGAATGGGACCTTCTAAGACTTAAATCCCTATGCACATTCAAAAACTTCTCCAACAGAGTAAATTGGGAAGCCACAGATTGGGGGAAAATATTTGGTAATGATGTGTCAGATAAAAGACATATCTAGAATTTATAAAATACTCGAGTACCACAATAAGATAAAGGTATACAACCTAATTGAAAAATTGGCACAGGATATGAACAGACACTTCACCAAAAATAACATCGAGATGGCCAACAAGCACTGAAGAAATGTTCAAAACCCTAGCTCTAAGAGAGATGGAAATAAAATCAACTATGAGGTATAATCACATCCCAGTAACAATAGCAAAATTTAACAGAGCAGCAAACAACAAATACTGGTGAGGTTGTGGAGAAACTGGAACCCTTATTTACTGTTTGTGGGAGTGGAAAATGGTACAAACACCATGGAAGGCAATATGGTGCTTTCTCAAAAAGTTGCAAACAGAAATACCATTTGACCCAGCAATTCCACTACTGGGAATATACCGAAGAGACCATAACTGCCACCCAAGCAGATATATGCACATCCATGTTATTGCTATTTTGTTCGCTATAGTGAAGAGTTGGAAACAACACAAGTGCCCATCAACCAACAAATGGATAGAGAAGCTGTGGTATATTCACACAATGGAATACTACGCTGCATTGAAAAACAAGGAACTCATGCAATATTCTACAAAAGGGGTGACCGTGGAGGACATTATGCTGAGTAAAATATCTCGGTCACAAAAGAACAAATACTGCATAGTGCCACTATTGTAAAGCGGGATTGACATAGGGGTGGGGATAGACTGAGGAAGATGGGATAAATTATGTATACTGCATTGAGACAGAGGAGGGAAAGAACTGTTTTAAAGGGATATATGATTAGGTATTATTGTCATGATAGGATTCCAGAACAAAGTCTACATATTGGAGTGGACCTGGTGGGGAGGGATTGTATAACAATGAAAAAATTTTTCTTTTGCTTTTCAAAGAGAAGCACAAACTGAGCGGGAGGAGTGGGCAGTGAAAAAGGGCAACAATGAATGGAAATCCAAAGTCTCTTTAAACTTTCATTAAAATTAATAATAAAAAAGAGAAAAACAAAAAACTTTTGTAAGCAAACCATTAAAAAATACAATGTAAAATAGAATGCATATGAGTGAATATATGGAATACAATGTAAATGAAAAAATTATATAAAACACCATGTATATGAATGAAACATAATGTAAAGAAATTATTATATGAAAACCAAGAAAAAATATTAAAAAACAAAAACAAACTGCTGTATTACTCAGAACTAAACAGAGGCATGGCTTCTAGTTTCTTCTGCCTAATTACTTTTAAGTAAAGTGGTGGTAAAATAGAACAACTGAACTGGGTTAATAACCACTTTCTTTAAGCATCATGATTATGTCCGCTGCCTAAAACATGGAGCTCAGGGGGAAAGGGCTGCATGAAAACAAGGCAGTAGTGCAATAAATTTGCCTCAAATCCATACAAATGAACCAACTCAACACAGGACAGTCACAGCTACGTGAGACAGCCGCTGGGTTCAGCTCATAGGGTCGCTATGGTTGCCTCAGACTTGAAGGCACCTAAGAAAACAACAACAAAGGGAGTGAAGGGCAGGAATGGACAGAAAGAAAAGCAGATTTTCAGACTTTCACTTAGTAGTGTTTCTAAACACGTGTTCAGATTCAGATTGTTGTTTGTTGTTGATGCTATGTACCATAGAGTGAGAACCAACCCACAGCTGACCCTCTAGTGGGTTTTCAGAGACAGGTAATTGCACGGGAGATTACTCTTCCATCTTCCATGGAGCAGCTGGTGGCTTCCAACCATGTGCCTTCAGAATTGCAGCACAGCTTCTTGCCAGTAGGCTACCAGAGCTACATTCTGATAGTAACCCCCAAACCCAAGCCTCATCCCTGTGCTTTCAAGTTTGCTTTCATTGCTAACTTGACCAGCTTATCAGCATCACCTACTCAAACAGAACCTGATATTCAAGCAAACTCAATACCCTGGGATCTACCACAAATACTCTTGGAGTTGCAGGGTGGTGAAGGCTGGTTTCCTCCTGTTGGTCTCTTTTGCCCTTCTTGTCTATGTCTGCAGCTTCCAAGTATTCCAAGGTCCTCTGGGGGTCCAGTCCAACTGGGGTCTCCTTAAGTCTCAAAGCTACACATACTTCCATGGGAGAAAGGAGCGTCCTTTTGTAATTTTGCCCCAGCTACTGTGTGAGGCACACAGCACAGAACCCAAGAAAACAGCTCTCTGGCTGTGCCGCACTGCACCTTCTAAAGCTAGAATCAGCATTGCTTCAGTCAGACTTCAATTGCCACTGAGAACCTCTAAATATAGGTATCAGAGCAAGGCCTTGATGCTGGGTCCAAAAATCAGGAAATGAAAAAGGTCGTAATCTCTGCCTTACTATCTTCTTCCTCCCACAGAGAAGCTTGTTTTCCTGTTTTTCCTATGTAAATCACTTCTGTAATTGGAGGCTATGTGACCAGCAAGAACCCAACCAGTAACATAATGGAGGTATATTTTGTACCCTTGCCCAAGACATTAAAAAAGAGTTTCTTTTCAATGAGAGGGCAACTCAGTTTTCCTTTACTTTTAAAAAACTCAAGCCCCCAGTGTCATTGAGAGCACTGGGAAGTAAGTATATGATGGGCCGAGTATTTACTGTGGAGGGTAACTTAAGATTCCCCTTTATCTGCATGTGCACATGAGTACATACCCACATAGCTTCCTCTAAATGTCAAATAATCATGAGACTGCTAAGACCAGCACTTTATTATCCAATTGGGTTGCAAACATGGAAGCACATGACAAAGTGTAGGCACTCAAATATATCATTGCTAGAAAGTAGATGGTAAAAAACAAGGACAGATTTGTGGTAACATGATCTCCGCATCTCTACAACTGTCCCACTTAACACAGAGAGAGCAATACTTTATGTCTAACAGAGGACTCACTTAAGCTTCCCCAATTATCCATGTTCAGTTCTCTATCTCCATCTCTATCTCTATCTCTCTCACTTTTCTTGACTTGCCAGTGCCAGGCTTAGGTTGGCAATACAACTTTACAGGCAAAACTTCTACAAGTAACCCTCTACAGTATATTCTCAAGTCTCTGCTCCAATCTGCCCTTATAGATGCCTCCTCTCGGCCTGCAGTTCATAGCGATGAGCACAGTGTGACTTCTCCGGCTGCCAAAGACAAACTGATGTGGTTTCACGCTGTTGTCTGCTCTGCTTGGAAAGCCAATTTTCATGGGCCCAGACTTTTCAGGAAACATTTCAGGACCCTTTATGGGGCACCCAGCTTTGCTGGTGGCTTCCTGTCAAGAGGTGATCAGCTTCAGTCCACGGACTAACACACACTCTCTCTGCTACTGTGCTCCTTCTAGGCTCTTGATCCCATACAGGCTCGATGGTAGGTTCTCATGGACTTCTGTGTTACCAAGTCAGGGTTAGAAGCTTCAATTCATATTAAGCTACAATACATATTGCAGATATTTTCTTTGGGTCTAGAAAATTCTTAAAGAAATTTGGTGGTATCGCATTGTGTGTTATGTTGCTAACCAAAAAGTTGAAAGTTTGGATCCACACCGGATATATGGCAGAAAGATGGGCGTTCTCTTCCTAGTAAGATTTACAACCTCAGGAACCCAATGGACAGTCACAATGGGCTTGAATTGAGTCCCCAGCAGTTGTTGGTGGTGTTCATAAAGTTCATAAAGTAGGAACTCCTAGTCCAAAGGAAGCATTCTTCTCAATGCTATTGTTGATCTGGAGGTCTTCTCAAAACTTTATGAGACTGGTCAGTTGTATAGAAAAACTTGCCAGTTAGGAGTGTGGCTTTCATAAACCAACCAATCTTATTGGGTGGCTTGCAAGTCACTTACACAGAAAGGAAACCAACCAATTTTTTTGGCAGACTGCAGTCTGACCAATCATCTTGAGAGGATAAAAGGATGACTGGAACCAAGAACCACAGAGATAGTGAAAGAGCACTGCTCTGAACAGGCAGTGATTGTAATCATATCATGAACAAAGCAGTTATGAATGGTTAAATGGAATACCAATTTCTGTAAAGTTTCAGTCATAGTGTAATTTAAAGGGTTTGGTTTTTTGTTTTAGTTTTATGGCTGATTTATTGATTTCTTTATTGGTTGGTTTGTTTGTTTGCTTACAAAGTTTGTATATATTGTGTTTCACACTGCTATTAATTTCATACTGTGTTTCATAACAATCATTCTCATTACCTTGCCCATCATTACCCTGTCTTCCCCCCCCCCTTTTTTTCTTTTGTACTGGTTTACTTACAAAGTTCAGGTACATTGTTTTTCACACTGAATCTTTCCCAGTCCCCTCCCCATCCATCAAATTGTGAAATTCTAGATTAACAGCACCTCCACCGCCCACCTTCCACCTCCCCCTCCACACACACCTTGGCTTCTCATATTCATTCTACACTAATGGTTTTAGACAGTATTTGTCCTTGTGGGACTGAGTTAGTTAGCATAATGCTTTCCAGTCCCTCCCAAGTTAGGTTGTAATTTACAAAATCATTGTTCCTGTGTGCTGAGTAGTATTCTGTAGTTTCTCAATCTGTTCATTCCTTCTCTTTTCACCTGGATCCTTCCCATTTCTTTTCCCCATCGCTCCACCCACCAAACTGTGCAGCCCTGTGGGTTTGACGCTACCCATCCTCAGCCCTCCCCCCACTGAGTTCCTATACATGTTTACTAGTTATCTTCCTATTTTTACAATAATGGTCTTATGCAGTATTTGTCCTTAAGAGACATCATTTTTTAAAAAAATTGTTTATTTTTTTAAAAGAAGAACAGCAACTTATAAATAAATTCCCACATATTCCCTCATCCCTCAGTGGGAAAATTCTTATGTGTGTTAAACAAGCTTCTAGGAGGTAAGTCAGGAGGATTACATCCTTACTTCCCTAAAGATTCATAACTGTAGCCTTTGTCATTTGTTTTGTTGTTTTATTTCCCCAACTTTCTTGCTCTTGTGTTTCCTGGAATGACTTCTCAAATAATCTGCATCCCAATTTCTGTTTCAAAATCTGCACTTTGGGGGAAATCCAGGAATCAAATATGAAAATCTGTTGTTTTCTTTTAGAAGTTGAGATGGAGTCGTGCATATCTTTTCGAGTGTTAGCCTCTGAGATGTTTTAATAGAGTCAACATTAGGTTTATCAGGAGCTGGAAAATTCCTGTGTCTTTACTTCAGGGCTTTCAAAGACTAGGAGGAGGTAGGCGGACTGGTTAGCTGAGAACTGCCTCCAGCTGGTAGTAGTGGAAAAAAGCATTAAAGTCTAGTAAGCACCTCTAAGGCAGGGGGCTCTTAAATTTGCTTAGATCCAGCATTAGAACTTTGCAAAGGCCTGGCTTGAAGAAGAAGATCAGAAAGAGATTGAAGAAGGTGCATTCAGAACAGCAAACCTCTTGCAGATCATGGGCAATTGCTGACCATCATCTGAATATATGGCAACTGTGTTAAGAATGCATTCAAAAAAGGAGGAAGCTAACTTTTGCAAATCTATCACAGAAGGCAGCACAGAAGGGAACAAAAGAACAAAAGTTGAGAAATCAGGTCATATTAGAATAAGGAGACAAAAGTTACAAGCAATGTGGAATCTCCTCTCACACTGCATGAGAGAGAAGCCAGGAACTGTCACTGTTGACAGAGCTCATTCAGTGGAATCAAGAAAGAAGGCAGCAATGGGACACGAGGGAAAGCAGTTATGCATTGCCAGCTCACGCACTGCGGCTGTCAGTGGAAGGAGTTGATCTGAGTGAAATCCAGAAAGCTGGTGACACAGGCAAGTAAGGCTCCTGTCTAAGATGAGAAGGCCACTAGAAAAGCTCTAGGACTCCTTGTAGGGTTCCTGGAATTATGGAGATAGACATCAGAAAATCATCTCTAGCCATAGAAAGGTAGTGCCAGGTTTGAAGGAACTGGAGGCTAGTTGGGGTAGATCTAGAAAAGATTTCAGAGCTTCACCACCAGTTATGCAATTTGTAGGTCAGAAGGCACAGTTCTAGAAAGTTCTCAGTGCTCAGAAGTTCTAGAAAGGATATCAAGGGGTCCTGACGGGTGAAACTGCAGACTCAAACTGCAAACTTTGCTTTAAAGATAGAGAAATACTTTATTTTTTTTTTCTACTAAAGACAAGAAGATGGGACAAGGAATAAAGCTAAGTGACTAAGATTTGAAGGTTTAGAATTATGAAATCATGAGACATACAAGTTATTGGCTTAATATTGTATTTAGCACTTCTGTTCTAAGCCTTAGTTCATTTTGCAGTGTCTTAGGTCTTAAAAACTTGCAAGTGATAGTCTAAAGGATGATAGATGGCCTCCATTCACCTGTAACAGCAGAGGAAGAAGGCAAACGAGAAAGAGAAGGAAGAAAAAGAACGTACAGCTAATTGACTCCATGAACAACTTCCTTCTTTGCCATAAACCAGAAGAACTGGATGGTACTCAGTGTTTTAAACAAATATTCTATAGAAGGATACTGATCAAAGTGGGGCAAATGTAGAACAGAATTTAAAATTCTCACCAACTTGAGACTTTCTGAAGCTGTAGAGGCTGATAAACTCCAGAAAAAATTGCCCTGAAATATTCGAACTCAAACCTTACGCTAAAAATATTTTTTAATCAAGCAATAGTTTAGCTTATCTAGTAGACAATGTCTGCTTTAAGCATTTTGTTCTTTTGAAGAACTCTCTCTGTGGGATCACATGGATGACTCAAAAGATTAGATAGGAAATTTGGGGGTTAGTGAGTTTATGCTAATGAGACAGTTTGGATCCAGCATAATCAATGTCACTGAATCATAAGTAGAAATGTATGTTCTGCTGGCTAGATGCTCAGCAACGAAATTAAGACAAATTGTAAAATGAAGTGCCCTATGAGAACTGAGTGGCTTAGAAAAGAATGCTGGAAAAGATATAGAGGATATAAATTAAACAGATGGTTTAGATAAATAAATCACCCATTACATTAAATGCATTCTAATATTTGAAGTGAATAGCAGCCAGAGAGAGAAATGTGACATAAAAGAAAGCATCTTTAATTGACTGCGTAGAAGGCACCAGACTTCCTGAGTTCTCATTAAGAGCAGCTCATTAAGTGCTTCCAATATCCCAGCTATAGCTTCCAGACACCAGAGCTAAACTAAGCAGTTCAATCACTTCCTCTTCTATAACTGCTTTAAGCAAAAATTGAGTTTTCTAAAGCTTTGCTCCTAGTCTCTACCAAGCAAACAGGAAATCAAATTGACCTCAAATCAAGAGTTTACCACTAGGTCATTTTTTATTATTATATCTTGTTTGGGGATTTCATAAATCTGCTCAGTTCATCCTGTTGGAGGACTGTGAGAGACTGGAGTCTTCTAAGTAACTAAAAATAACAGCATAAGAATAACAGCAAGGAACCATGGGGGTGTACTGCATTGCATGTTGTAGTATTAACTGAAAGGTCACTGGGTCAAATCTACCATGTTCTCCATGGTAGACAAATGATCAGTCTCTCCCTATAAAGATTTATAGCCTCATAAAACTAATGAAAGGTCGTCATAAGTCAGGATCAACTCTACAGCAATGGGCTAGTGGAATAATAAAAACAGTGATTTTCTGTACATGATATGTGCAAACCTTATATGAAGCTCTTTCTGTGATGTTATCTTGGTTGGTTTTGCATCAGTTCATATAGAACTGATTATACTCTTGTTGAATTGGTTTTTATTAGGTATCATCTAATTGACTTCAATTCACAGTGACCTTTTGTACAACAGAAGGAAATACTGCTCAGCCCTGCACCATCCTCCCAATTGCTACCATGCTTGACCTCATTCTTGTAACCACCTTTTTAAGGATCTTCTTTTGCATTGATCTCCACTTTACCAAACATGATGTTCTTCTCCAGGGACATTAAGCAAGCATAATATGACCCCTTCTTCACAAGCTGCCTAACATATATGACACAAAGTCTTGTCATTTGCACTTTCACAATTCAAAGGCATCAATTCTTCTTTGGTCTTTATTACTCTTTGTCCAACTGGACTGCATATTGTTGTTGTTGTTGTTAGGTGCTGTTGAGTACAACTCATAGTGACCCTATGAACAGCATAACAGAACCTGACCTATCCTGTGCCATCCTCATTAACTCTGACATCCTTGAGTCCATTGCTGCAGTTACTATGTCATTCCATCTCATTGAGGGTCTTTCTATCTTACACTGACCTTCCATCTTTGCAAGAATGATGTCCCTTTAGGAATAACCTCTCCTAACAACATGTCCAAAGTATGAGAGACAGAGCTTCATCATCTTGGCCCCCAAGGAGCATGCTGGCTGCACCAAGATATATTTGTTCTTTTGACAGGCCATTCAATACTCTATTCCCAAGCACCTCAAACCCCAAGGTATCAGTTCTTCATTGTCCATCTCATAGATGCATAGGAGGTGATTGAAAAGACCATGGCCTGAATCAGGCCCACCTTTATCTTCAAACCGGCATCATTGCTCTTAAGTGTTTTGGAGAGATTCCTGACAGTGGACTTGCCCAATGCAGTACGTCTCCTGATCTCCTGACTGGTTATGCCAAGAGTGTTGATTGTTGATTCAAACAAAATTGCATAACTGACAGCTTCAATTCATAGTCTATTATGATGTTATCTGTTGGTCCCTTAGTAAGAACATTTTTCTTGATGTTGTGATGTAATCCATATTGAAGGTTACAGTTTTTTTATCTTCTGCCGCAAGCATTTCAAGTCTTCCTCACTTTCAGCAGGCAAGGGTGTGTCATTTATACAATGTAGGTTATTGATGAATCTCCCTCAGATCCTGGTGTGACATTCTTCTTCACAGAGTCCAGCTTCATGAATTATTTGCTCAGCATACAGATGTAATAGGTATGAAGAAAGGATACATCTCCAATGCACATTCTTCTTAATTTTAAACCATGCAGTGTTTTGTTCCCTTGCTCCATTCAGACAATAGCTGCTGCTGCTGCTGCTGCTTTTTTTTTTCTTTTTTCAGACACTATCTTCTTGATCTATATAGAGATCTTATATGAGAATAACTAAGTGCTGTGGGATTCCCATTCTTCTCAAGGCTAGCCATATTTTGTTATGACCTACACAGTTAAATGTCTTTACACAGTCAACAAAACACAGATAGGTATTCTTTTGGTATTCCCTGCTTATAGCCACAATACATTTAACACCATTAGGGATATTCCTGGTGCCACTGCCTCTTCTAAAGCCAGCTTGAACTCCTGGCAATTCTCTGTCAATGTATTGTTACAGCTATTCTGAATTATCTTTAGCAGCATTTTGATTGTATGTGGTATGAAGAATTTTGTTCAATAATTTCCACATTATTAGCGTCACCTATCTGGGGAATGGGAAAAAATAAGGGTCTCTTCCAGTCAGCAGGCAGCTGTCTTCCAAATTTCCTGAAATAGCCTAGTGAGCACATCCAGACCTGCATCTGTTAGTTGAAACATGTCAATCATTTCTCAAACTATTGTCTTTGACTCATTATTTTTATATACCTGATCTTTATTTGTCTTTAGGAGTTTGAAAGCATTACATATCAGCATCTGCCAATGAGCATCTTTCAGAATGACAATATCAGTCAGTTACTCTCTGCAATCTTGTTTGAACCCATCTCATTAACCATAAAAAGAAATAAGATCAAAAAGAAAAAAAAGTAAAATGTCCTACCTTCAAGCTGGTTTGGACTCATGGCAGCCCTCCATTAAATTGTCAAGGCTTTAAATCTTTAGAGGAAGAGACCACTAATCTTTGTTCTTTGGAGCAGCTGGTGAGTTTAAACCGTCCACTTTTCAGTTAACATCTCCTTCAGGACAGCATCAGGCACCAGAACTCTTTTTAAAGAAAATATACCAACACCAAAGCAAGCAAGCAAATAACCAGATGGCTGTAAATGCACTTCATCTCAGTGCATCATCAGTCCTGGATGTGTTCTATGCCGGGAAATCTGGAAGACAGTTGCCTGACTGACTGGAAGAGATCCTTATTTGTTCCCAGTCCCAAGAAAGGTGATCCTCAGAACGTGGAAGTTGTTAAACAATACATCATCAACAATGTCTACTTGGAGCAGGTCTTTTGTGTTGGTGGAAATCTAGCTTTACCACAAATGGTTATGATTGAAGTGGAACAAACGCCCATAGCTGGAATCCACCAGTGGTTCCACGGAAGGATGGGCGATCTTACTGCCCCTGAAAACCTGCTGGAGGGTCTGTTCCAACGACAGCACACAACAACAACCACAGCTCCAATATCACTTTTTCAGAATAACATTTGGAATAATTCTTTCCAATTGTGTCAGAATAGCAGAGTGCTTTGCTGTTGAGAATCCTGTACCATATTTCTAAAATCTGACCTTGACTTCTCCCCATCCATCTTTTTAATCCCTTAGACTCTGTCTCTCTGTTAAACAACTATATCTTCTCTCTTACTTTATACAAACTTTCCCTGCTTAAGAGAAGCAGTGGATTTGGTGAAAATACCAAGTCTTTAGTCTTCTTTCCATTTCATGTTAAGTGATACCCCAAGAAATTAGACAATAAATCATTTGTAAGGAAAGAACAAAATGAGAAACCTATATATCTGTACATCTTAACCAGAAAAATAGTGCTAGCCTAAAGTAGATGACATCTAGTCCAGTAAGAAAAACCATAGAGGTTTGTTGGATTATTTACATAAGAGCAGCAAAAGTATTCTTGGAAGAAGTACAGCCGGGCTGTTCCTTAGAGGCGAGCATGGTGAGAGATGGTCTCACATCCTTCAGGCGTTGTCATTACGAGGGGCTCCTCCTGGAAAGGAGACACATGCTTGGAAAGGTGAAGGGTCAGCATAGCAGAGGAAGACTTTTAATGAAATAGATGGATTGACACAGTGACTGCAACAGTGGGTCTGAGCACAGGGAGCCTGAGGATGGTACAGGATAGGGCAAGGTTTCAATCTGTTTTACATAGAGTCACTATATATTGGAAGTTATTATAAAAGATAGCAAAGTAGGTTTTCTTAGAGCCTTTATTGCTCACTATCTTGAGGTTTATCCAGAATTATTAGCCAAATCATCATCAAATTTCATGGGTAATATCTACAAATGAGAAGTAATTCTTTTTGTCCCTGAGGACCTAAAAATTCACAAATTTTATTGTGCATGTTGAGAAATAACTTTTGTTAGACCCTTGGCCATTTAAAAAGTTCTGGTGGTGTAGTGGCAAGAAGCTGCACTGTAATCCCGAAGACATGCAGTTCAAAGCCAGCAGTTGCTCCATGGGAGAAAAATGGGCAATCTCTTTTCATGCTATTAACTGCCTCTGAAAACCTGCCAGAGGGTCAGTTATGGGTCGATTCCAACTCCATGGTACACCACAGTCACTTGGCCAACCAGGAGCTCTTGTGACTTAGTGTTTTGTGTGTCTAACTACAAAGTAAAAGGCTGATAGCTCAAATCTATCAGTTGCTCTGAGAGAGAAATATGGGCAGTCTCTTTCTAGAAAGAGCCCCAGAAAACCAATGGATAGTTGCTTTACGGATGGTTGCTTTGAGTCAAAGTTGAATTGATGGCACTGGGTTGCTTGAGTTTTGTCTCTAGTAAGGCTATAAACCAAGTACTGGATCGGTTTTCTTAACATTTTGAAATGTTGACTAGATGCAAAATGATGAGTTATTATCATTTTGCATCTAGCCAATACTTAACAAACTTGTTAAGAAAACGCTGCAAAGAAGAATATGACAGCAGGATTTTGAGGAAGACTCATCAGTAACAGTCATCAGATGACACAACCTTGCTTGCTGAAAGTGAGGAGGACTTGAAGCACTTACTTCAGAAGATCAAAGACTGTTGTTGTTGTTGTTGCTGCTGCTGTTATGTGCCATTGAGTCACCTGTGACTCATAGTGATCCTACGGACAACAGTTCTGAAGCCTTCCCTGTCCTATACCAGTCTCACTGACTCCTACACATCAACCCCCATTGCCCTAGTCACTGTATCAATACATCTCATCTGGGTTCTTCCTCTCCTTCGCAGTCCCTTCACCCTTCAGAGCATAATGACCTTCTTCAAGAATCAGTCCTTCCTGGCCACATGCCCAAAGTGTGTAAAATGGAGCTTCGCAGTCCTAGCGTCCAAGGAGAGACTTGGTTTCACTCTCTCCAAGACAGAGCTATTTGTTTTCTTGGCAGTCCATGGTATGTTCAAGACTCGCACCACAACTCAAAGGCATCAATTCTATTATTCTTAGTCATTTTCCAGCTCTCTGATGCATAGCAAGTAATTGCGAAGACCATGGACTGGATCAGGTGCACCTTAGTCTCTAAACTGGCATCGTTGCTTCTCAGTACTCTGTAAAGATTCCTGACAGCAGATTTACCTAATCCAGTTCATCTTTTGTTTTTCTGACTGCTGGTGCCAAGAGTGTTGATTGTGGGTCTGAGCAAGCTGTAATTGCTAACAACCTCAACCTCTTCTCCATCTATCATGGTGCTGCCAATTGGCCCAATAGTGAGAATCTTTGTCTTCCTGGTGTTGAGCTTCAATCCATTTTGAAGACCACAGTTCTTGAGCTTCTGCAGCAAGTGCTTCAGGTCCACCTCAGTTTCAGCAAACAAGTTTATGTCATATGCGTAATGCAGGTTGTTGATGAGTCTTTCTTCAATCCTGATGCCACATTCCTCCTCATAAAGCTCTGCTTCCCAAATGATCTTTTCTGCATATAGATTGAAAAGGTATGGATTTAGGATGCATCCCTGATGCACTCCCTTCCTGCTTTTGAACAATGTAGTGTTTCCCTGCTCTGTTCTGAGGCTGCTTTCTGGTTCAAGTATAGGTTTCACATAAGCACAATCAAGTGTTCTGGGATTCCTATTTTCCTCAAGGTTAACCACAATTTATTGTCCTTTACACAGTCAAGTGCAAAGTCAATTAAACACAGATAGATATCCCTCTGGTACTCTTTGCTTTCTGCCAAGATCCATCTGACATTGAAGACAAAGTCTCTAGTTCCATGGTCTCTTCTAAACCAGCCTGTATTTCTGCTTGTTCTCTGTCAATGTACTGTTTAAGTTGATTCTGGATAACCTTCAGCAGAATTTGGCTTGTGTGTAATATTAATGATATTTAATTTACAAACTCTGTCAGGTGACCTTTTTTTGGAATGGGAATAAATATGGATCTCTTCTAGTCAGTTGTCCAGGTAGTTGTCCTCCAGATTTATTGGCACAACATGGTGAGCACATCCAGGGCAGCATCTCTTTGTTGAAATATGTCAATTGGTATTCCATCAATTCCTGGGGCTTTATTTTTTGTCAAGTTCTTCAGAGCATCCCACTCTTGCTCCTATATCACTATTGCCTCTTGATCATATATTGTTTCTTTAAATTCTTCTGTGTTAGCCAATTCTTTCTGATATAGTGATTCTATATACTTCTTCTTGGATCATTCAATATTCTACCCATAACACCCTTAAGTATTGTGACTCAAGACTTGAATTTGTTCTTTAGTTCCTTCAGCTTAAGAAATGTTGAGCAAGTAAGGCTCTTTTGATTTTCAGACTCCAGTTCTTTTCACATTTCATTACAATACTTTGTCTTCTCGTTCTGCCCTTTGAAATCTTCTGTTCATCTCCTTAACTTCATCTTCCTAACTCCTTATCTTCTATTCAGCTTCCTTAACTTCTTCAGCTCCCTCTGCTTTGGCTTCTCAATGCTCTAGTGCAACATTCAGAGTCTCTTCTCAGCTTTAGTTTGAACTTGCATATGAATAGATAATGGTCTATTTTGCAATCTGCACATGGCCTAGGTTTCACTGCTGATATTGAACTTCACCAGCAATTCCTTCCACAGATGTAATCAATCTGATTCCTATGCATACTACCAGGTGAAATCCATATGTATAGTCTGCATTTATGTTTCTTATAAAAAAGTTTTTGTTGTGAATAAATCAATCATTGTGCAGAATTCTATGATTCTATCCTCAGCCTCGTTTCTGTCACCAAGTCCATGTTTTCTGACTGCATGCATCTCAACATCAAGAAAACAAAAATTCTCCCCACTAGACCTATAGGCAACATCATGAGAGATGGAGAAAAGGTTGAAACTGACAACAACTTCATCTTAACTTGAATCCACAATGAACACTCTTGGTATGAGCAGTCAGGAGATCAGAAAAATATTACACTGGGAAAGTCTGCAGTCAGGGACATCTCCAAGGATTGAGGAGCAACAATGTTAGTTTAAGGACTAAGATGTGCCTGATTCAGGCTGTGCTTCTGAGAGTTAGACAATGAATAAGGACGACAGAAGAATTGATGCCTTTGAGCTGTGGTTTTGGAGAAGAGTACTGAGTATCCCAAAGACTACCAAAAGAACAGATAAGTAAGTCTTGGAGAAGGTGCAAACAGAGTGTTCCCTGGAGGCAAAGATAATAAAGCTTCACCTCACATACTTTGGACATGTTGATGTTGTTGTTGTTATATGCCATCAAGTTGACTGTGACATGTAGCGACCCTGCCCTATCCTGTGCCAATATCACCATCTCCGACACACCTGCCCCCATTATTACCCCAGTCACTGAATCAATCCATCTCATCCAGGGTCTTCCTCTCCTGCACTGTCCCTCCACCCTCTCAAGCATGACGTGCCTCTCCAAGGACTGGTCCCTCCTTGCAACATGTCCAAAGTATGTCAGATGAAGCTTCAAAATCTTTGCCTCCAAGGAGCAGCCTGGTCTAACCTTCTCCAGGATGAATCTGTTCATTTCCCTAGTAGTCCATGGTATATTCAATACTCTTCTCCAACACCACAGCTCAAAGGCATCAATTCTCCTTCTATCATCCCTAGTCATTGTCCAGCTCTTCAATGCATAGCAAGTAATTGGGATCAGCTATTCCTTGGAGAAGGAAATTATGCTTGAAATGGTGGAAAGTCAGAGAAAGAAAAAGATCTTCAACCAGATAGACTGACACAGTGACTGCAGCAATGGGCTCAAGTATGTCAGAGTTGATGAGGGTAGCACAGTATAGGGCAGGGGTCAGGTTGCCATAGTTTGTACTCAACTCAGTGGCACTTAACAACAACAACAATAGATGCAAAATAAAGAAGGCTGCAGCCAAATCTTGAATAATAAGTAGCATTATGACTGGTAGACCTGTTCTGTTCTTGATTATCATCACTAACTACCCCCACCCCTCACAAAACCCAACATAAAAATTTTGGCATAGGAAACCTTGTCAAAGTTATTTCCTATTATCTCAATATTATCTTTGAGATTAAAACATATTAAAAAGTGAAAGAACTGATGTTTTCAATAGTTTAACATTTCTAAAATATTACATTAATAACATTTTATCTATACACATTTAACTGATTAACCTGTTACATTAGCAATGTACTACAGATCTAACATTTAATTACAATTAAAAAGAAAACTTTATCCTTTCACTATAGACAATGTATAATTAAATTGAAAAGCCATTTATTCTGGAATTGCTCATATTTGTTTAGTAACAAAAATGTTCCTCAATGTATGTGTCATTAATATCTTGAAGTACATATACAAAGTTAGTGTTTCTTTTTAAAAAATATTTCATAAAATATAAGTGTTTCTTCATCAATTGCATTCTTTAGTAAAACTGGCATTGCATTTTTTTAAACTGTAACAACTGTATGTACATCTTGACTTCTACCTTGATTCAGACTAAAAATAAAGCCATTATAGTCAATGTTTTTTGCATCACAAGGACAAATGGCAAAATAATATAAATCATACATGACAACATAATAAAAAGTATAACAATGGCATTGCATTATGTGCATTAAAATGTACTCTTTGCACGAATTAAGGTTCCAGGATTGCCACAGTTGTTGTTGTTGATTGCCATCAAGTCGAGCACAACCCATAGAGACCCTATGAACAAAAGACCTGAAGCCTTTCTAGAACTATCCTCATTTCTCTAAGTTCATAGCTTCCAGAGAGGCATGTGCTTTAGTAGTGGCTGCCACTCTTGCTTACCACTAGAGGGCACTAAAAGCAGTAGTTATGTATAACCCAGATAAACCCAGCTCATAGCTGACCCTACAGCAGGTTTTCAAAGGCAGTAAATCACACCAAAGAAGACTGCTCATCTTTCTCCCACAGAGCAGCTGGTGGATTCGAACTGCATGTTTCTGAGTTGGTAGCACAACCCTGATTACTAAGCTACAGAATATCCTGTGGGAGTACGGCCAAGAACAGAACAAATCAACAACCTACGTTACTCAGATAACATAACCTTGCTTGTTGAAAGGGAAGAGGATTCGGAATATTTGATGTAGAAGATCAAAGACTATAGCCTTCAATATGGATCTCATAACAACATCGAGAAAATAAAAATCCTCACCACTGCACCAACAGGGAACATTTTGAGAGGAAAGTCTGCTGCCAAGAACCTCCCCAAAGTCCTAATAAGCAACAGTGTCAGTTTAAAGACTAAGGTGCACCTGAGCTAACTACTGAAGGTGTGGTCTTTTCAATGACACCCTAGGCATCCAAAAGTCGGAAAGTGAATGATAACAGGAGAAGACTGATGTTTTGAGTTGTGGTGCAGGAGAAGAGGACTGAATATCCCACAGACGACCAAAAGAGCAAACAAGGCTTTCTTGGAGGAAATAGAACCAGAGTGCTCCTTAGAGGCAAGGATGGTGAAACTTCATCTCATCCACTTTGGGCATGTTGTTAAGAGTAGCCAGTCCTTAGAGAAGGATATGCAGGGAAAGGTGGAGGGTCAGAAAAAGAGAGAAAGACCCTTAACAAGATGAGTTGACACAGTGATTATAACAGTGAGCTTGAGCACGTCAGAGAGGGTGAGGCTGGCACAGGACAGGGCAAGCTTCACATTCCTTGTTCACATTGTTCACTATGAGTCATTGTTGACTTGATGGCAACTAACAACAAGAACAACACATAGCTTTGATTTTATGAAGTTCTAAACAAAAGGAAAGAAGGTGGCTTAGTGGTAAGGGGTTGAACTGCATACCCAAAGGCTTATGGTTCAAATCCATCACCAGTTGCCATGTGAAAGATGGACCATCTCCTTCTATACAATTTACTGCCTTTGAAAATCCATAGGAAGGTCAACTATGAGTCAGCTCAGACTTGAAGATCCGTAACAACAGCAAACAAAAGTAAAAAAGGAATATTTACATTTTAATTTAAATGTTAATGTTTAAGTTAATTTAATATTAATTAAATATTTTAAATTCCTAGTGATTTTTGTTTTTACCACTTCTCTGGTTGTGACACTATCTTTATGGCTTTTATTTAGGGGATTCACACCATTGGTATAGGCATTGAAAGCGTCATTGGAAGAAAAATTATACCTATCAAACAGGTCTTAAGGTCTTATTTAACTTAAACCTCTTTTTATTGTATGTTAGCAAATTAGAGAACAATAGGCATCAATAACTCACTCCAAGATTAATTCGAAGATATACTGTGTTTCACTGACTATGCAAAGGCATTTGACCTCGTGGATCACAAAAAATTGAGGCTAACCAGGAGGGAAATAGGAATCTCAGAACACTTGATTGTGCTTATAGGAAAAACTATAGTTGGACCAAGAAGCAGCCCTCAGAACAGAGCAGGGAAACACTGCATGGTTCAAAATAAGAAAAGGAGTGCATAAGGGATACATCCTGTCCTTACACCTTTTCAATCTGTATGCAGATCATTCAGGAAGCAGGACTCATTAATAACCTACTATATGCAGATGATACAACCTTGCTTGCTGAAATGGAAGAAGACTTGAGGGACTTGCTGCAAAAGATTGAGGACTGTAGTCTTCAATATGAATTGAAGTTCAACAATGTCAGTATAGAGAAAAAGGTGCATCTAATCCACGCCATGGTCTTCTCAACTACTTATGCTTCAGAGAGTTGGACAACGACTAAGGATGACAGAAGAAGAGATGTCTTCGAGTTGTGGTGCTGGAAAAGAGTCTTGAACATACCATGGACTGCCAAGAAAACAAATTGGTCTGTCTTGGAGAGGGTAAAACCAAGTCTCTTCTCTGAGGCTAGGATTTTGAAGCTCTGCCTCAAATACTTTGGACATGTGGCCGGGAGAGACTGGTCCTTGGAGAAGGATATCGTGCTTGAAAGGGTAGAGGAACAGTGCAGCAGAGGAAGACGCCAGATGAGATGGACTCATATGATATCTGAGACAATGGGTGTTGGTGTGTTGGAATCAGTGAGACTGGCTGAGGACAGGGAAGGGTTCAGAGCTGCTATACATACGGTCACTCTACATCTCAGGTAACTCAACGGCACATAACAACAACAACATATTGGTTTTGGGGGTGGGTTTGTTGTTTTGTTGTTGTTTTTTTTTTTATTTAAGCCTCTTGTTTAGAGTCAACAAGACCTCAGGGAGGGCCTTTATATTTAAAGTTGGTTGTTATTATATTTTGGAGGAATATTCTTCTGAGTGGTACAGCAATTTTCTGTCAACATGCTGTACTGAGGAAAACTGTGGTTGCTGTGATGCTGAACTTTGTGCCATTGGAGTGTCAAATGCCATAATGGTGACCCATGATGGATAGTGTTTGGTGGAGCTTTCAGTTTAAGGCAGTTTTGGAAGCAGAAGGGGCATCCACTTCCTAAAAAACATGCCTCTGGAAACTCTATGAACTTTGATAAAGGTTGATAGGTGTAGAGGGGCTTCAGGCCTTTTGTTCATTGAGTTGCTATGAGTCATGCTCTATTCAAAGGCAAGAAGAAAGAAGAAAAGAGAAAAAAGAATAAGAAGATACGTATTTACTATTTTTAAGAAATTAAATGCATACCTAGACAGATAAAGCTGAAGCCATAGCAAATGCTTTCTGAGTTCCGTTTGATTCCCTCCTTTGCTATGTTTAATAATTTCAGAATAAACTATCTTTGTGAAATAAATATGAATTGTTCCCATCCAAGGACAGAAATTGTTGCTGTTGTTTTGTTCTGTTGAGTCGCCTGTGACCCTATGTACTGATGCTTTGAACCTAGCCCTCTCCAGAGCCAGTAGCACTAATTCTGATACAATAACCCCCATTGCCCAGTATTATCCTGTCACTCACAAGATTGTATTTTAAGATGGATCTAGAAATAGCCTTTTTAGCTATGAAAGCAACCCCGTTTTTTCTCACCTTTTCACTGCAGCATAATAGAACATATGATCATCTGATTAAAAATATTCCATGCCAATCCATCTCATTTTGCTAATATTTAATTTCAATATTTATGTTTCATTTCTTTCTTTCTTAACAATGTCTAGTTTTCCTACATTCATGCTTCTCACATTTCATGTTCCAATCATTAGTTTCTTTTTACAAAGGTTCTTCCTCCTTTGTGTTTCCAAATTTGAGGGCTCAGCCTCAGTTGCCTTATCTGTTAGTCTCTTCTCTAAGTGTGTTCTACTGTGCATAATGTTTTCAAGACCTCCATTACTTCAGAAGTGGATGGCCAATCCTTCCTAGTCTTAAATTTAAAGAAGTAACTATTCATGGGATATCTATTGTTATGTTCTAAAGGACACTATTCCTTTGGTTTGAATTGTTCTCTTTGTCCCAACTGCAGGATTGCTAATTAGATAATTTCTTTTAGTACTTTCAGGCAAGTATTCATGTTACATTCATGTAGCATGTTGTTGTTTTTGTGTATTGTGGAGTCAGAACTGTCCCATAGATGATCCTTCAGCAGGTTTCCAGAGGCAGTTAATTGCATGAAAGAAAACTGCCTATTTTTCTCCCGAAAAGTAGCTGGGGGCCTCCAACCATGTCCTTTCAGGATTGCAGCCCAGCTTCTTGCCACTGGGCCACACCTTAGAGCCGTAAATCTTTTCCACTCTAATTCTTCATGTTGCCTAACATATTGTTGGGCTTTTTTAGCATTATTGTCCAACATCCATTAATATTTTACCAATCCAGTGAGGGTCTAAAGAGACAGGGTGATAGTGGACATAGATCAACAATAATTAGTTTTATAATAAGCAATCTATGAGATGACTGTATGAAACACAACGTGAATGATGGAATGTGAAACACGATGCCTATGAACAAAACACAACTGATACAAAATGTTGTATGCAAAGCAATATAAAATGAAAAAGTAAATCTTTTGTTGTGATTTGTGAGAGCTCTAGTCATACAGTACATAGGGTGCAGCACAGCTGGCTGTGGCAGTTCTAATCCAGCAAGGGTTCCATGAGAGAGTGAAGGGGGAGAGCAGTCTGTTCTGACTCAGTGGCAATGAGTATGTGATTGATGGTGATTTGAGTGAAAATTTATAGAGAAAATGAGTTTTCTATTCAACAATTCAATACATAGAAAGGAAATAGTGTATGGCTCAAAATAAAGGTGTGTGTCTGGGCTATATTCTTTCTCCATACCTGCTCAATCTCTATACTAAGCAAATCATCCAAGAAGCCTGCATTATACATATGACACAACCTTGCTTACTCAAAGAGAGGAGGATTTGAAATGCTGCAAAAGATCAAAGACTATAGCTGTCAATGCAGAGTACACCTCAGTATCAAGAATACAAAAGTCAAAGCACAGTTCAAATCCATCAGATGCTCCACTGGAGAAGGAGGGGCAATATCCTCTTGTGCTAGTTGGATCCGATTCGACAATACACAACAACATCAACAACATAAGGTCAATAGATAATATCATAATTTTTGGATAAAATACAGAAACTGTCAATGAAACCTTACTTGAATCCACAATCAACAACGTTGGTACCAGCATTGGCGTTTCTAAGGCTGTAACTCTTTATGGAAGCAGAGTGTCTCATTTTTTTTTTCCCATGGAGTGACCAGTAGGTTCAAATCACCAACTTTTTGGTTAGCAGTCAAATGCTTTAGCTATGACATCACCATGGCACCTTATGTTTCCTCAAGGGCTAACCATTTAATCAAGCGTTACCCTCTTCCTCTAACATTCTGTTCTTCACTATCCAAAGGGCATTGTTGTCCTTTCTGTCCTTTCTGAAGGGCATTGTTGAACTTTACCCAGACTTTCCATCTGATGTAACTTCTATTTGTGCTTGTTGTAATCTGCTATCTTGTTCTCTGTTAGAGCATTCCTTCATGAGTGATAGAAGCAAATCATGCCATATTCTATGAGATAGTGTAAGGTACACAGGTATGAACTGTTGAATATTGTTGTTAGGTGCTTTGAATAGACAAAACCTCATCATGGCCCAATGAACAACGTATCTGAACCCTGCCTTGTCCTATGGCCTTCCTTTATGAGGACGAATGTGGTTTCAGAATTAAAGGAAAACTCATCAACAACCTGTGGTATGGAGATACCACAACCTTGCTTGCCAAGACTGAGGAGGACCAGAAGCATTTGCTGCAAAAAATCAAGGACAATAGTCTCCAATATAGTATGAAGCACAACATCAAGAAGACAAAGATTCTCCCCCTGGGTCAACTGATAGATGGTGAAGAGACTGAGATTGTTACCAATTTCAGCTTTTTAGTTCTACAATCAACACTCTTGGCTCTGTTGTTGTTGTTCTATGCTGTCAAGTTGTTTATGACTCATAATGACCATATGTATAACACCTTTCAATCCTGCTCTCTCTTGAGCCAACCTCATCGTCTCTGACCATCTACTCCAATTACCTCAGTTACTGAGTCAATCCATCTCATCCAGGGTCTTCCCCTCCTGTGCTGTCCCTCCACCCTCCCAAGCATGATGTCCCTCTTCAAGGACTGGTTCCTCCTTGCAACATGCCCAAAGTATGCAATATGAAGCCTCAGAATCCTTGCCTCCAAGGAGCAGCCTCGTTTCACTTTCTCCAGGATGAACCTGCTTATTCTTCTAGCAGTCCATGGTATAGCCAATATTCTTCTCCAGAAGAGCACTTCTCCATAAGGTTTTCTTGACTGTACTGTTTTGAAAGTAGGAGTGACATCCACTTCCTGAATAACATGCCTCCAGAAACTCTAGGAACTTTGATAGATGTCCATAGTTGTAGAGGGGCTACAGGTGCTTTGTTCATAGGGTCGCTATAAGTCATGCTTGACTTGAAGGCAATCAGCAACAACAAAAACAGTAACAATGTCTATGGAACAGTTTCACCTTCTTCTGCAGTATCACTGAATGAGTTAAAATAAATATTAATTGTTCAAAGCCATCCATATGGAAGAAAAGCCTGGTTGCCTGCTTGCATGAAGATAACAACCAAGAAAGCCTGTGGAGCAGTTTTCCTCTATAATGTATGGGGTTACCATCAATCCAAGAGAACTTGACAGCAACCGGTTTGCTTAGTGTTATTTTAAATATGTCTCTTCTATCTATCTAGGAAGCTCTGGTGTCTTAGTGGTAAGGAAATGCACTGCCAACACAAAGGTACACGGTTCCATAGAAGAAAAACGGGCAACCTCCTCACATGCAATTGACTGCCTCTGAAAACTTGTGACTTCATCTTATTTGGATCCACAAACAATACATTTGGTACCAGCAGCCAGAAGATGAGGAGACTTATTGCACTGGGAAAGTCTGCAGTCAGAGACTTCTCCAAATTATTGAGTAGCAATAATGTCAGTGTAAGGACTAAGGTGGATCTGGTTCAGGTTGTGGTTTGGTTTGTTTTTTTTTAATCACTTACTATGCTTCTGAGAGCTGGACAATAAATAAGAATGACAGAAGAAGAATGGATGCCTTTGAACTGTGGTGTGGGAGAAGAGCACTGAACATCCCATGGACGTCCAAAAGATCAGATATGTCTTGGAGAAGGTGTGCCTAGAGTGCTTCTTGGAGGCAAGGATGGTGAAGCTTCACCTCACATACTTTAGGCGTGTTGTTAGGAGAGGCTATTCCTTGGAGGACATCATGCTTGGAAAGGTAGGGAGAGATGGCTAAAGAGAAGGACACACTCAAACCAGGCTGATTGACACAATGACAAAAGCAGTGGGCTTGAGTGTGTTAGAGATTGTGAGGATGACACAGGATAGGATGCAGCTCAGGTCAGTTGTTCACAGGGTCACTGAGTCGTCCTTCACAGCCCCTAACAGCAACAGCAAGTGACTTTTACAATTTTTTCCCCTCTTAATCTAGTCACACCTTTCCTCCAACCCTTCCCTGTTTACATTTACAGTTTCTTTTAAGAGACTAGACCTGATAAATCTTCACATTCTAAATAGATTTAATAACTTCTTTTTTTTTCTTTTTTTTTATCTCCATACTTTTT
>NW_006399829.1:12532004-12549187 GCF_000299155.1 Elephantulus edwardii
CTTAAAGGGAATGCCTTTAACCTCTCTCCATTAAGAACAATGTTGGCTCTTGGGTTTTCATAGGTACTTTTTACTATGTTGAAGAAATTCCCCTCCCAGCTTTCTAATGCATAGTAAGTAACTGCAAAGACCATGGCCTAGATCAGGTACACCTTGGTCTCCAGCCTAACATCATTGCCCTTCAGTACTCTGGAGGAGTCCCCGACAACTGACTTTCCCAGTGCAATTCATCTCTTGATTTCTTGGCTGCTGGTACCAAGAGTGTTAATTGTGGAGCCAAGCAAACTAAAGCTGTGAACACTCTCAGTCTCTTCACTGTCTATGGTGATGCTGCCAATTGGCGCAGCGGTGGGAATCTTTGTTTTCTTGATGTTGAGCTTCAGTCCATATTGAAGGTTTCAGACCTTGACCTTCCACAAGAAGCACTTCAGATCCTCCTCAGTTTCAGCAAATAAGTTTGTGTCATTTGCATAATACAGGTTGTTGACAAGTTTTCCTCCAACCTGATGCCACATGATAGTGACCAGATGTCTTCATGGTAAAAGGTACTTTTCCCTGTTTTGCTAATTAGCAACTAATTCATGGGAGTGATACTTTGGTTCTATGTGAATATCCAGTTTTATATCAAACATCCGTTTTTTTTCTTCTCTTCAGCTAACTAACAGCTATTAACTCTGGCCTGGATGCAATAATTTCATTAAGTCTTCCATATTTATTGTGGTATAATGCATAACACATGGGGCAGCTAACAGAAAGTTGGTAGTTCAAATCCACTTGTGGCTTCAAGAGAAAGAGAGGCCACCTTCCCCATAAAGATTTGCAGGAATCCAGTTGAGGGTCACTGTGTCCAAAACTCACTCAAAGTTTTTATTTCCTTCTTCATTTGTTTACTGGTGATTTCCTGTAAGTAAGAGCTTTGTTTAATCAACAAGGTCTTTATTTCTCATAATCATTACTGTAAAAGCAGAAGGATAGTTTCTTCCCCTCCTAATAACGTAAATATTTTATACTGAAATGATATAATTTAATACTATCATCAACGTAAATTACGTATACTGGATTTTGTTAGTGAAGTCTCAAATTCTGTGTAATTGAATTAGTTCTCAGGGACATTGAATGCAACAAGTTCAGATACATAGTATATCCTGCTCTACCTACCCCTTAAATTCTGACAACTGATGTGAGCCGGTCCCAACCCCCCTCATCCACATAATTCTGGCACTAACAGATTTGGAGCTTCAGCGGCACCATCTGTAGGTACAAAATCCATTATCAACAGCTAATAATTGGACCACAATTAGATTGTGCATCTCACAGGAGCACTCAAAATGCATTCAGAAGGCTTATCATCTCCCTTTCTGTGCTCTCAATTAGGTTCCCAAATCTCTCATCACAAGATGGTGAAGCTTTGCTTCCCTGCTGCATTGTCTTCGCATGTCTACTGAAATAAGCCATTTTCCTCCCCTAAGTGCCTCTGTCTGGAAGAAATAATGGATTTTTAAAAGCTAAGCAGTGAGACTTCTGTATTCTGTTTGGATTGGTGTAAGCATTTATTTGAGGACTGACTATTTGTTATCCTTAAAAGCATCTTGGAATGACTGAGTCACACCTCCATCACCCATCCAGTGTCCTGACAGGCAGTTTGCTCAGGGGAGAAGCTGCTGTTTATTAAGGCTCCTGTCAGAAAAGCTCATCGTTAGACAGGGGGCTTTACCTCATCTACAAGGACTTGGACATTTCCCTCAAGTCTCCAACCATCGGGCACTGATCTTCAGCTACAAATGCAGGCATACCTTGGTTTATTATACATTACTAAATTGCCGTTTTCAAATAATACTTTTTTTTTAACAAATTGCAGGTTTGTGGCAGCCCTTTGTTGAGGAAGTCTCTTGGCATAATTTTCCCCCCTAGAGTATATGCTTACAGTTTGGAGGCTCCTATGTAAAGCAGTTGGATTCTGGTGGGTAGATTATTGTGATTGAATTGAAAGTACAAGCATGGTGTAAATGGCTTGTGGCTGTTTTTCATTTCATTAACAGTGAAGTGTAAACTGATTGGTCATCCAGATTTAGTTAACAATCAGCTGTGGGCTGGAAGCCTCTTGTTTAAATCAATCAGGACCTGGTGGGTTAATTGTGTTGTGGGAGAACATTGTTTCAAGTGGTACAACACTTTCTGCCAGTTTTCTGTACCAACATAACTTGAGGTTGCTGTGATATGGAATGCTGTGCCACTGGTGTGTCAAATGCCACGATGGTTATCCATGATGGGCAGGGTTTGGTGGTGGTGTTGATGATAATTGCCATCAATGGGCAGGACTTCAGCGACCCTATGAACAAAAGGCCCGAAGCCTTGCTATAGCTATCATCTTTTATCAAAGTTCTTAGAGTTTCCAGAAGCATGTTGTTTAGGAAGTGGATGCCACTCCTGCTTCCAAACCTGTCTTAAACTGAGAGCTCCACCAAACACTCCTCATCATGGGTAACTCATAGTATTTGATAGCCCAGTGGCACAACGTTCAGCATCTCAACAACCCCAGGTTACCTTAGTACAGCTTATTGACAGAAGAATGTTGTATCACTAAGAAGAATGTAACTCCAAAATATAGTAACAACCAACTTTTAAATAGAAAGGCCCTTCCCAAGGTCTTGTTGACTCTAAACAAGAAGCTTACATAAAAAACAACCAAAATAGTATGTTTTAGATGTTATGTGCTGTGAGTTGCCTGTGACATATAGTGACCCTATGTAGAGCATCTCTGAACCCTTCCCTGTCCTGAGCCAGTCTCACTAATTTCAACACACCAAAGTCCCGTTGCCCCAGATACTGTATAAATCCATCTCATCTGGGGTCTTCCTCTCCTGCACTGTCTCTCCACCCTTCTGAGCATGATACCCTTCTCCAAAAACCAGTCTCTCCTGGCCCCATGCCCAAAGTATGTGAGATGGAGCTTCAAAATCCTCACCTCTAAGGAGAGTCTTGGTTTCACCCTCTCCAAAACAGACCGATTTGTTTTATTGGTAGTCCATGGTATGTTCAAGACTCTTCTGCAGCACCACAACTCCAGGTTAAGACAGATTTAGAAATAGGATTGGCATCCACTTCTTAAACTACAAGCCTTTGAAAAGTCTGTGAACACTAAAGAAATGAAGATAATTATAGAACAGGGTTCAGGTATTTTGTTCATAGGGCCACTGTGAGTCATATTCGACTCAATGGCACCTAAGAACAACAACAATATACTCCTTTCAGGTCACTGCGTCACATTTTGGTCATTTTTACAGTATTCAAAAATGTTTTCATAACCCCACTGCACACTTAATAGAGATGACAGTTCAGTGTACATATAAGTTAATGTGTACTAGGAAACCAAAGAGTTTGTGTTACTATTATCATGTATGGTGTATTACAATAGCCTTGAACCAAACCCCCAGGATCTCTGATGTATGCCTCTATTAGATTAGACAGAGTGTAAAAAGAACATGGGCTGCACCTACCTGCCCTAACTCCATAAAGGGGAATTGTTCCCAACAACAGCATCCACAACACAAACCTAGTCACCTTAGGTCAGATGCGGCCCCCACACTCCTACACCTACTTCTACTAATTACAACAACAGCCCAAGGATCTCACAGTTCTGCTATTGAGTGTGAAATCCATTGCAATATCTACACAGGTCTCACAGAATCATGCTTAACAGCTATAGAGCTCACTACAGAAGTTAACAGATTACAATTCACATTTGCAAGAGGACCCAATTCTTCAGTCAGGACAGTCTCTCATACATGCTATAGGCCCTTTGACCTTTAACCTCATGGCTTTAGGTCAGTGTTAGGAAGCTCTCTTAGTCCTGGAAATGGCAGCATTTCTCCCATCCACTGACCCCAGACCTCCATCAAACTTAGACGGAGACCCCCGGCTCTGGGTCTATTGGACAACAATCCCAGCTGAGCTCCATCTCACATCAGGTCTCTGACACTCTGCTGAGGCTGCTAGTGATCTCCTGAAGGCCCTGGCCTGACAGGCACAAAAAGAAAAACTCTCCAGCCCTGAAGAATATGCATTGTGTTCTCTCATTGTCTTCTTGCTGGTAATGAGATTCCAAATTTCGATCTCTGAATTTGCTCGATTTAAATCTGGCAGAATGGTGAAGCTGGCTAATCCCCTCATGAATAGACAATACACACTATTTGCACGTTCCCACCGAACCATGTGGTAAAAGACAGAGGCAATGCCCTACTTTGAATAATAAACCCACCTCAGAGAGAGTCAGTCAGGAAGAAAAGATGGATACAGACATCACCCATTAACGAAGTCCTGTAATCAGATCGGCAATTATGGTATTTCTTCTTTAAATAGTTGGTGTATAGTTTATCAAAAGGGGGATAAAGGACAGTGATGATGTAAGACCACTATTTTAAAAGCTAAGGGGAGTCTAAGCCTGCTGTTATAAAATCAGACTGACATGAGGGGTTAAGAGAAGAACAGAAACAGAGTATGAATATTGCCCTTGAACAGACAAGGGGAAGGACTGCCTGAAGGAAATGTGTGACTGGGCATTAGATGTGAGACAACTGGCAATCTGGAGCAAGAGGAACATTACAGAGTGGACTGGGGCTGGGGGGATGGGGATGTGCAACAATGAATTAATCAAAACCCAACCTTTTTGCAAACTTTCACTAAAATCAGAATTAAAAAGAACAGAAAAGATTTAAAAAGAAATGAGAAAAATTGGATGAATTATGTAGACTGCATTGAAACAGATGAGGGAGAGAAAAGTTTAAAAGCAATATATTATAGGGCATTATGATTACCATAAGAGTCTGGAATGAAGGTTGCAGAGTGGAGTGTACTCAGGGTGGGGGTGGGGTTTGTGGAGGGATTGTATACCAATGAAAGAATTTTACTTTTCAAAGAGAGGAGCATGGGGGGGGCAGGGAGAAAAGTGCAACAATGAATGGAAATCCAAAATCTCTGTAAATGTTCATTGAAATTAATAATAATAGAAGAAACACAACTTAAACAACAATAAAAAAATAAGCTAAGAAGAGATTTACTTACAGAATCAATTTTGGAGAGTTACTAAGCATGCAAAAGGAAGGAGAAGGGGTATAAATTAATAAGTAGATATATTGGGTGAAGGGAAAGGTAATACACAATAACAAATTAATTGTGCTAATCTGTGGTGCTTAATATTGCAAAATAAAATGTCTATGAAATATTGTTTAGAACACCATTATGATTTGTAGACCCTCACTCAAGTAAAAAAAAAAAATAATGAAAGGGAGGGAAAAAAATTAACAATGAAATATTAACTGAAAGTTTAAACACCCTTTTGATCATCACAAACCCTCACACAACAATTGATATAATCTTTGTAGTTATTGAAAAAAACAGCATGATTAAAATATGCCTGCAGATTCTGTAGTATAAACACCAGACCTGTTTTGATTTAATTTCTGGAGCCACAAGTCAAGTCAATTCTGGCTCTTAGAAATCCTATCACCAGAGGGTTTCCAAAGCTGTAAATCTTTTTTTTTTTTTCAAAGCTGTAAATCTTTATAGGTGAGATTGAAGTTCCCACCTTTTAGCTGGCAGCTGGGTGCTTATGCACTGCACCATCAGGTCTCCTTCTAGGCTTTTGTTGTGCCATCACGTCTTAACTGACCCATAGCTGAAGGTCCAGGGGGTTTCAGAGGCAATTAATCACGCAGAAGGAGACTGTACACCCTTCTCCCACAGGGTAGCTGATGGATTTGAACTATGTGCCTTTGGGATTGTAGTGTAGCTTCTTATCACTCAACCATGGCAGATATAGTTGCCACATGCTCTGTTTAATCACTGATCCATTCTTCATCTCAGGGGCATTCTTTGTCTTTCCCTTGTCTGTACCTGCCCCCTACAAACTGTAAATCCTAAAATCCTTTTCACAAATAAAATAGTAAAATTTAAATTAAAAAAAATTGTAAATCCTAGTCTTCTGTTGCCATATAACAAATTACCAAGCATTGAGCAGCTTAAAATCAAACCCATTCATAATCTCTCAGTTCTGTAGGTCAGAGGTGTGGATTAGCTCAGCTGGTTCTTCTGTTTAGGATCACGGAGTCAGGGTCAAGGCATTATCAGGGTTGGGCTCCTACCTGGCAGCTCTAGGGAAGAATAGACTTTCAAGTTCATTGAGCATGCTGGCAGAAGGTGGCAGCTCTTTGCAGCTCTAGGACTCAAGTCTCTCTTTGATGGATGCCAGAAAAGAGCCACCTTGATTGACTGCCTAGATCCTGCTCTCCATTCCTTGTACATTCCCACCCCCATCTCTGAGCCAGCAATGGCACAGGATGTCTTTCTTAAGCTTTCAATGCTTCTATTACTGTGTTAGTAGTTAGAGAAAAATCTGCTTTTAAAGGACTCTGATGATAAAGTAGGGAGCCCTGATCACTTAGTAGGTTATGTTTTGGTTTGCTAATTGAAAGATGAGGGAGCTCTGGTGTCTTAGTGGTAAGGAGTTTCATTGACAGCCCAAAGGTTCATGATTTGAATCCACCAGTTGCTCTGTGCGAGAAAGTTGGGCAGTTTCCTGCCGTATGATTATCTGCCTCTGAAAACCTGCGAGAGGGTCAGATATGGTTGGTTCTGTTTCGATGGTAGATAACAACAGTTGACAAAGAAGTGGTTCAAATCCACTCAAAGAAAGAAAAATGGGCAGTTTGCTTCCATCAAATTAAGATGTATACCCTGAGAAACCCAGCAGAGGGTCACTAGGAGGTAGAATCAGTCACTAGGAGTATTTTGGTTTGGTGATTAGGGTTAAACCCACCTCGGTAAACTCCCTTTTGTAAGATCAGCTAATGATTGCTATTACTGTTGTTATCACATTAGATAGAACACTTTTCTGACCCAGCACTATCCTCACACTCATTCTTGCAGAAAATACCTCAGGTCCTCCTCAGTTTCAGCAAGCAGGGTTGTGTCATCTGCATAAAGGAGATTGTTGATGAGTCTTTCTCCAATCCTGATGCCACATTTCTCCTCATGGAGCCCAGCCTCCCAGATAATCTGTTCCACATAAAGATTAAAAAGATATGGAAGTAGGACACATCCTTGATGCACACCCTTCCCAATTTTGAACCATGAAGTGTTTCTTTGCTCTGTTCTGACGACTGCCTCTTGGTCCAAGTAAGTACAGGTTTTGCTTAAACACAATCAAGTGTTAAGGGATTCCCATTCTTCTCAAAGCCAGCCACAGTTTGTTGTAATCTTCTCAGTCAAATGCTTTTGCATAGTCAATGAAACATAGATAGACATTCCTCTGGCATCCCCTGCTTTCAGCTAAGATCTATCTGACATGAGCTATAATATCCCTAGTACCACGGCCTCTTCTAAACCAGCCTGCACGTCAGGCAGATCTCTGTTGCTGTGCTGTTCCAGTTGTTTTTGATCTTCAGTAGAATTAATGATATTAATGATACTGTTGTAAAATTTCCACAGTCTATCAGATCATCTTTCTTTGGAATGGGAACAAATATAGGTCTCTTCCAGTCAGTAGGCCAGGTGATTGTTCTCCAAATTTCTTGGCACAACTTGGTGAGCACATCCAGGGCAGTATCTGCTTGTTGAAATATGTCAATTGATATGCCATCAATTCCTGGGGCCTTGGTTTTTGCCAATTCTTTCAGAGCAGCTTGAACTTCTTCCTTCCTCACCACAGTCTCTTACTCATACATTGTTTCATGAAATTCTTCTGTGTCCACCAATTCTTTTTGATACAATGACTCTGTATACTCTATCTTCTCTAAATGCTTCCTGGTCATTTAATATTCTGCCCAAAGCATCCATAAATATCACAACTTGAGGCTTCAATTTGTTCTTAAGTTCCCTGAGCTTAATAAATGCTGAGCAAGTTCAGTCCTTTATATTTTCTGACTCCAGCTCCTTGCACATTTCATTGTAATACTTTATCTTTCTGCACTGCCCTCTGGGATCTTCTGTTCAACTCCTTAGTATCTTGATTTCTTTCCTTTGTTTTGGCTTCTTAGAGCTCCAGTGAATATTTAGAGTTTCTTCTGATATCCATCTTGGTCTTTTCTTCCTCCTCTGTCTTTTTAACTTACTGAAATCATTAATATGTTCTTCTCAGCATTTCCACTGCTCTAGAAGCCAGTTCTCCTCTTGGAGTCCTCTGTTGAACTACCTACCTGGCCTCAAGAGTTCAATAGCAGTTTCCAAGGACTACTGTTGTCAGGGACTTCTCCAAACTACCAAAGAGCAACAATGTCAGTTTAAAGACTATGGATGGCCTGATCTAAGCTCTGATATTTTCAGTTGTTTCCTATAAATCTAAAAGTTGGCCAATGAATAAGGATGATAGAAGAAGAATTGATGCCTTCAAACTGTAATGTGGGAGAATACTATTAGATATCCCATAGATTAAAGAACAAACAATTCTGTCCTGTAAGAAATGCAACTAGGTGACTCTATGGAGTGTAGGATGTAAAACTTCATCTCATATACTTTAGGTTTGTTGTCAGGAGGGGACCAGTTCTTGTAAAAAGATTTCATGCTGGAAAATGTAGAGGATCAAAGAAAGAGAGGAAGGCCCTTAACAAGATGGATTTGACATAGTGCCTGAAACAATGGGCTATAGCAGAGTGGAAATCCTTAGGATGGGGCAGGATAGGACAAGGTTAAGATTTGTTGTTCATTGGGTTCCTACTAGACATTGTTCACTTGATAACATGTAACCATTGCAACAAGGATATCATTAAAAAGTCTCACAATGCTTTAAAACTGAGAAACTCATTATCTCTGTTTGGAGGCTAGACATCAGGACTCAGAGTGTTGTCAGCACTCTCCTGTCTCTACAGACTCTACAAAAAGATCTGTCTTCTCTCTCATGATTTCTTATACTCTTAGGCATACCTTGTCTTGTGTCTGTAACTCACATGGACATTTTTCTGTCAATATCTCTGTGACCCTTCTCTTTCACACAGACACCACTCAGATTCGGTTAGGAACACCCAATTTGGGTACAACTTCGTGTTAACTGCTAGTGTCATCATGGACCCTGTCTCCAAACAAGGTCAAAATCACAGGGACAGGGATTAAATTTCTAACATAGAAAACATTCTTCGAGACAGAATTCAATCCGCAACACACGACCTCTATTTGGACCCTAACTGATAGATCCTACTATAAGGAAATCAGACATTTAGACAAAAATAATGATATTTAATCCTCATTTTGTGTGGATTCCATATTTGCAAATTCACCTAGTTACTGAAATTTATATGTAATCCCCAAAAGCAATAGATTTGGTACTTTTGTGGTCACATGTGAGTATACATGGAACAACTGTAGTGCACATTCCTGGCTGAGATGAAGCAATGTGCCACTGCTCAATGTGCCAATGCCTTCTTGTTTTGATTCTCATACTAAAACAAGAGTTCTTTCTGCTACCTATTTAGTGCTGTATTTTTCACGTTTTTGTGTGGTTTTGTTTTATTTAGTGATTTTACTTTCTAAAACAGTCCCCATGCGTAGCTAAAGTTATGTCTAGTGTTTTTAAGTGCACAAAGACTGTGGTAAGCACACAGAGAAAACATGTACCCGAGATAGCCAGGACATAGAGTATTGCTCCATATTAATGACCCGACAGTATATATAAGGGAGCACTGGTTACCTAGTGGTAAGAAACTGCACTACAATCTCAAAGATACATGGTTCAAATCCATCAGCTGCTCCATGGGAGAAAGATAGATGAGCATCATGTGATTTACGCATTTGATTTACTGCCTCTGAAAACCTGCTGGAAGGTCATCTATGATCAGTTCCAACTTGACAGTACACGACAACAACAGATTATATTAAAATGTCTTTAAACAGAATAAAAAGTGAAATAAGTGTACTAATTAGTTGACAAAAATGTTGCAATCAGAGGTTTGCAATGACCTAGCCCTATATTTTCTATAGACACAGTGGTGTCATATTCACTAATAAAATCCTTACAGTGACTTTATAGACCTTCACTACTATGAACAATGAGAAACATAATAAACCACGAGCTTTAGTGAAAAACAGATGTAGCATCAACTTTGGCATCTGAAAGGCCTGAGTAGAAAGGCTGGCTTGTGCTCCCTGATGATATGACCTGAGCCAGGTAATTTAGGTGAGGATTCTCCGATGCAGAGGAGTAAGTGATGTGCCTGCACTAGTCCGCACACACACGCTGATGATCAACAGCATTTTGCCCATTTTTCATGACTGTTTTGTAAACACAGAGAAGCTGAAGACACAGCAAGTGACATCAGAAACACTAGGACAAGCTTTGTTGATTTCACCAGTAGAAAGAAGAGCATAAGAGGCAGAGAAGACAGCATGGGCAAGAAAACATAACTATAACAAAGACGAGCACCCTTTCAAGAAGAGCTACTAGGTGATCAAAGAATGAACTCTAGAGAAATGCATAGGTTGGGTCATGTCATGCAGTAGTGACAGAGTCATCTAAATTCAGAGTATCCTCATTATCCTATGAGTATCAAGAGAGATCTGGTGGCTTGTTGTTGCTGTTGTTGTTGTGTACCATCAAGTCATAATCAACCCATAGCTGACAGTTCATCACACGGGAGGAGATTGCCCATCTTTCTCTTGAGTAGCAGCAGGTGGATTTGAACTGCCTGCCTTTGGGTTGTCAGTGTGACTCTCTACCGCTGGGCCACCAGAGCTCCCTGGTACAGCTCCTTACCACTAGGCTACCAGACCTCCTACTTGTTTATTGTTTACCAACTAGGACGATAAACAATCTTGCTTCCCACAGTGCTCAACTTCCCTGTTGGATTCATTAGTTCCTTGCAGTGGACACCCAGAATGCAAGGGCCATACTCATAAGTATTTATTAAGGAAGAAACAGGTAACAATTTAGGATCAGCATCACCTTGGAGGTAGCAAGATACGCCGGTAAAGATAGTTCTCAGTTTAAGATAGGCTTTGCCCTAGATTCCTCTTGACAGTTGTGAAGTCCCCCTTCTGGTGTTACCCTAAAATAAGCCATTACATTAATCCTTCTCTAGTCTTCAGCTACCTTAACTGCAGATACATGGTCTTGCAAATTATCAACAGCTGTGAAACTAAGATAAGCGCACGAGTAATAGGGCGAGCACACGTGCACAAGAGAGAGCGAGCACTTCTCACAGTGAATAGCAAGACTTGGGGCGGCAAGACTTGTGGCAAGAATTGAGTGAGGGAGACTGGAGAAAGACCATGTTGAGGGCGAGACCTTGGTGACAAGACCCTGGTGATAGTGGTGGAGAGACTGAGGCAATTCTGTGGAGAAACTGTGGCAAGGTGCAAGCCCTGAGGATCTCTAGGATAAAGGCCACAGTTAAAGGTTTTAGCTGTTCTTGCAGATGCTTGAAGGAAAGGCTGACTTCTAACTGCTCTGAGGCAAACCTTGCTGGATGACTGAGGAAACCAGAGGCTTCTTGAATTTGTGTTGCTGAACTGGAATGGGAGCTTGGACTAATAGAGAAATTTTGCCTTGGGATTGCAGGGCTAAATCTAGATTTAAATTGGGTGATATTCTTAGACTCTGTCACTCTACAATTTACTTCCCTAACAAAGCCATTCTCAGTATCACAACTGTGAGTCTGTAACTCAATAACAAACTAACTTCTTACTGCTGGTGTGGCCCTAGAGGCACTGTAGGCTGGGCGACGGGCTCTTTATCTGTTTGCTGCTCTGGGGCTGTGAGGGGCTGTCCTATTCTCACTTCCTCTGGCCCTTTCAGAAAGATGCTCATGACTCTGCCATTATGTTCCATTTTCAGCTCACAAGACGCCCCTCAAGTTCTATAAGACTGATTCTTTTAAGCCTAGAAGGATGGGAAAACTGACCAATCCTCAAGTAAGCCCAAACCACTAGTTTACAAAGTAATTGACTAGTTTTTTCAGCGGTTTTATATACCTTGTTTACATATAAGACTACAAATCTCTTTGCAAGATTGAAGCCTAGCAAATCATATAGAATCACAAACCCAGGGCCAAAAAAAGAACCCAAAAAACAAAAAAACCTATATAAAAAGAAATCTATTGTCCTGCAGGTCAGCTCTGAAGCATGCCACACTCTAAGAAGTAAGCGATTTGTAATGGTGTTTATGGGAAGCTCCATTTTGCCACACAGCATTTCAAAAAGCTCTTACATTCAAAAGAGGGGGGAAACCCCAAACCTAACGTATAGTTAGAACTTTGTTCTTGTTAAATACTGTCAAGTTGGAACCAACCCATAGCTGACCCCTCAGCAGATTTTCAGAGGCAGTAAATCACACAGGAGATTGCATATCTTTCTCCCATGGAGCAACTGGTGGATTCAAACCACACACCATTGAGTTAGCAGCTCAACTTAGCGCACTAAGCCACAAACTCTCCCTTGGGTTTTTGAAAAAGAGCACGTTTCTTTCACCAAACACAGCATGTATTTCAGATAAATACAGAAGAAGAATATTTATAAGAGAAAGAGATTTTGTACTGAAAAGGCAACAAAATATAAAATACAAACATTCCTCAGAATCTTTCTAGATCACTTCTCTTCCCAGCAAGGCAGCACTGTTAAAATCCCAAATGCAATTTAACCTACTTCCCTGGGCTATTGCTACGGTCAAGTGTTATAGTTTGAGTTTCCCAGGAAGCAAGGATGACAATGGGCTTAGATATGCAAAAGATGCATCTCTCCAGATGCATTATCTACCCTTCCCTGTTCTGGTCTAACTGTGAGTCACTGATTTATATGAGCTATAACACCAGGCCCCCAAGGGGGCTCAGTCAAATGGAGGGACCCATAGGTAGCACAGGCCCATGGGAACCTCAGAAAGAGATCAGAGGGTGGAAGAAAGCATAGCCCAGCTTTCCGTACTCCTGTCAGGTTAGTGCTCTGGCAACTGCTTTTGGTATTGTGGGGTAGAGCCTGGGAAAGAAAAAGAGGAAGCAGAATTGGGTGGGAGACCCACCAGACTCAGATGCAAACCTGATAGGGTGTCTGCCAGCCCAAAACGGAACTCTACAGTGAGGGCTGTCTTGGACAGGAAGAGTCTTACGTTGGACGGAAATTGCTGGGCCTTTGTACAACTGCCTCACTCAGTCATTGACTGGGATTCATTCCAAAAACAGCATGACCTTTATCAAGGTTGAAGTAAGCTAAGATGAAGTCGACTATTCAAGTCTCTTAGGTAATACTCCTTACAAATGAAAAATTCATTCTTGCTCAAAAGAAGAACTAAGACAAATCCAAAAATACCAAACCCAACCCACTGTTGAATCCATTCCAAGGTGACCTAGATTACAGCTTTGAATGCTCTTCCAGAGGCCACACCACCAGGACTATTATTGCTGATGTCAGATAGATATAGGCAGAGAGCAGAGAATATCAGTAGAATGTCTATTTGTATTTTATTGATTACGCAAAGGCATTTGACTGTATAGATCATAACAAATTATAGCAGAGGAGCTGTGGGAGGATATAAAGAATATCATCCTGCACCCCATGTTTATTGCGGCTTTGTTCTAAATAGCAAAGAGCTGGAAACAACCTAAGTGCCCATCAATAAACGAATGAATGGAGAAACTCTGGTATATTCACACAATGAAATACTATGCAACATTGAAAAACAAGGAACTCATGAAATATTATGCAAATTGGATGACCCTGGAGGTCATTATGCTGAGTGAAATATCTCAGTAACAAAAGGATAAATATTGCACATTGTCACTGTTGTAATAAGGGACTGACATCATGGTGGAGGGAAGACAGAGTAGGAGAGGAGGATTGATGTATACTGTATTGAAAGAGATGAGGGAGAGAACTATTTAAAAGGGATATATGATTGGGTATTATTGTCATGACAGGAGTCCAGAATGAAGGCTGCACAGAGGAGTGGAGTTGGAGGGAGCAATTGCATTAACAGTGAAAGAGTTTTTCTTTCATTTTTCAAGGAGAAGAGTGAATTGAGAGGGAGGGGATGGGCAGGGAGAAAAGTGCACCAATGAATGAATGGAAACAAAGTATCTGTAAACTTTCATAAAAATTTTTAAAAAATTAAAAGACAAGAAAAGAAAATTGAAAGAATACCATCCATGAAGAATGTAAAAAAGGTCATTACAAAGGCAGAGGAGGAAAAAAGATCAAGATGGATGTCAGATGAGAATGAATATTGCACTAGAGTGCCTAGAAGCCAATGCAAATGGGGAAAAAAAATCAAGACATTAAGGAACTGAACAGAAGATTTCAAAGGACAGCATGGGAAGACAAAGTCAAGTATTATATGGAAATGTGCAAAGAGCTGGAGTCAGAAAATAAAAAGGGCTGAAGTCACTTGGCATTTCTTAAGCTGAAAGAACTGAAAAACAAATACAAGCCTCGAGTTGGAATACTTAAGGATGCTTTGGGCAGAATATTAAATGATCTAGGAAGCATTAAAAGAAGATGGAAGGAGTATACAGAGTCATTGTACCAAAAGGAATTGGCTGACACAGAAGAATGTCATGAAAACATATGAGCAAGAGCCTGTGCTGATGAAGGAAGAAGTTCAAGCTACTCTGAAAGAATTGGCAATGAACAAGACCCAGGAGTTGGTGGCATACCAATTGACATATTTCAACAAACACTGTCATGGATGTGCTCACCAAGTTGTGGACAACCACCTGGCCAACTGACTAGAAGAGGTCCATATTTGTTCCCATTCCAAAGAAAAGTGACTCAACAAAGTATAGAAATTATTGGAAAATATCACCAATATTACATGAAAGCAAGATTTTGCTGAAAAGAATCCAAAACCAACTGGAATAGCACATCAACAGAGAACTGCCAGTTGTGCAGGCTGGATTTAGAAGAGGCCATTGCCTAATGTCAGATGGACCTGGGCTGAAAGCAGAGAGTACCAGAGGAATGTCTATCTGTGTTTTATTGACTATGCAAAGATATTTGTGTGGATCACAACAAACTGGCTGACTCTGAGAAGAATGGGAATCCCAGAACACTTGACTATGCTTACGTGAAACTTAAACTTAGACCAGGAAGCAACCGTCAGAACACAGCAAGAAAGTAATGCATCGTTCAAAATTAGGATGTATGGACAGCAGGGATATGTCCTATCCCAATATCTTGGGCTCTATGAGGGGGAATGTGGCATTAAGATTGGAGGAAGATTCATCAACAAAATGTGTTATGCAAATGGCACAACCTTGGTTGCTGAAACTGAGGAGGACCTGAAGCATTTGCTACAGAAGGTCAAGGACTGCAACCTTCAGTATGGGTTGAAGCTCAACATCAAGAAAACTAAGATTCTCACCACTAGACCATTTGGTAGCTTCATGATAGATGGTGAAGAGATTGAAAGTGTTAATATCTTCTGTTTCCTTGGCTCCACAATAAATACACTTGGTACCAGCAGTCAGGAAATTAAAAGAAGAATTGCAAAAAAAAAAAAAAAGAAGAATTGCACTGGGAAAGTCAGTCTGGAAACTAAGAAGTGCCTGATCAAGTTCATAGTCATCGAAATTACTTGCTATGCATCAGAGAGCTGGACAATGACAAGGGATGATAGATAGAAAATTGATGCCTTTGAGCTGTGGTGCTGGGGAAGAGTATTGAATATACTATAGAATGCCAGGAGAACAAACAGGTTTGCCTTAGAGGAGGTGAAACCAGGCTGCTCCTTGGAGGCAGGAATTCTAAGGTTTCGTCTGATATACTTTGGTCATGTTCAAGGAATGGCCAGTCCTTGGAAAGGGTCATCATGCTTGGGAGGGTGGAGGTACAACACAGGAAAGGAAGACCCTCAATGAGATGGATTGACTCAGTGACTGGGGTAATGGGGATAGGTGTGTCAGAGACAATAAGGTTAGCACAGGATGAGCAGGGTTCAGAGCTATTGTACATAGGGTCTCTACGAGTCACAAGTGACTTGACAGCTAACAACAACATTACTAACACTGAGAAGAATGGAAATCCCAGAACACTTATTTGTGCTTATACAATATCTATACCTAGACCAAGAACCTGTTGTCCAAACACACATGGTTGAACAACACATGGTTTAAAATCAGGAGTGTGTGTCAGAGTTATATTTTCTCCATTTCTATTCATTCTATATGCTGAGCAAATAATTAGCAAAGCCAGACTCTATGTGATATCAGGATTGGAGGAAGACTCATCAACAACTTGCATTATGTAGATGACACAACTTTGCTTGCTGTGAGAAAGGTATGAGACACTTGCTGCAGAAGATTAAGAAATACAGTCTTTACAATGGACTACACTTCAACATCAAGAAAACAAAGGTCCTCACCACAAGACCAACAGTCCACATTATAATAGATGGAGAAAGGACTGAAACAGTCAATGATTTAATGTTCCTTGGATCAGCAATCAACACCTTTGGTATCAGCAATCAGGAGATATATTGCATTGGGCAAGTCTGCTGTCAGGGACCACTCCAAAACTGTGAAGAGCAATGATATCATTTTGAAGACTAAGGTGCACTTGACTCAGGCCATGATCTTTTCAGTTGCTTGCTATGCATCAGAGAGCTAGACAATAAATAAGAATGACAGAAGAAGAGTTGATTCCTTTGAGTTGTAGTGTTGGAAAAGAGTACTAAATATTGCATGGACTGCCAAAAGAACAAATACATCTGTCTTGGAGAAAGTGTAGCCAGGTTGCTCTTTGGACACAAAAATGGTGAGGCTTCATCTTTCATACTTTGGACATGAAGCTATGTGAGGCTTATCCTTGCAAAGTTACATTATGCTTAGAAAGAAAGGATCAGACATATCAACCCCTCGGCCCATACCCCTGCACCCATCTCCACCAATCATAGGATTTGATATTCATTGTTTACTTACAGACTTTACTCGCAGCTGTGGTACTGAAAACAGGGAGAGAAGTTGGAGAGTGGGAGAGGCAAAGAATATCACCCAGTACAAGTCCAAGTTTCAGTCCAGTAGTCCCAAGACATAATTCCTTAATTCATTCAGGCTCTGGTTTCAGTTCAGCAGTCAGCTTTCCCTTCCATCATCTGGCAAAACCTTTAACAATGGCCATTATCTCAGTGCTCTTTTAGCTATACCTTGCCACAGTTTCTTCCTAGCAATGCCTTAATCTCTCCACCACCATCATCAGGGTCTCACCACTAGGGTCTC
>NW_006399829.1:12549287-12553445 GCF_000299155.1 Elephantulus edwardii
TCCCTCTCCAGCTGTTGATAATTTGCAAAACCATCTGTCTACATTTAAGGTAGCTAGAGACCAGAGGGGGCTAATGTAATGGACAGAAAAGTCAACTTTTAAGGCTAACACCACAACTGCCAAGAGAATAAATAGATTTGTCCTGGAGAGGATGAAACCAAGTTGTTCCTTGGAGACAAGGATTCTAAAGCTCTGTCTCACATACTTTGGCCAAGTTGCCAGGAGGGATAAGTCCTTAAGAGAAAGACTTCATGCTTGGAAGGGTAGAGGAACAGTGCAAAAGAGGAAGACCTTGAATAAGATAAATTGACACAGTAACTAGGGTAATGGGGAGGGGGGTTGTCAGAGACAGTGAGATTGGCTCAAGATAGGGCAGAGCTATTTTACATAGATATGCCGTGAGTCACTGTCAACTAGAGGGCACAGAACAACAACACTCACATATTATTTTTTCTTTTGCTTCTTAGCCAGCAAAAATGACTTTTAAAAAAATGTAAAAATTAAACTGATTCCTGAATTCCAGCCAGAGCTTCTATGTGTCTGCACATTCCTGGAGGCCCAGAGAGGGGCTTGGGGAGTGGGATTTGATCAAGGAAGATTGAAAAGAAACAAAACTAGAAACATGAGATCAGATCAGACCTAAAAGGTGAAGCTATGTTTTAAACCTCCTAAAACGGAATACGATTTTTAAATCTTTGCTGTTTTGTAATAAAAATCTGCTCTTGTTTAATTTGCATATCATTTGGTTATTAATCAAGTTCTAGCTAGGTGTTTGGGTGGTTTTTTTGTTTTGTTTTTTTTTTATATGTTAACTTGAAGAATTGCAAGTGACTGCCATCAAGGAAATGAAAGATTTCTGAAACAAAGATGAGACAAAATAGTATCTTTAAAGATAAAATGATCTGTTGTTGACGGCCATCAAGTTGAGCACAATTCATAGTGACTCAATGAACAAAGGACCTGAAGCCTTTCCGTAACTATCCTCGTTTCTCAAAGTTCATAAAGCTTCCAGAGGCATGTTGTTTGGGAAGTGGATGCCACTCCTTTTTCCAAACCTGTCTTAAACTGGGAGGTCCACCAAACACTGTCCACCATGGGTAACCGTTAAGGCATTTGACACTCCAATGGCACAAGTTTCAGCATCACAGAAAACCGAGGTTACCTGAGTAGAGCAAATTGACAGAAGAGTGATGTACCACTTAAAAGAATATTCCTTCAAAATATAATAACTAACTTTTGAATACAAAGGCCCTCCACAAAGTCTTGCTGATCTGTTGTTGTTGTTATGTGCCATTGAGTCACTTGTGACTCATAGTGACCCTATGTAGGACAGCCCTAAAACCTGCTCTATCATGTCTCTATTACTGTCTCCGACACACCTACCCTCATTCCCCAGTCACTGTATCAATCCATCTCATTGACGGTCTCCCTCTTTTTCTCTGTAGATTTGCCCTTCCAAGCATGATGTCCCTCTCCAAGGACCAGTCCCTCCTTGCAACATTCCCAAAGTATGTCAGATGTAGCCTCAGAATCCTTGCCTCCAAAGAGCAGGCTGCCTTCACCCTCTCCAAGATGAACCTATTGGTTCTCCTGGCAGTCCATGGTATGGTCAACACTTTTCTCCAGCACCACAGTTCAAAGGCATCAATTCTCTCTCTATCATCCATAGTCATTGTCCAGTTCTCTGGTGCATAACAAAGAGTTGCAAAGACTGTAGCCTGGATCAAATGCACCTTAGTCTTCAGACTGACATCATTGCTCTTCAGTATTCTGGAGAGGTCCCTAACAGCTGACTTTCCCTATGCAATTTGTCTCTTGATTTCCTGGTTGTTGGTAATAAGACTGTTGATTGTGGAGCCAAACAAATTAATCTGTTAACAATCTCAATCTTTCACTATCCATCATGATTTTGCCAATTGGCCCAATGGTGAGACTCTTTGTTTTCTTGATTTTGAGCTTCAATCCATATTGAAAGCTGAAGTCCTTGACCTTCTGCAGCAAATGCTTCAGGTCCTCTTCAGTTTCAGCAAGCAGGGTTGTGTCATCTGCATAACACAGGTTATTGATGAATCTTCCTCCAATCCTGATGTCACATTTCTCCTCATACAGCTGAGCCTCCAAGATGATCTGTTCTGAATATAGATTAAAAAGGTTAGTAGAGTACATCCCTTCCAAATTTTGAATGATACAGTGTTCCCTTGCTCTGTTCTGATGACTGCCTCCTGGTCCAAGTATAGGTTTCACATAAGCACAATCAAATGTTCTAGGATTCCCATTCTTCTCAGTGTGTTTGTTGTCATCCACACAGTCAAATACCTTTGCATAGTCTAGAAATGAATAGACATTCCTATATTATTTTCTGTTTTCAGTCAAGATCCATCAACATTAGCAATAATATCTATAGTACCACAATCTCTTCTGACCCCAACCTGCACATCTGGCAGTTTTCTTGATGTGCTATTTCAGTCGTTTTTTGATAATTTTCAGCAGAATCTTGCTTGCATGTGATATCAATGATATTGTTCAATAATTTCCACACTTTGTTGGGTCATCTTTCTTTGAAAGGGGAACAAATAGATCTCTTCCAGTCATTTGGCCTGATGGTTTTCCTCCATATTTCTTGGCACGACTTCCTGAGTGCATCCAGGGCAGCGTTTGTTTGTTGAAACTTTTTTGTAGTCAATTCCTGGTGCCTTGTTTTTTGCCGGTTCTTTCAGAGCAGCTTGAACTTCTTCTTTCATCACCACAGGCTCTTGCTCGTATGTTGTTGTTTCATAAAATTCTGTGTCAGCCAATTCCTTCTGGTACAGTGACTCCTTTTAATGCTTCCTAGATCATTTAATATTCTGCCCAAAGCATCCTTAAATATTCCAACTCGAGGCTTGGGTTTGTTTTTCAAATGCTGAGAAAGTTTGGCCTTTTTTATTTTCTGACTCCAGCTCTTTGCACATTTCATTATAATACTTTGCTTTGTCTTCCCAGACTGCCCTTTGAAATCTTCTATTCAGCTACTTACTTTCTTGATTTCTTCCCTTCTCTTTGGCTTCTCTGTGTTCTAGTGCAGTATTCCAAGTCTCATCTGGCATCCGTCTTGATCTTTTCTTCCTCTGCCTTTGTAAAGATAATTTGCATTCTTCGTGTATGATGTTATTGATATCATCCCACAGCTCCTTTGGTCTTCACTAATGGTGTTTAAGGCCTCAAACCTCTTCCTGAATGAGCTTTGAAATTTGAGTAGGATAGACTTAAGGTCAAATTTTGATTCCTGTAGATTCGACTTAATTTTCTTCAGCTTTAGCTTGAATTTACATATGAGTAGTTGGTGGTTTGTTCCACAGTCAGCACCTGGCCTAGTTTTTGCAGCTGATATTGAGCTTCTCCAGAGTTCCTTTCCACAGATGTAATCTATCTGATTCCTATGCATACCATCAGGTGAAATCCATGTGTATAGCCTATATTTGTGTTTCTTATAAAAGGTATTTGCAATGAATACTCATTGAATGTGCAGAATTCTATCATTCTGTCTCCAGCTTTATTACTGTCACCAAGAACAAAAATACATTAACACAAGCCTTTTATAGAACATGATTTCCAAGCCCACTTCACAGCTGGGGCATCTTGAAATAAATAGGACTTTTTCTGAATAGTATTTGGACCAACTCTACTTTTCTATTAACTAACAGAATTGATTTGACTAAACAAGGGAGCTCTGGTGGTCTTGTGCTGCTAACCCAAGATCATGATTCCCTGGTGGCTCAAAATACATCAGGTACTCTGCAAAAGAAAGATGACCAATCTCCTCCCCTGTGATTTGTTGTTGTTGTTGTTAGGTGCTATCAAGTCAAGTATGACTCATAGCAACCTTATGAACAACAGATCTGAACCCTGTCCTATTCTGGACAATTCTCACAATTTTTGGCACACTAGAGGCCATTGCAGCAGTCACTGTGTCAATTTATCTGTTTGAAGGTCAACTACAAGTTGTTTCCAACATGACAGCAATGAAAGAGAGAAACTTAAAAATTGTAGTTTATTAAGCTTGTTTTACCTAAGAAGCAGGAATATTTTCTTTCGAAGGTAAAAACAAATGAAGACTACTGAGTGCTGGGTTTGGGAGATGACCATTTTCTCTCACAGAAATAACAACAAATCTATCTA
>NW_006399829.1:12555259-12558002 GCF_000299155.1 Elephantulus edwardii
TGATTCATGTATAGCAAAATTTTTCAAAAAATTAATCAGATTTGTGGCAATCCCATGGGATAGAGAGTAGAGCTGCTCTATACGGGTTTCATGGCTGCAATCCTCAGAAGGATCTGCACTGTCAGCCTAAAAGCATTAACTTTTTTCAAATCCAGCAACTGACCCAAGGGAGAGATATGGACAATCTCCTCCAGTGCAAGTTATTGTCTCTCAAAACCACTGGAGGGTCAGCTGTGAGTTGGTTTTGACTTGACAGCACACAAAAACAGTCTTTACAAAAGCACAGCGGTTAAGCATTCTCCTCCCAATCAGAAGGTCAGCAATTTAAACCCACCGACCAACTCACAGGAGAGTAATGTGACAGCCTGCTTCCATAAAGATGAACAGCCTTGGAGGGCCTTACGCAACAGTAGTGGGTTCATCTCTATGGAAATAGATTGCCAAGTCTTTCTTCCATAGCATTGCTGGGTAGATTCTAACTTCTGGCCATTCAGTTAGTGGATGGGTGGAGGAAAATATTTTGTGCCACCCAGGGAACCCATGCTCAGAAAATCTAATTTAGCACACATACCTGAAACCTGTGTCAGATTGCATCTAGGCTTTGTTCAAGAGTAAAATTCCCCTCAATATCCAGATGGACTTCTCAAATACTATTCTCTACTAAGGAAGTTATTTTTGAAAAATCAATGATTTATAGCCTACATTAAGACATTTACGAAATTAGTTGTGTGTGTGTGTGTGCCAGAGAGCAAGGAAGCTATCAGATTCTAAAGAGGTCACATTAAAAACAATGCACAGATGCCAAACTGCAAATGTTCCTACTGGCAGAGTTGAGGTAATTAGAGTTTAAAAAGATGACAGCAGTGCTTGGAAAGTAGTGCATAAAAGTTCAGTAGGTCATAACAATACTCAGGAAACAAACACACTCCCCACTGGAGTTTGCTAGAATATCAATTCTTCACCCCAAAAATCGATCAAAGGAAAAAACCCAGACTTTGCTTCTACTGAATGAGCCTTTGCTTTCACTCATTTCATGGGAGAATTCCAGCTCATAAATGCAGAAGGAATGATGTTGTTATGTGCTGTCAAGTCAGAACTGACTCATACCCGCCAGTGGATTTTCAGAGCAGTAACTCGTATTCATGGAGTTGTCCAACTTTCTCTCTCAGAACAACTGGTGGATTCATACTGCCTGCGTTTGGGTTCACAGTGCAGCTCCTTACCCACTAGGGTACCAGAGCCCCCCAGAGAAATTACAGGCTTGCAAAGTTAGTGAAATAATGCAAGTACGAAATGTTCAATATTTGAACATACATTACAATATTTACATACAAAAATGAAGGATAAATATAGAATAACTAGAAAATCTCAACATCACTAAAAATAGGTCTCAACTTGCTTCAAGTTCTGATGCAACAGGAACTATAAAGCTCAACTACTGATGAAGTAAGTGTTTATTCCAATAAAATTATTCTTTTGTAGAACAACATTGCAGAGTCTGCTTAAATAAAAGCAATCATTATTATAAAAACAGAAGGATTAACTAGTAAAACATAGCGACCCGCCAAAGAGGGGGGGAATGGGAGCGGAAGGGTGAAGATGGGTAGGGGCAAAGAAAAAAAAAATTAAAAGTGAATGAAGTTTGTTGCAAAATAGAGATGTCCTGGAATGTGTCCTGGAAATGTCCTTGTCATAGGCTAACAATGTGTGCTCCCCTCAAAGACAGAAGAGGATATAGTCTTAAATTATTGGGAGAGGAATTAAAGGTTACAAAATTTATAATTGGTTGAAAGACCATCACTGGAGTTAAAGGTAGGATATTTAGAAGTGAGAGTTTGGTACCGATAGGTCCATAACCCAAAGTGAGAATACATGTTTGATCAAACTAACATGCCTTTCAGGGTTGTCCTGAGAGGATGACAAGATTTTTCTGGTAATCTATTAGTAGAATTACTTCCTCAGTCATATCTGTTTCTGGAGGGTATTTTGTAACAATCTATTAATAACACTGTACAGCAAATTTTTGGCACAAACTATCTAATCTTGCATCTGTTTGACTATAGTGGAAAAAAAGACCCTTTGGCAAAGATTAGATCTCCTGCTCTGGTCAGACCTCAGAGAAAAGGAATGTTGTCCTGGGGCGTATGGTGGAGTAGCAGCAAGGTCAAAGTGATGGTCATTTGCAAAGTAGCTTTTGAAAATCCAGTGTGGATTACAGATTCATATACAGACACTATAATAGAGTTAAGGCTTTTTTAGACACTCCTATTTACAAACACACCTGATGTTTCTTATTTTAGACTCTCATATACCACTAATAGCCAGTATGGAGGATTGAAATGTCATCTTGAAAAAGCAATTACCCAGATTCTGAATATGGTGTATAGTAGATAGGCTTATTAAGTCTTAAAAAGGTAGAAGGCGGCAATAGAAGCAAAGACTTAGTGGATAAAAAAAATCAAATGCAATGTATGGATCTTATTTGAATCCAGATATGAACAAGTCATCTGTAAAACCCATCTGAGTTCATCACAGAATTATAACTTGTGCTTAGTATTAGATACGGACCTCTGATGGCTTAGTGGTAAGAAGTTACACTGTCAATCCAAAGGCACACAGTTCAAATCCACCAACTATTCCTCAAAAGAGATAGACAATCTCCTTCTGTGCAACTTACTACCTCTGTAAATCCACTGAAAGGTCATTTATTAGTTGGTCTCAACTCAGTGATGTTGTTGTTGTT
>NW_006399829.1:12559022-12561522 GCF_000299155.1 Elephantulus edwardii
CAGCCACAGTTTGTTATGATCTACACAGTCAAATGCATTTGCATAGTCAATGAAATACAGATAGACATTCCTCTTGTATTCCCTGCTTTCAGCCAAGATCCATCTAACATCAGCTACAATATCCCTAGTACCACGACCCCTTCTAAACCCAGCCTGGGTGTGATGTGCTCCAGTTGTTTTTGGATAATCTTCAGTAAAATCTTGCTTGCATGTGAAATCAGAAATCAGTGATGCATAACAATAGGTCTTAGAGAAAAGTGAGTAACATTACCAGGCTGCCAACAGGAAGATGGATCACTCAAATCAACCAGTCCTCTAGGGGACAGAGTTTCCTCCAATAATGATGTCAGCTGTGGGAATCCCAGAGAGGGTTGTTGTGAGTCAGAACTGACTTGAAAGCAGGGAGTTTGACGCTGTAATATTAGAGGAAATTAAGAAACTGCTGTTAATGTATTATCATGACATGGTGAATGTGTGGGCAGAAAAACAGTCCTTTGCAGTTAGAAAAGCTTTATCAAGTATAAAGAGTCTTGAGGCCAACAAGGTCCATCTGGAGCACAGGAGAAATCGGGGTGGGGGGGGGTGTTAGAAATGCTCTGATAGGAAATAGTAGTTTTTCCCTGTGATGCAACGTTCCTCACATGTGACCACTAATCGGGGACTGAAAACAGTAATGGATTTATACTGAGGAAGAGATTAGTTTTGCCACATTGATTTTAGGAGGCAATCTTAGATTTAGGAAGAAAGCCTTGGAAATACTTGACACAAACTGGCATGTTTACATAAAGCAGCAGCAGTTCCTGATGCCATTATAAAGCATACACTAAGTTTTCTATTCTTTTAAACTATCTGGTGTTGAAGTTTGTGAAAGCAGATGAAGACGCTACAAAGACCACCTCATAGCAACCCTATGAACAACAGATCTGAACCCTGTCCTACCAAAATATATAAAAATCGTGGATTACACTTTTTGCTGGGTTAAGTATTTTTTATTATTTATTTAGATTTTTAATGTTGATTTAATTATTCTTTATTAGAAGTGATGTTCCAGAGGCCTACATCTCCAAAGAAGTAGACTGAATCCCAGAGTGTAAAGTTAAAAAATAAAGAACTAAAGCAACTGCGATCCTACATGTCAGTGCTGGCATTCAGACTCCTATGTGCTTGCATTTCTGTTCATAAAGTTTTATAGCCCTGATCTCATTTCTCCCATTTTACCAATTGGAAAGTTATTTTAAGAACACGTATGATATTATATTAACTGTGTTTTATTGATTTAAGAAGCATATGATATTGAGGATCGGTGGGGGGAGCAGAGGAGTGCAGATGGGTGTGGAGGGGGTGTTTAATCGCAGGGTCACACAATTTGATGGTGGCGTGGGAGGGGTGGGTAAAGGAAATGAGGAAGATCTGGTTTGGAAAACAATGTATATGAACTTTGTAAGTAAACCAGTATAATTTTGGGTTTTTTTTTTAAAAAAAAGAAGCAATTAAAAATGTCATGGTTTGGGTTAGGTGCTCTTGAGTCTTTAAAATAAATACATACATACATACATACATACATACATATGCTAGACCAATTGGATGGTGAAGAGATTGAGATAATAGTTTTAGTTTTGCTTGGCTCCACAATCAACACTCTTGGTACCAGCAACCAGGAAGTCAAGAGATGAGCTGCACTGAGAAAGTCAACTGTCAGAGACCTCTCCAGAGTATTGAAGAGCAATAATGTCAGGCTGGAGGCTAAGGTGTGCCTAATCCCGGCTATAGTCTTCACAATTGTGTGCTATGCATCAGAGAGTTGGACAGTGATGATAGAGAATTGATACCTTTGAGATGTGGTGATGGAGAAGGGTGTTGAATATACAATGGACTGCTAGGACAGGTTTGTCCTGGAGAGAGTGAAGCTGGGCTACTCCTTGGAGTCAAGGATTCTGAAGCTTCGTCTGACACACTTTGGGCATGTTGCAAGGAGGTCCTTAGAGAGGGACATCATGTTTGGGAGAGTGGAGGGATGGCGCAGGAGAGGAAGACCCTCAATGAGATGAATCGATTCTGTGATCAGGGTGGTGGGAATAAGTGTATCGGAGACAGTGAGGTTGGCTCAGGATGGAGCAAGGTCTAGGGCTCGTGTACATAGGGTCTCTATGAGTTGTAAGCGACTCGATAACACATAACAACAACAACAACAGTGTTATATTGACTTATCTTTCATTATTTTAAGAAATCATATGTTGTTTTATTGTTTAAGAATACATATATCCTGTGCCTTAATAAAGCTTCTTTGAGCTTTAAAAAAAAAAAAAGAATACATATATGCTGCATGAACTAACTCAGTTCCACAAGGGCAAATACTGTATAAAACCATTATTGTAGAAGGAGTATGAGGATCCAAGGGGTTGGGGTGGAAGCCCATGGGTGAGGATGAATGGGGGGTGGGGGTGGTGGTTAATCATAGGGTCTCTCAATTTGATGGTTGGGTGAGGTGAAGGAAATGGGA
>NW_006399829.1:12562092-12581134 GCF_000299155.1 Elephantulus edwardii
AAAAAAAAGAAGGTGGTTGTTGTTGTTGTTGTTGCTAGGTACCATCGAGTCAAGTAGAACTAATAGCGATCCTGTGAACAACAGATCTGAACCCTGTCCTATCCTGTGCCATTCTCATCATCTCTGGCACACTCTAGCCCAGTACAGCTCTCATTGTATCAGTCCCTGGTTGATTGCCTTCCTTTCTTTCACGGACCCTCCACCTTGTCCAGCGTGATATCTCTCTTTTCAAGGAATAGCCTCTCCTAACAGCATGCTCAAAGCATGAGAGATGAAGTTTAATCATATTTATCTCCAAGGAGCACTGACTGCATCTTCTCTAAGACATTTCTGTTTGTTATTTTGGCAGTCCATAGGATATTCAGTATTCTTCTCCAACACAACAGTTCAAAGGTATTAATTATTCTTCTGCCATCCTTATTTATTTTCATTCTGTCATCCTTCTTCACAGCAGTATAACAAGTGATTGAAAAGATCATGGCTCAATCAGGTGAATCTTTGTCCTCAAACTAGCGTACATATGTTGTTATGCAGACATTTTTGTCATAAACTATGCAAAGGTCTTTGACTGTGTGAATCAAAACAAACTGTGGTTAACATTCAGAATAATGAAAATCCTAGAATTGTCTTCATGTAAAACCTATATTTAGACAAATAAGCTGTTGTCTGAACAGAGCAAGGAGACACTGCACAGTTTAAAATCAAGAGAGATGTGTGTCAGGGCTGTACCCTTTCTCCATACCTTTTCAACTTGCATGCTGAACAGATCATTCAAAAGCTGGACTTCATGAAGTATAATGTGGAATCAGAATTGGAGGAAGACTAATGAACACCTTGCATTATGCAGATAACCCGATTTGACTTAATGAAAATAAGACTTGAGATGCTTCCTGCAGAAGATTGAGAGGACTACAGCCTTCAATATGGATAATATCTCAGCATTAAGAAGACAAAATTCCTTGCCATTAAGCAACATCATGATAAATTAAGAAAAGATTAATGTTGTCAACGATTTCATCTTACTTGGATCCACAATCAACACCCTTAGTACCAGCAGTCAAGAAATGAATGAAAGGACAAGTTGCACTGGGAAAATCTGTTTATCTCTTAGAGACCTCTCTAGAGTACTAAAGCACAACAATGTCAGTTTAAAGCCTAAGATGCGTCTGAACAAAGCCATGGACTTTTCCATTGTTTACTATACTTCTGAAAGGTGGACAATGACCAAGGATGACAGAAGAATAATAAATACTTTTGAGTTGTGGTGCTGGAAAAGAATACTGAATACTACATGGATTGCCAAGGAAACAGGTCTGATCATGGAGAAATTGAAACCAGGATGCCCCTTGGAGGCAAGGATGGTGAAACTCTGTCTTATGTACTTTGAAGATGTTATTAGGAGGGACCTGTCCTTGGAGAAAGCTATCATGCTTGAAAAGGTAGAGATTCAGCATAAGAGAAGAAGATCCGGAGTTAGATGGATTGACACAGTGATTGTAGCAATGGGCTCAAGTTTGTCAGAGATGGCGATGATGATAACAGGATCAAAGGGTGAGCTTTTGTTCATAGGGTTAGTATGAGTCATAGTCAACTCAATGACACACAGCAATAACAATGGGATTATAGCAAAAGAAGCTGTGTTCTAGAGTTAAGATTTTTAACCATTCACGAGAAACTGATGAATAAACCATTAAACTTCTCAGGATTAACCTCACTTTTGAAACTTCAACAAATTGAAACACTAAATAGCTCAACTGAAAAAAATTAAAATGACTAACTAGATCAATTAAATGAGTGTTAAGATTGTATACAGAAAACACCTAATATGTCATATAGTATATGGCAGGGGCTGAATAAATATTATTCCTGTAGAGGGTGAAACCAGGCTGCTCCTTGGAGGCAAGGTTTTTGAATCTCTATTCCACATATTTTGGGCATTCTGTCAGGATGGACCAGTCCTTGGACAATGACCATGCCTAGAAGGGTGGAGGGTCAGCACAGGAATGGAAGACTGTGGATGAAATAGATTGACACAGTGACTATGGCAATGGGGTCAGGTCCATCAGAGATGATAAAGTTGGTTCAATATAGGGCAAGGTTCAGAGCTGTAGTTGATAGGGTCACTGTGAGTTATAGTAACTCAATGGCACACAATAACCACAAGATTATTCAAGAATAAGCCTTGATTGTCAACTTATAAGCATGGAGCCAACCTACTCAAAAAAACCAGGCCAATCAGTCTGCAGCATGGTGGCAGGGAAACACAGTGATTTATAATTTTTCTCTAGCTTTGCCAGACCATGTAAATGCAGACAATCCTTCATTGTTTCCTTTTTTGACTTAGATTAGACCCAAAAGGAGACAACACCCTAAATCATTGCCTTAAATATTATAAACAAACTGAACTAAGTTCAGAAAATACGAAGTGCATCCTTGAACCAACAATACTTGAACCTGGTTAGTATCTGGTGTAGAGAGAAATGGTCCTTCAAGATCAAAGGCCTAGGTGCTTGTCCATCAGCCCTCTGCTATTCTGTGAAAAACCAGGGTCAGATGGATCTCTTCAGAGAATCTTCTACCACTTCACAATCCAGCGGTCAGGGCCTCAGTACTCAGTTCGTCACCTCCTTGACTTCCTAGCCCTCCTCATTGCTTCTAGCTTCAAAAGCTAAACCAAGAGGCACTCCAAAGGAAATCCCTCTTAGAGCAGACATGCCAAAGGAAACAGAAAAGGAACTGGTCAAGAACTGCAAAGAACCTTTTAATCCTCGCCCAATATGACTACTTTGTTTATAATTAATCAGACTTGAGGAGAGTTAAATACACAGCACTGAACTGAAAGGGGGGCTATAAATCTTTTTTTCACTCCAGATCTCCTAAGGCTGAGTCCAACTACTGGCAACTAAACAGACCCTAGGGCTTCTCTTTTACAATTTCTCAACTTCATACTCCTTTCTTCTCCTTAGTTTTCTTGTAATTGATCAGATTCCTAATTGATACACTTCCCACTCAGAATCCCTATTTTTAAATTTTATATTAGTTTGCATTGTGTATCATTCATGTACATTATATTTCACACAATCTTTCATTCACGTTGTGTTTCATGCAATCATTCATATGCATTGTGTTTTATAAAATTAATTACTACTGATCTATGCCTATTACTACCCCATCTTTTCAAGTCTCCAGTGGATATTTCCTATTCTTATACTCGCAGACACCTCTCCCATCTGCCCACTAAACTCTGCTAACCTAGTGATTTCCTCCTTCCTCATTTCCTGGCCCCTTTCCCCTTTATCATTTCCCTTCTGGACATTTACACACATCCTACTAGTTATCCTCCTCTTTTTAATATATTTGTCTTACACAGTATTTGTCCTTACAAAATGGAGTTAATTCATGCAGCAGAATGCTTTCTAGACCCTTCCATGTTACATAGTATTTTACAAAATCATTGCTCCTCAGTGCTGCATAGTATTCCATTATATGAATGTACCACACTTTCTCAATTCATTCATTTATTAATGGGCTGTTTCTATTTTCTTGCTATTGTGAATAGTACTTCTAAAAACATACCTCTCAGCCCCTCTTGATTCTGAGCTTCCTCTAGACTCTGTTACCAGATACCATTGAAAATGCTTTTCACACAATGTTATCCAGGAAGAAGAAAATAAAGAAAAATGAATAAAAGCAATAAAGTAGAAAGGGGAAAATTTAATATAGACTCAAAAGGTGAGAAACAGCAAAGACTTTATTCATGCCTGAGGTATTGCAAATTTATATTGCCATTATATATTTCTCAAATAAAAAAAAAATCTCTAAAGGTCTATTGGATAAAGGGTTGTGATGGCTTCGCCTCACATACTTTGGGCATGTTGCCAAAAGAGGCTGTTCCTGTGAGAGGGAGTTGATGCTTGAAAGGGTATAGAGTTGGTGAAGGACCTTTAACCAGGTGGATTGACATGGTTACTGCCACAGTGGGCATTAGTATATAATGAAACGTAAAGATGGCACAGGATAGGACAAAGTTCATTCAGACTCACTGTTCATAGGGTTGCTATGATTCATACTTGAGTCGATGACACCTAATAACAACAACAATAATTAAACCTATTAAATGGAGAAATGATAGCCTTTTTAACCAATGATTCTGATACAACTAGATATCAGTGCACAGAAAACTGAAGCAGGTTCCACATCTCACACCATACACAAAAACCAACACAGAGTGAATCAGAGACCTAAGGGCAAACCCAAAACCTTAAAGGTCATAAGAGACAAAATAGAAACCTACTTAGAAGCCCTGACCTACAACATAAATAGACTTTCAAACATACCCAACAATGTACAGTCAGAAGAAGAAAAAAAAATGATAAATAAGCCATTCTTAAAATAAAATTCTTGTGTGCATCAGCAACTTTCTCTAATAGGATAAAAAGAAAGCCCACAGATTTAGAAAATAAATTTGGTAATGACATTTCAGATAAGGGTCTCAGAGGCAAAGTTTACAGAATATCTCAAGACCTTTACAAGAAAAAAAACCTGATAATCTAGTCACAAAATGGACAAAAAACATAAAAAGATTGTTCACAAAGGAGGAGATTTAGGTGGTTAAGAAAATGTTAAAAATCACTAGCAATCATAGAGATGCAACTCAAAACAATCATATACCAGCTAACTCCAACAGCAGTAGTAAAGTTTAACCAAACAGAAAACAATAAATATTGACAACATATAGAGAAATTAAAACTTTTATGCATTGCTGGTGGGATTATAAAATGGTACAACCTCTATGAAAGCTGGAACATTTGTACATCTATGTTCATGGTAGTATTATTCATAATAGCAAGAAAATAGAAACAGTGCAAATGCCCATCAACAAACAAATAGATTGAGAAATTGCATTACATTAACAAAATGGAATACTATACAACACCAAGGAACAATGATTTTGTGAAATACTATATAACTTGGGATAGACTAGAGAGTTATGCTGAGTGAAATATCTCAGTCACATAAGGACAAATATTGCATAAGACCAGGATTGTGAAAGTAGGAGGATAACTGGGCAAGATATCTGTAACTATTCAAAAAGAAAAGGAGGGTAGAAAAAGGGGGAGAGAGGAAATATCACTGGGATAACCAAAATTAGTGGCTAGAGCCGAGGGGGTGGGGCGTGAAGTAAAGGAAAAGATTCAAGTGAGACTTGAAAAGAAAGGGTAATAAGAACAGAGCAATGATAATTATGTAAAATAAAATGTTTATGAATGATTTTATAAAATAAAATGTACATGTATGAAACACAATGTATATAAATTATTATATGCAAATCAATTTTTAATAAAATCAATTCATCTTAAAAACACTGTTGCTGTTGTTTTATGTGTCACTGAGTTGAGTACCACTCATAGTGACCCTATGAACAGCCAAGCTGCACTTTGCACTCTCCTGTGCCATCCTCATCATCTCTGACATACTAGAGCCCATTGCTGAAGTCTCCCTCTCTGTAGGGGTCTTCCTCTCCTTCACTAATCCTTTATTTTTCCAAGCACGTATCTTGCCTAGCTGTATGTCCAAAGTATGGGAGACAAAACTTCACCATCTTTGCTTTCAAGGAGTATTCTGCCTGCACTGTCTCCAGCATATATTTGTTAGTTGTTTTCGCAGTCAGTGAGATAGTCAGTACTCTTCTTCATTATCACAACTCAAAGACATCAACTCTTCTTCTATCATTATTATTTACGGTCCAGCTCTCAGACCACAGCAAGTGATTGAGAAGACCATGACCTGATACAGGTGAACCTTAGTCTACATATTGATATCATTGCTTTTCAAGCATTTTGGAGAAGTTCCTGACTGCAGACTTGTCCAATGCAATACATCTGATTTCCTGATTGCCGGTACCAAGGATGTTGATTGTTAATCCAAGCATGATGAAATTATTAACAGCTTCAATATTTTCTCCATCTGCTATAATGTTGACTGTTAGTCCCGTGGTGAGAACCTTTGTTTTCTTGATGGTAAGATGTAATCCACACTGAAGATTGCAGTACTTAATTAGGCTGAGTCAAGTAAATTATTACCAAAATGACAGATAATGTTTGCCCAATTATATAAAATAATTAAAATATAAAAAGACACAGAGACCAAAGTATATTAGTGGTTTATGAGGAGTCAGTGAAGAGAGAAGGGAAAGTGGAAATAAGAGGTTATTTATTGCATAAGGAGTACTGATTTTCTCTTGTTAGGGGGATGAAAAACATCTGAAAAGTAAAATGTCCCATCAGTAATAGCAAAGTTCAACAGGGCAGCAAACAACAAATGCTAGCAAGGTTGTGGAGAGATTGTAAATCTTATTCACTATGGGTGGGAGTATAAAATGGTGCAACAATTATGGAAGGCAGTATAGGCTTTCTTAAAAAGTTGGAAATAGAAATATCATTTGACCCAGCTATTTCACTACTGGGAATATACCCTAAAGAAACCAGAATGTCAATTCAAACAGAAGTATGCACACTCATGTTTTACTGCATTATTCACAATAGCAAAGAGATGGAAGCAACTCAATGTCCATTAACAAACAAATGGATAGAAAAACTATGGTACATCCACACAATGAAATACTATGCAGCACTGAAAAACAATGAACTCACAAAACATTACACAGCATAAGTTAGCCTGGAGGACATTATGCTGAGTGAAATATCTAAGTCACAAAAGAATAAATGCTACATAACACCACTATTATAAAATAGGACTGGCTCCTGAAGGTGTGTGGTTCAAATCCACCAGATGCTCTGCTGGAGAAGGAGGGGCAACTTCCTCCTGTGCCAGTAGGACCCAATTCGATGGTACACAACAAAAACAACTAAAGTTAATTACTGAAATAAAGTATAATAAAAAAATAGGCCTGGCATGAGGGGTTGGATGGAAAATAGGAAAGGAGTGGATAGATAATAACATTGGAACAGATGAAGGGAAGAATGATCTGAAAGGAATATGTGATTAGGTATTATATGTATGACAACAATCTGGAACAAGTAGTGCTTTGCAAAGTGGACTGCGACAGGGGGTAGGGTGAGGAAGGGAAGAAAATGTACAACAATGAATGAATAAAAAGAGTAGAAAATGATGATGGCTATACAAAATGATGAATGTATTGATGTGATTAAATTGTACATTTAAATAGCTCGATTTATTTTTCCACAAAAATAAAAAGTACAAAGCTTAATATATATTATTTTTCAAAAGTTAGAAAGTCAAGAAATTATTGCCATTAACCATCCAAATCACTCTAGGTTAGTCTTTAAAAACACAGATGCTGTTGCTAACTTCCAGGGTTCATGCCCGGCATGAATGTTTGCTTTGTAAACCTTCACTCAACCCTCAATAAAAATTTCTTAAAAGAAAATGATAATATGAATAAATAAATTATATCCAGGGCAATCTTCAATTTAATCTTGTCTTAAAAATGAGCCATAACAAAGGAAAAGTAAGAACAAGATCTATTAGGAATACTGATAATGTTCAAATATTTACTTTATTAAAAGAGTTATACTAATATCCTTTTGAGAAATATATTGTGAGAGTATAGACACTGACTACATCTACTCTTCACTTAATTATTGTGTAATCCAACATCCAAACTCACAAGTGGCATATCTAATGGTCTCAGGCTCACATGGGGATGCAACCAGGCCTGGAGTACCCTCCACAGGTCACCTCAAGTGATGTACCAGAGTCTTTGGCAACAAGTGGATCATATGAGATAAAGAGGCCAACCAGCTATAAGAGTCCTTTTCCTGTTTGTCTACAACTTCTGGTTCAGCCACAGGAGATATAAGGTAATAGTGAGATTACAAAAAGTTGTGTGCAAGCTGCGAAAGAGGTTGCAAGGGCCCAAAGACATCAGGAAAGTCCGTGGGGGAAGGTGGGGAAGGAAGGAGTAGAATGGCAGTCAGGTAGGGCTTTTGGGTTAGGACAGATAGGATAAGCAGAGTCAGTGTGAATTGTGAACAACAATCCCTACAACACCCAGGCTCCACAGTATTGGATGAGGAGTGGTTGGGAGGAAGAGGTCACTGTACCACTTTAAACCCCCCAATCCCAGAAGGGTCGAGCAACTCAGTGAGCAGCAAGGGACCTCAACGCCAAAGATGAGGTATGGACCTTGACTCTCACGATGCAGGCCTCAGTTCTTTATCAATTAAGTTCTCCATAAAAGTGCTTGTTATAACAATGAAATTTTTAAAAAAATGTAAATGTTTTAAAAGTGCCTTTTATATGACTGACTTTCAGACTGAGTGAGATATTAAGATGAGAGTCAAAGTATCTTATTGTTTAATCTTGGAAGTGACTTAACATCACTTCTGTCATAGTTTCTGGTTAATCAGGTCACACAGGTCAATCCTGGCCAATATCATCGTTGTTAGGGGCTGTGACATCAACCATGACTCATCGTGATCCTATCAACAGCAGATCTGAGCCTGCCCTATCCTGTACCATCCTCTCCATCTCTGATACACTCAACCTCATTGTTCCAGCCTTTGGGTTGGCAGCCCAACTCGTTACCTACTAGGTCACCAGACCTCATGAGTCAGTATCATTGAACATTTCAAAAGTGTCAGTGTCAGAAAGACATCACTGAGAACTTCTCGGAACCTGGCTATCAAGTCTGTTCTCTACCCAACAGTTATTCCCCACGGCTCTTTGCTCCATCCACTGAGCTGTCTTCCCCCTCTCTCCCTACCCCACCCCAATTAAAGTTAGTATAAGTATTTAGCTGAGTAATTTTCTCAGACTGCAGTAGAATTTGGAGGGATACAAAAGTCTTTAAATTTTTAACCATCCTTCTGAATCTAAATGACAATGTTTCTGCTGATACAGTTGTTTTTAAAATGTTGTGACTCTTCTGTGAATTTTATTGGAATACATACCATTTAGACAAAGCAACAGCAACAAATTTCTTAGAGATAATCCCTTCTCTATCTTGTATTTCTGCTATAGGGCAATGCTCTTAAGCTTCTCAGAAAACTTATTTTATCAAGAGCATCTGTGAGTCACACCCTTAAAAACTTTTAGGGCATTTTCTAAAGGGCATTGACTAAAGTAGGCTTTGCAGGCCCTGCTTTTTGATCTTTCAGAGTGTTAACAAAGGATTTTATAGTTATAACTTTTGCTTCACTCTTGGATTATGTTTCACTAATGGAACCTTGTATCTGACCTCTATTCTGAAGCTATTTTCCTATTTTAGCCTTGTTTAAAGTCTATAGGGGATGAAGTAATCATAACTGGTAAGTTCTAGCTCCTTTTGTTTAACAGTTATTTGCTTATCTCTTCCTATATCTTATAAGGAACAAGATAGTGCCAAATGACACCTCCAACACTACCTGGAAATCTCTATGCGGATGACACAACCCTGCTTGCCGAAACTAAGGAGGACCTGAAGCGCTTGCTGCAGAGGGTCAAGGACTTCAGTTTTCAATAAGGATTGAAGCCCAACATTAAGAAAACAAAGATTTTCACCACTGGGCTAGTTGGCAACATCATGATAGACAGTGAAGAGCTGGAGTAAGGAGCTTTGACCTAGTGGGTAGAGCGTTGTGCTGCTAACCCAACACCAATTTACCTGAAGCTTGTAGAAAGAAAGATGGACAATCTCTTCCCCTGAGGTTTACAGCTTCTGAAAAGCCGCTGGAGGGTCAGCTATGAGTTACTTCTGATTCAATGGCTCGTAACAATGACAGCAACAATTCATACTGATGGTTATATGTACTCTTTTATATTCTTAAGTATTTTGAGTTCTCTTCACTTTCAGCAAGCAAGGTTGATCATCTGCATTGCATAGGTCATTGAACATATGCTGATAAGTATATATTGATCATATACATATATTGTTGTGGGATTTTTTTATATTTTAATGGAAGTTTTTAAAGAACTTGGATTTCCATTCATTCATTGTTGCACATTTTCCTCCCTGCCACCTCCTCTACCCCATTTTGCTTTTTTCTTTGAAAAAAAATTCTTTCATTGTTATAGAGTCCCCTCACCCCAGACCACTTTGCTAAGCAACTCTTATTCTGGACTCTTGTCACGCCAATAATACCTAATCATATATTTCTTTTATACAGTTCTTGCTCTCGTCTTTTTCAATGCTGTGTACATTATTGATCCCCTCTTTTGTTAGTTTCCTCCCAACCCTTATGTCAGTTCTCTTCTATAACAGTGGAATTATACAATATTTGTCTTTTTTGTGACTGAGACATTTCACTCAGCATAATATCCTCCCTGGTCACCCACTTTCTATAATATTTCATGAGTTCCTTGTTTTTCAGTGCTGCATAATATTCCATTGTGTGGATAAACCACAGCTTCTTTATTCATACATTTGTTGATGGGCACTTGGGTTGTTGTTTCCAACTCATTGCTTTTGTGAACAAAGCCACAATAATCATGGGTGTGCATTTATTTGCTTGGGTGGGAGTTGTGGTTTCTTTAGAGTATATTCCCAGTAGTGAAATTGCTGGGTCAAATGGTATTTCTATTTGCAACTTTTTGAGAAAGCGCCATACTGCCTTCCATAGTTGTTGCACCATTTTACACTCCCATCAACAGTGAATAAGGGTTCCAGTTTCTCCACCTCGCCAGCATTTGTTGTTTGCTGTTCTGTTAAATTTTGCTATTCTTATTGGGGTGAGATGATATTTCATTGTTATTTTGATTTGCATCTCTCTTAGAGCTAGGGATTTTGAACATTTATTCATGTGTTTGTTCACCATCTGAATATTTTCTTTGGTGAAGAGTCTGTTCATATCCTGTGTCCATTTTGCAATTGAGTTGTTTACCTTTATCTTGTTGTGGCGCTTGAGTATTCTATAAATTCTAGATATAAATCCCTTATCAGACATGTCATTACCAAATATTTTTCCCCAGTGTATGGCTTCCCTTTTTACTGTGTTGGAGAAATTTGGGGATGTGCATCGGGGTATACATATATTGTTTATATGTGTGTAAATAATACAAGTGTATTAAATATTTCTATTAAAGGCCCATTGTTATGTGCCATCAAGTCTCCTGTGACCAATAGCAACCCTAAGTACAGCAGCTCTGAAGTCTGCCCTGTTATGAGCCAGTTTCACTAGTTCAGACACATCTACTCCCATTGCCCCAATTATTGTATCAATCCATCTCATTAGGGGTCTTCCTTTCCTGTGCTGTCCCTCCACCCTTCCAAGCATGAAGTCTTTCTCCAAGAACCAGTCTCTCCTGGCCATGTACCCTAAGTATATGAGACAGAGCTTCAAAATCCTAGCCTCCAAGGAGCTTGCTTTCACCCTCTCCAAGAAAGACCTATTTGTTTTCTTGGCAGTTAATGTTATGTTCAAGACTTTTCTCAACAACAACAATGCATCAGAGAGCTAGACAATGACTAAGGATGAAGAATCAATGCCTTTGAGTTGTGGTCCTGGAGAAGAGAACATACCTTAGACTGCCAGGAGAACAAATAGTTATGTCCTGGAAAGAGCAAAACAAACCTTCTCTCTCAGTCCTTGGAGAAGTATATCATTCTTGGAAAGGCAGAGGGACAGCTCTGAAAGGAAGATCCAGGGTGAGATGGACTGACTCAGTAACTGGGATAATGGGATTAGGTCTGTTAGAGACAATGAGATTGGCTCAGAATAGGGCAGGGTTCAGAGCTACTGTACATAGGGTAGCTATGAATCGCAGACTACTTGACAGCACATAACAACAAGAACAACAGCATGTTTAAAGGTCCCTGCTGTGTTTTCAGATGCTGTTGAGACAAGTAAGACTCATAGCAACCTTAAGATTAACAAATCTGAACCCTTTACTATTCTGTGCTGCTCTCATCATCTCTGCTTTGTTTGGGCTTACTGCTAAGTTGGTCCATAAATGGTACAAATTGTGCCTAAGTGACAAACTAGAAGTGGGAAGTTGACAGTATTTTTTTCCAAAAATGAGGAACATCTCAATGAATATTTCTATAAATATCTCCGCCCACTCACATGCAAAAAATATCTCCAGGCTATATGAAAGCTACAAATATTGCTGAGTCATAAGATGTGCACAACTTCAACTTGGCTAGAATTGTCAATTGCTTTTCAAAGTGATTTTACCAATTTTGATGCTCATCAGTAATGTTTAAGAGTCCCTATTGCTCCATATTCTGATCAACTCTCAATATTACTAAATGTCTTTTTCCTTTTGACATAGATAAGAAGCATGATGGGCCATTTACCTCCTAAATAAAAGGCTTTTGGAAGCCCTATGGACACTAAACAAAGAGGATATTTATAGTAGTGTAGTAGTAGAGCCCAGACTGGAAGTTAGTTGAAATGAGAAAAATCGATAACAAACATCATTTAACATTTGGTACATGAAATGTTCAGAGCTTGAATGCTGGAAAATTGGGTATTGTTAAAAATGAAATGGAATGCATGGATATTGACATACTAGGCATTAGTAAGATGTGATGGACCAGGTATGGCCACTTTGAATCAGATAATCACATGAGTGCATCAGGGATGTATTCTGTCTACATACCTGTTCAATCTATGCTGAGCAAATTACCTGAAAAGCTGGACTTTATGAAGAGGAGTGTGGCATCAGGATTGGAGGGAGACTCATCAACAACTTGCATTATGCAGATGATACAACCTTACTTGCTGAAAGTGAAGAGGACTTGAAGCACTTGTTGCAGAAGATCAAGGAATGCAGCCTTCAGTATGGATTATGTCACAATATCAAGAAAACAAAGATTCTTACCACTGGACCAATAGGCAGTGTCATGATGGGTAGAGAGGAGATTAAAACTGTCAACAGCTTCATCTTGCTTAGATCCACAACTAACACCCTTGGTACCAGCAGTCAGGAAATATGGAGATACATTGCTATAGGAAAATTTACAGTTAGTGACCTTTCCAAATTATTGAGGTGTAGAGCTATTTTGAGGACTAAAGTATGTCTGATTCAGGCCATGGTCTTTCCAATTACTAGCTATGCATCCAAAACCTGGACAATGGATTAGAGTGACAGGAAGAGAATTGATGCCTTTGAGCTGTGGTGTTGGAGAAGAACACTGAAAATTCCATGGACGCCAAGAAAATGAGTAGAGAGATATGTCTAGGAGATGGTGTAGCCAGGTTGATCTTTGGAGGCAAGAGTGATGAGGCTTTGCCTCACATACTTTGGACATATTTCTAGGAGAGGCTACTCCTTGGAGAGGGACATGATGTTGGGAAGAGTGCAGGGTTGGCAAAGAAGAAGAAGACCTTCAACTAGGTGTATTGACACGGTGACTGCTGCAATGGGCTCTTGTGTATTAGGAAGTGTGAGGATGGCACAGGACTGGTTTCAGATCTTTTGTTCATAAGGTCTCTGTGAGTTATGCTCAAATCAATGACATCTAACCACAACAATAACAACCTTTTGACAATTTGATGAATGTGAAATGATATGTTACTATGGCTTAAAATTATCTGATTACTAGAAATGCTTAGCATATTTTCATATATTCATTTAAAGTATAATAGCTCTGCTGTGAATAGCTTATTTGACTTCTTTTACTTTTGGTCTTATTGGGCATTTCTTTGTAAGAAACTTAAACATCTTTAATTATATATTTTTGGTACACATGTATGTTCCTAATCTAGATTATTTTTTTCTCTTAATTTTTTTATTCTATGTTTTATATTTTGGTTATTTCTACTGATGTTTTTGTCTTATCTTTAAGACCCAACAGGTAGGAAATAAATTACATTCTACTATTTTGCCTAAAAGATGTACTTTCAACTGTTCTATTTTCTATCTTCCTGGAATTGATTTATGTGACAAGAATTGGTTAATGACGAACAAAGACCAGTGTTTAATTTATTTAAAGTTAAGTCATTTTCTCCTTAAGATATACCAAGTAATTTGTGTACCAAGAATCAAACCAACTCATAGCTGATCCTCCGAAGCTCTTTCAAAGGCTGTAAATTGCTCAGGAGGAGAGGATTCAAACTATGTGCTTTTGGAATGGCAGCACAACTTCTTACCAATAGGCCACCAGAGCTCTTGGTCCTTTTCCCACTGACCTGTAACACCATGGCTGTCATATCAGAGATGCGGAGATGCATAGAGTCTGATCTAAAGGCTGTTCTCTTCCATTAACTTATTTGTCTCTCCCCTTATTTTACAGAAGGTAATTTGGTAAAGTGATGCTTCTACCTCTTCTTGCTGATGTTAAAAAGTTTTTGCTATAACTATCCCTTTATTTTCCCATATAAATACAGAATCAACTAGTCCAGCATGACTCAAAACATTCTATTTTGAGTCAGCTTATCTTTGAAAACTGAATCTTAAAGCAAAATCCCTGAATTGTACTTATTTCCCTCACCATTTGAGACATTTATTGTCTGGCGGAAATGTGCATTTGTTTTAGATTCTAACAGTCCTGGGAACAACTGTCCTGACACTTCCTGGAACCATTACTATGGTAGCTTTGAAAGGGAATGACTAGGGCCAAAAGCTTTATTTTTCTAATCCCAGGGAAGATACAAACTCAGCAGTTGTTGTATGGTGCTCCAAGTGATTTGCCCAGAGACCTCCCACTGGGATCACTATGAACTTGCAGCTTGAATTACTCAGTGAGGTCACCCCATGCTGGCTTATGGGCAGCTGGCCAAACCTTGACACAGGCTGTAGTCAGATCCTCAAACAAGTACATACACATAGCCTCTTCCTTCTCCATAGCTTAGTTTTATGGCCTGGAACAGGAAAAACTTACAAGGATTAATATAATAAACCAACCTGGCTAAATGTTTTTACTTTATGAGGTTTCAGATATTTTTCAGAACGAACAATCTTTGGTTTTATTTTTTACACACACACACACACACACACACACACACCCCCAAAGCACAGCAAGTCTGCATTCATGTAGAATTTTCTACTGTGAAAAATTAAGTAATAAGTAGGACCATTTCTATAATACCCTTATTGTCTTCAAGAATTCTGCATTTTCTATAATGCACAGTTCTGTCTAGAACTGAATGAAAATTTGAAGACAATCTAGTTAAGTGGTAGTTTCCAAACATAGCTCTCCGATAAAATGACTGGAAAAGTTTCAAAAACTTCAATGTCCAGTCTGTATACCCAGACCAATGGCAGAATACAGAAGTGAGAGACCCAAATATCTACATCTTTTAACACCCCTTAAGTAATTTACTTGTGTAATCAACATTGCTCTACTGTACATAGTGGCACTGGAGAAGAGTCTAGAACATACTATGGATTGTGAAGAACATAAATAGGTCTATCTTGGGGAGGGCGAAACTAAGTTTCTCCTTGGAGGCTAGGATTTTGAAGCTTTGTCTCACATACTTTGGGCACATGGTCAGGAGAGACTGATCCTTGGAGAAAGACATCATACAGCACAGGAGAGGAAGACCCCAGATGAGACGAATTGATACAGTAGCTGAGGCAATGGGGTTGATGTGTCAGAATTAGTGAGAGTGGCTCAGGACAAGGGCAGGCTTCAGAGCTACTGTACATAGGATTGCTATGGGTCACAGGCAACTAGATGGCACATAACAATATAACAACAAAATTCTATTAAGAGGATGGTGCAGCACAGGGCATATTTCAACCCATTATTCACAGGGTCGGTATGAGCTGTAATTGATTCAATAGTGCCTCACAACAACAACATCCCTTCTCACAAACAGTGGCTAACAAAGTGGATAGCACAGATAGAGAAATTGGCATGCTTACAGGAAATTCTCTGGGGCATTGCTGTAACAGAAATAATTCTGCATGTGGTTTCTAAAGTCTTTCTGGAAGCATTGCAGAAGACCATCTTGTCCGTAGGCACAACTTGGAGCTGGTTTCTGTTGAGTCATTCAGCCGTTCCAGGAGCATTTTAAAGTATTGTTATTAGTGTAACAAAATATTTTGTAAAGAAACATAACTCAACATTAGCATGCACATCTCTAAAGTCTCTAATACAACAATAAAAGCAACAGCTTCTTAGGTGTTTGCATATATGTGACCCAAATCCAACAGACTTTACTGCCACTCTCAAATCAACAGAAAAGACCCAAGAGGCCAACAGCAAGGAAAACACAGCTGAGGGAGCCACAGTTTTCCAGTAGCAGGTCCATCAGGCCCAGAATTGACTCACAAGCAAGTCTGGGTCTGATCGTGGCTCAAGGAGAGCATAGAGTAAGTTCAGAGAGGGCAATCTCCTCCTCTTCATACACTGAAAACAAAACACAGTATGAACCAAGCTGAAGCCGCTTTTCCCACCCTCAGTATAATAGGCTTTATCACTATCACTGTCTTGTTTAAAATTACAAATTTTATTACTTCAAGCTGTTTTACTTACAGTAAACATCCCTTGAAACAGATTTCATAAACCAGGCATTTGGTGGTAAAGAGATTTAAATTTCTTGTGTTGGTTGTGTAATTTTTTTTTCTCCCCTTTTTTCTTTTTCTTTTTTGTTTTATTTTGTTTTTGGTCACTGCTAGTATGTAGAAAAATGCCAAAATTTTATCCAATTTGTTATTTCAGTTGTGTTATGAAACTGAAACTTAATACAACTGTACCAGAATTCATTGTTCCTTGTGTCTTGTGGCTCAGTGCTTCACATTTCCAAATGCATTATATCAAGCTGTGAGATGGCCATGCTGAGGCCTAAACGAAGGGAAGCCAGAAAGTCAACAGTACACTGTGAGCCAACTTCAGTGATTGGTAGACATTGTTCTAAGGGATTTACTGTTACTGGGACACTGGGTTTGATTCTGACTCATAGTGACCCCATGTGACAGGGTAGAATAACCCCATAGAGAGTTTTGTTCCTGAAGCCAATTTCCAGGCCTTTTTCCTGCAGAATCACTGGATTGGTTCCAACCATCAACTTTTCAGTTTGCGGTCAAGTGCTTAACCATTATACTACCAGAGCTCTTTTTTTTCTTACCGTGGATTTTATCCTTTCATTCTCACAACGCACAACGAGAGAGGTACGTGTCATTGTCATTCTCATTTTACAGATGAAGAATCCAAGTCACTGAGAAGTTAAGCAATTTCCTCAAGGTCATAGCAGAGTGGTAAGCAATAGAATTAAACTTCAAATTCAGGAAGTTTAACTGTGGAGTCCAGCATACTAACTGCTCTGTTTCTAACATGTATATTTCCAGTGTGGTGAGCTACTCAATAAGATTCTCCTAAGTCTTTAGAAGTCTAAACAATTGACTAGGCAAACTAATTGCTTTTTGGCAATCAAGGGGATTGGATACCTTACTAATAATGTAAACAAAGTATGTGGTATCCTGGTGGGAGTTGTTATTGTTAGGTGCCATTGAGTTTAACTATGACTCATAATTATCCTACGATAAACAGATCTGACCCTTGCCCTAAACTATGCCATCCTCACCATCCCTCATATGACCCAGCTATAATCACTTTGTCAACCCATCTTGTTAAGGGTCTTCCTCTCTTTCACTGACCCTCTACCTTTCCGAGTATGTTGCTTTTTCCAAGGGTTAGCTACTCCTGACAACATGGTCAAAGTATGTGAGACAATGTTTCATGATCCTTGCCTCTAAGGAGTATCCTGGTTGCACTCTTTCTAAGACAGAAGTTAATGGGACTGTCAGTACTCTTCTCAAATATCACACTTCAAAGGCTTTGATTCTTTTTCTGCCATCCTTATTAATTGTAAAACTTTTGGATGTATAGGAATAAGTTGAAAAGATTATGGTTTAGATCAGGTGCACCTTCATCGTGGCTATATAGCATTTTTAATAGGTCCTTCACAGCAGAGTTCTCCAATACAGCGCATCTTTTCTATTTCTTACCATGAGTGTTTATTGTGGATCCAAGGAAGATGAAATCATTGACAACTGTAACCTTTTTTCCATCTATCATAACGCTGTCTGTTGGTTCAGCAGTGAATTTTATCTTCTTAATGTTGAGATGTAATCAGAACTGAAGGCTGTAGTCTTTGATCTTTTGCAGCAAATGTTACAAGGCCTTACTTTCATTAAGTGAAGTTGTATCATCGGTTCAAGGTTGTTGATGAATCTTCTTACAATCCTGAGGCCACATTCTTCTTCATATATTGTCAGAAAAGAAACAAGCAAATAAAGTGCATGGAACTCTTAACAAGGAAATTTGCCAGTTTGTTATTCTCATAGGCTTAATAGATCAAGTCTCAGATCGCAGGAGGATCTGACTATAACCAAGAAGAAGAAGCAGAAGTGAAGCACAGCCAGTGGTCCCAGGGTCCCTCTATTCTGAACATATTAGACAGAGAGACCTATAACAGTGGGGACAGGAAGCGATAGTAAGAAGCAGCAGAGAGGAAAAATAGCAGAGGCAGCAGGACCTTGAGGCAAGTAGAAGATAGGGTAATGCACTTCATGGCCCATGAAACAAATACACAAAAGCCACTAGATTGTGTTTAGTCAGGAAGGGTGGCTGATGAAGTACAATGCTTTGGACACTTATTGGTAGAACAAAAGAGCTTTGTAACATTTGCTTGAGCAAGGCAGGCCCCAGACTGAGGGCCGTGGAAAGGTTACCAGTTGGTTTGTCTATGAAGAGATTGTCCTGTCTATAGAATTATCTCCTGAGTCATTTCTGATCCTGAATTGTAATCTGTTATTTCCACAATAGGGAGCCCTGGTGATCTAGTTATTAAAGAGTTTTTGTTATGCTGCCAACACAAAAGCATATGATTCAAATCCACTAGGGTTTAGGAGGGGTCGTGGTACTAGGGATATTGTAGCTGATGTTAGATGGATCTTAGCTGAAAGCAGAGAATACCAGAGGAATGTGTATATGTGTTTCATTGACTATGCAAAGGCGTTTGACTGTGTGGATCAGAACAAACTGTGGCTGACTCTGAGAAGAATGGGAATCCCAGAACACTTGATTGTTCTAATGTGAAACCTATACTTGGACCAGGAGGCAGTCGTCAGAACAGAGCAGGGTAACACTGCATGGTTCAAAATTGGTAAGGGCGTTCACCAGGGATGC
>NW_006399829.1:12581869-12601176 GCF_000299155.1 Elephantulus edwardii
GTAGAGTGGAGGGACAGTGCAGAAGGGGAAGGCCCCCTATGAGGTGAATTGATTCAGTGGTTGGGGTAATCGGGATGGGTGTGTCGGAGATGGTGCGATTGGCACAGGATAGAGCACGGTTTAGGGCTGTTGTATATAGGGTCGCTATGAGTCGCAAACGACTCGATGGCACATAACAACAACAGCAGCTTTTCAGGAGGAAGATGGGTAATCTCCTCCCTTGTGGTTTCAGCCTCGGAAAACCTGCCGGAGAGTCAGCTATGAGCCGGTACCAATTCAATGGCACAAAAAAACCATAGTAACAACTTCTCTAGCAACCTATAAGCATGAGTATTGTCTATGAGTTCTGTGGTCATTGCAACAGAATATTGAACCCAGCAGAGAAGCAGAGAGTGAGGTAGGAGTAACAGAAGATGTCAGAATTGGAAAGAAGTTTGGACAGAGGAGATATGCTTGACCTTCACCCCTTAAGCATCAACCTTGGACTATTGTTGCTGAGAATGCTCCCCTCCCCTCTTGTGAAATTAAAGGATGTTAGTCATCTACTCTGTCAAGTCATTTGCACAACATAATTAATAAAATGGTTCTATTTATGACCAATCAAGGTTAAGATTAGACATATTGGAATGGACTGATGTATTTGGGTAGGATAAAGGATCCAGGGTGATTGGAGTTGGGTATTGTATACTCCCCTACCCCAAGTGTAGCATGGTTCCTTCCTTAGAAAGAACTCTCATCCCTATTTTAATACTTATATCATCTTCACCCTGATACTACATACACATCATTTCATCTCACAACAGCAATGGTAGTCATTGCAACCAAAATAATAAAGACGAAGACAGACAAAGAGGAAGAGCAGCAAACAAAGCAGAATAGCTGTGGCCACTCCTCAAGTGCTTGTACAATCTTCCCTGGTGCCTGGCCACTGCATAGACTTGGAGGGAGTAAGTTTTCCTGGCTCAAGGCAGGGGTCTGGAATGGATAGCGCTCAGCATTAACTAGCCCCTTATATAAGACATCACCTTTATGAAGACCAGATTCTCTTGTTCGGAACCTTGACAAATCTCAGCATGTTTCCACATTTCATTCACAAATATAAACAAGAAACACAATCTGTCTCAGTGTTGCTGGTGTTTCCAAGCTTGCGCAAACCAAATAAGCTTCTCACACAGACCGCAGCATGAAGTTCTTATCTGCAGCAGAGGGTTCTCTGGGCCTTTCCCACCTGTTCTGCCTCTCTGGTGGAAGTACTACAGATGCTTTCTGATCTATCCTGGTTTGGGGGCTTGGATGTACCATTTTTTCCTTTCCTTTCCATAGATTTCGAATATGTAAAGGTGTTTGACTGTGTGGACCACAACAAACTATGACTAACTCTGAGAAGAATGAAAATTCCAGAACACTTGATTGTGCTTATGTGAAACCTATACTTGGACCAAGAGGCAGTCATCAGAACAGAGCAAGAGAACACTTCAAGGTTCAAAATTGGGAAGGGCATATGCCAGGAATGTGTGTTAGCTCCATACCTTTACAATTTATATGCACAACAGATTATCCGGGCGGCTAGGCTCTATGAGGAGAAATGTGGCATCAGGTTTGGAGGAAGGCTCATCAACAATCTGCATTATGCAGATGACACAAACCTGTTTGCTGAAACTGAGGAGGACCTGAAGTGCTTGCTGCAGAAGGTTAAGGACTATAGCCTTCAATATGAATTGAAGGTCAACATTAAGAAAACAAAGATTCTCACCACTGGGCCAATTGGCAGAATCATGATGGATGGGGAAGAGATTGAGCTGGTAAACAGCTTTAGTTTGCTTGGCTCCACAATCAACACTCTTGGCACCAGCAGCCAAGAAATTAAAAGATGTATTGTCTTGGGAAATTCTGCTGTCAGAGACCTCTCCAAAGTGCTGAAGAGCAATGATGTCAGTCTGGAGACTAAAGTATGCCTGATACAGGCCATGTTTTTTGCAATCACTTGCTATGCACCAGAGAGCTGGACAATGACTAGTAATGATACAAGAATTGATACCTTGGAGCTGTGGTTCTGGAGAAGAGTATTGAATATATCATGGACTGCTAGGAGAACAAACAGGTTTGTCCTGGAGAGAGTGAAGCCAGGCTATTCCTTGGAGGCAAGGATTCTGAAGCTCCATCTGACATTTTAGACATGTTTCAAGGTGGGATCCATCCTTGGAGAGGGACATCAAGCTTGGGAGGGCAGAGCAACAGCACAGGAGAGTAAGATTTTTTATGAGATGGATTGGTTCAGTGGGGTAGGTGTATCAAAGAAAGTGAGGTTGGCATAGGTTGGAGTAGGGTTTAGGGATATTGTACATAGGGTCGCTATGAGTCTCAGGCAACTTGAGGGCACATAACAACAACAACAACATCACATGCGTCCTTCTCTCTTGAGAGGATTCACTTACTGTGTTGGTAATGTGGGAGATGGTCTTATTGTGTGTCTGGCAACTTTGTAGACTTACTCTTGCTGTGACCTCACTTCCTTGACCTCTGCACTTAATGAGTGACAGTGAGTGACAGCAGCCAGCCCAGGGCCCTGCTCTTCTCCTCAGGCAGCCTGTCTGTAAACTGGAATAATTCTACGGTTGTCTTGACAACAGCTGAAGCTTCTTGTCCAAGACTGAGAAGCACGCTGTCTCTTCATTTGTGAAAAGTCTATTTTACATTCTCAATCTGCCTGGGGCGTAAATATGCCAGAGTTAGAGCTGTCAGGACTGAGTTTCCTTTTCCTGAATTTGAAATAAAAGGTAATAAACCCACAGCAGGAGGAGGGCGGGAGCCGCGCACCCAGTTTTCATGCTGGGTGTTAGGTTCAAATATTCCAACAGAGCCAGAATTGAAGCTGATGAAAATCTTAAACTGGCAGGTGATTCTATTTTGCACAGAGCATTTCTTTCTCTGGTCATCACAGAAAGAATCAATGTGTTCCTTTTTCAGCAGCTCCCTATGTCCTACCTATTTTTAAATCCTAACAGAGTTTTGAAAGAGGGAAGAAAAAAAAATGAGTACATTTCCGATTATACCAAAATACCTTAAATGTTATATCAAGAGCTCAGAACATTCTCCATATGGAAGCATATTCTAGTCTGAAACTCTTTGGAAGCCAAATAACCTTGAATTACACAATAGATATTCTCTCCTTTCTTCTCTAATTGATGCTTCTGTTGGAGCCCAAAGTCTTGTAACTCTCTTAACAGACTCTTCTCCCAAAGTCTGCAGACTGTTGATTACCTCAGAGTCTAAATGTCTGCCTATCCTAATTGCAGGTAAGTAAATAACATCTAATCTTTCTTCCCTCCTTTGAAGAGTTAAGTGCTTCATTTCTAAAAAACATCCACCAGATTTTATTTTAGAACTAGGAGAATAGCTGGATATCCTGAACCAACAAGAAACACGTATTTCAACTATCCTGTAAGTGAAAATCTCTAGGTGTGGCCCTCTCCCGAGTCGTAAAACATACCTGGCCAAGACTCGGTTGGTTGGTGGTGAGTCAGATGAAGGATTGCATTTGGTACTAAGTAGACCCAGGAGCCTCATTTCAATTTGAACCTCAACTTTAGCAAGTCCTATCTCCCTCCTTTAATTTGTATTACCCACCTCTAGTGTCAAAGGATTAATGTTCAACATGGCTTTCCTACTCATTCACTGACTTTTACTACATTAGGTAGACAGAACTTAAAGCAGGGTGTATATAAAAAATTGTTGTTGTTATGTGCCATCGAGTCATTTGTGACTCATAGCAACCCTATGTACAAGAGCCCTTAATGCCGTTCTATCCTGTACCAATCTCGCTGTCTCAAACATGCTCATTCCCACCACTCCATTCACAGAATCGATCCATCTCATCAAGGGTCTTCCTCTCCTGCGCCGTCCCTCCACTCTCCCAAACATGATGTGCCTCTCCAAGGATCAGTCCCTGCTTGCAACATGCCCAAAGTATGTCAGACGAAGCGTCAGAATCCTTGACTCCAGGGAACATTCTGGCTTCACCCTCTCCAGGACAAAACTGTTTGTTCTCCTAGCAGTCCATGGTATATTCAACACTCTTCTCGCAACTCAAAGGCATCAATTCTCTTTCTATCATCCCTATTCACTGTCCAACTCTCTGATGCATAGTACGTATGTATAGCCTGGATCAGGCGCACCTTAGTCTCCAGTCTGACGTAGTTGCACTTCAGTACTCTTGAGAGGTCCCTCACAACTGACTTTCCCAATGCAATTTGTCTCCTGATTTCCTGGCTGCTGTTACCAAGAATGTTGACTATGGAGCCAAGCAAACGAAAACTGTTAACTATCGCAATCTCTTCACCATCCATACTGATGCTGTCAATTGGCCCAGTGGTGAGAATCTTTGTTTTCTTGATATTGAGCTTCAATCAATATTGAAGACTGCAGTCCTTGACCTTCTGCAGCAAGAACTTCAGGTCATTATGAGATTGATCAGGTTTTCTCATCTCACCAAGGTAAAATGAATAAATTTAACAACGAAGGTGGGACTCTCACTAACAACAAGGAAGAAGCAGCAGAGAGTTAAGTTCTGGCCCGTAGGACCAGAGATTCGTGTGCCAGTCAGACGAGGATGTACACGAGAGCAGCAACAGCCTCAGCAGAGAACCAGAGATTGGCATGAGATAGAACTGATATGGCACTGCTGCATTTATGGAGCCAAAGACAGGGGTCTTCACTCAGTCTTGGTGGAGGTCTAAAAGAAGACACCATAAATGGCAGAACTAAGGGAACTTTGTGATACTGATCTAAAAAACTATGTGAAAAAACAAAACAAAACAAAAAAACTATGAGGCTGAGGGTCAAAGACCTGTGGTACACTTGAGAAGTTGTCTGGCTGAGGAATTGTATCCTGTTGCCAACCTGAATTGGCAATCTGTCAACTTTCCTTATAAACAACATTAATTTGAGTATGGTTCTGACATCTGTATGGTCATTGCAATAGGTTTCAGACCCAGTTGACCAGTAAGACTGGTGCTGGAACTAATGGAGATAGGTGCCCATTTCTAACTTTTTAGGAATTGTTTTTTTACTGTGGACGTTATTGATAGGCAGTTAATGGAGGTCAGATATGGTCATCTTTTTACTGCCTACATTCATTTTACACTGATCATTCCCTTCAAGTCTATTCTGACTAACATAGACATTCTGTTGGGTTTCTGAGGTGGTACCTATCAATGGGAAGAGACTACCCATCTTTCTCTGAAGGAGCAGTTGATAGAATTGAAAAATTGACCTTCTAGTTAGCAATGCAACATACCGAGGGCTATGTCACCAGAGCTTCTTTCTTTGATATTAAAGAGAGACTTTTTCACTCTTTACCTATCACACTCTAGATGTACAGGCATGATGGGGAATAACGTCACAAGAATGTCTAACCAATTGATATGACGTAGATTCCAACTTATTGTAACTCCATGTGTGTATTATTGTGCTCTGAAAGGATTTCCATGATGGATTTTTTCAATAGAGCACTGATAAATATTTCTTCAGAGATCTATTTGGGTGGACTGGAGCCTCCACATATTTTTTAAGGTCGATATCCAGGAGCATTGACTCTGCACTACCAAGTACTCCCAAAAGTGTCCTTGTTGGTGCAACAAAGAGATTCCTGGAAACAGATAAAGCACCTGGAAAGTATATCTTCACATCAATTGAAAATTCTACCATGGATTTTTCATCTTATTATACTTCATGACTTTAGACACAAGAAATGCTTGAGAAAGGATTCACATCCTTGAAAGAATTCAATGTAGCCAATACAGAGAGAACACAGTCCCTACCTTTGAGGGATTTCTAAGATGTGTGCCAGCATAGTTGTCTCCCAGCGCATACACACACTACACTGGCATATAGGCAGCAAGCTCTTCAGAGGGAGATCTGGTTGATTCTAGAGAAGAGGAAGGGCAGGTTCAGTGATGAAAGTTTGACAAGACGATGTTCAAGTTGAGATTTGAAAGAGGAGTAGAAACTGGCAAAGTATCTCAATTGAAAATAAGGAACTCTACCTGCAAAGACACAAATACCTTGGGATATTTGAGGTGAATATCAGCTTGTTGTTGTTAAGTGCCGTCAAGTCATAGGCAACTCATAGCGACCCTATGAACGAAAGTCCTGGATACCTGTATAACTTTTGTCCTTTCTCCAGGTTCATAGAGTTTCCGGAGGTAAGCTATTATGGAAGTGGATGCCACTCCTGCTTCCAAGCTTGTTTTAATCGGGGAGCTCCACCAAACACTGTCCACTGTGGGTAACCATTCTCACATTTGACCCATCAGTGTCACAGTGTTCGGTTTCACAGCAACCACGAGTTACCTCTGTACAGCAAGTGGACATACCAGGGTTATGTAAACTTTTTGCCACCTTCGAAGGGTAAAAACAACAATAACACACAACAAAGACCCCAGAAACCTCACTTGCCTGACTGCCACCAAGAAGAGCTGCCATGGAGACGACAGCCATCTCGCCAGTTATCCAGCTGACTTCCAGAGTGGAGGGAGACTCCAGTCCGTATGAAGATGTTAATAGGGTAGAAATGTACTAATTGGACAAGTTAAGACAGAAAGATTCAGTTCGATTGACAAAATGATTTGGTTGCTATAAAGTTAGGGTGAAGAACTCAGATACCTGAGGAGATCAGAAAGATAATAAAGCGGCACTGATATATAATACATGTTGTTGTTGTTAAGTGCCATTAAGTCATAGACAACTCATAGCAACCCTATGAACGAAAGACCTGAACATTTGTACAACTTACGTCATTTCTCAAAGTTCATAGTTTCCAAAGGCAAGCTATTATGGAAGTGGATGTCACTCCTGCTTCCAAGCTTCTTTTAATCAGGGAGCTCCACCAAACACTGTCCACCATGGGTAACCATTATCACATTAGACACATCAGTGTCACAGTGTTTAGCATGACAGAAACCACTAGTTACCCCTGTACAGCAATTGGACAGACAAGTGCTATACCACTTAGAAAAATGTTTGACCAAAACCAATTAAAACCAGGCCTGAGGGCCGCAGATTAAAATCACCCACCTTTGTCTTGGAGCATAACTTGCAATCCATCAGGCCCACAGAGCTCTCTTTATGCTCATGTTTTTGTTAAGTGACGTTGAGTCGTACACTACTCATAGCTACCCTATGAATGAAAGACCTGAACATTTAGGGAGCATTAATATTCCCTGATGAAAAAACTAAATCCTGGGATTATTATGATTCTGAATTGTAACCTACTTTTACAATCATAAACTTCAAAATCATAAGTATGGTCTGTCAGTTCTTTGTGGCCATTGTAAGAAATTTTTAGCTTAGCAGAGAAGTAGGGAATGCCATGGGAGGGACAGTTGGTGTCAGAATTGGTAATATGTTTGAAAGCTAAAAGTCAATCTAATCTCTACGAATCACAGTTGGACTGATGCTGATTTTGATTCTCTGCCCTGCCTCATGAAGTTAAAGATCAGATGTCTGTGTCATGCCATTTTTTTCCATGCACATAAATGGAGGATATTTGTTTTGTCACCCTACAAGTCTGAGAGAGACATGTATATGTTATTTCCTGTCAAGGACTCTGAGGCTCAGGATTAAGAATCAGGAATCTTGGTTAATACTTCATCCACTAAGACCCAGAATTCAAAGTCCTACATGTATGTGTCTTCAGAGGATGGGGACTCTGATGTGGTCATTGTTGTGTCCTCAGTGTTTCCACAGTAGGGGCCACACACTTTTACTGACCTGAATACTACCCCTGTTTTTCCTCTGTGAGGGAAAGGCATGCCAGGGTTAGCTGCATAGATAGATAGATAGATAGATAGATAGATAGATAGATAGATAGATAGATAGATAGATACTTGTGAAAGTGGGCATCCTGGGTATCCAAAACCTGATTGTAAATACAATCTCTCAAGACTCATTGTTGTCAAGTTTGAACCAACTATAGTTGATCCTCAATTGGATTTCCAAGGCTGTAAATCAGACAGGAAAGATTATTCATCTTGCTCCTCAAAGCCACTAGTGGATGGATTCCAACAGCCAGAGAGACACCGCCTTTCAGTTAGCAATTTAACTCCTGATGGAAGCCATCAAAGTTCCCTTAACATCATCTAAGAAACATTTATTATGAACATTACTAATAACTGTGCTAGAGAGCTGATGGTCTCGTTCCTCACGATCTGAAAATGTGGTTGGGACTTTCTGTTGTTGTTTTGTGGGACAGGAAGTTGAGGTTCAAATAGCTTTCCCAGGTCACAGGAAATTGTGTTTTTGAAGGCCTGATTCCAAAAACCAAAATCACAAGGACAAAAATAAAAAAGAGAAGAACACCTATTCTGCCTTAAAAATTAGCTATGTTAACTTGGTCTACCTAATAGGTACTGTACAGTGGAAATTCTTAGGGTGACTTTTATCTCTCACCTACCTACTCTTTCTTAAACAAAGGAAATCTGGCTTTTAAAAGTTGGGTAAATGAATAAATAATGTTATGTACATCTAATAATAATCCTGTTTCTGAACCTGCTGAATAAAGTGTGAGAGAAAGAAATATCACCCCTCACTATGGTGAGCCTGTCCTTTAGTGATTCCTCCAGGACGCAGTCACACCGAGAGGTTCAGCTGTAAGTTATGGTCAAATTTAGTTACTAAATAGAGTACTAATAAACCAAAAAAAGGAAATGTGAGAAGTCTCAAAACCTCTTCTCAACTCACAACATCAGCCTTAACTCAGTCTCATAAGAACAAATACTGCGTAAGACTGTAATTGTAAAAATAGAAAGATAACTAGTAAAATATGCAGGGGGACCAAAGGGGGGAAAGAGTGGGAACAGAAGGGTGACGATGGGTAGGGGGAAATTACAGGGTCACACTATTGGTCGATGGAGGGAGGGGGTAAAATAAATGGGAACGATCTGACAGGGATCTAAATAGATAGGGTAATAGTGGGCATAGTCAAATTAATTCTATAAAACAATATATGGGAATGACTGTATAAAACATAATGTCAATGAAGAAGCTTTAATTTTATTGTGTCAGTGTGCATCCTATCTCTATACATTTTGAATCTATATGCAGAAGAGATCATTTGAGAGGCTGGACTTTATGAGGAGTCGAGGCATCAGGACTGGGGGAAGGCTCATCAATAACCTTTGTTACGCAGATGACACAACATTACTTGCTGAAACTGAGGAGGACCTGAAGTATTTGCTGCAGAATATCAAGGACTGTAGTCCTCAAGATGGATTGAAGCTTAACCAAGAAGACAAAGATTTTCACCACTGGGACAATTGCTAGCATCATGATAGATGGAAAAGACATTGGAGTTAACAGTTTCAGCTTGCTCGGCTCCACAATTACCACTCTTGGCATCAGCAGTCAGAGAAGCAAAAGATAAATTGCTGTGGGGAAGTCCTCTATCAGGGACCTTTCCATAATGCTGAGGAGCAGTGATATAACTTTAGAGACTAGGGTGTGCCTGAGCATAGCTGTGGTCTTCACAATTACACACTATGCATGAGAGTTCTGGACAATTTTTAAGGATGACAGAAGAAGAATTGATGCCTTTGATTGTGGTGCTAGAGACGAATAATGAACATACCATAGACTGCCAGGAGAACAAATAGAGTCTGTTTTGAAGAGGGTGAAACCAAGTTCCTCCTTGGAGACAAGGATTTTGAAGCTTCATCTCACATACCTTGGGTACATGGCCAGGAGGGACCAGTCCTTGGAGAAAGAGTTCATGTTTAGAAGGGTGGAGGGAAAGCACAGTAGAGGAAGACCCCAAATAAATAGAATGACATGACAATCAGAGCAATGAGATTAGGTGTTTCAGAGTCAATGAGACTGGCCCAGGATAGGGCAGGCTTCAGAGCTGTTGTACATAGGGTTGCTATGAGTCACAACAACAGCAATGTCAATGAAGGGAAGTGTAAAACACACACCAAAAAAATCTCGGGATGAGTGTGTCGGAGACAATGAGATTGGCACAGGACAGAGCAGAGATTAGAGCTGTTGTACATAGTGTTGCTATGAGTCGCAAGCAACTCGACGGCACATAACAACAACAACATGTACATGAATGAAACACAATGTATATGAATAATTATATGCATACCAATTTAAAAAATTCAGCAAAACTCAGCAAGATCCATCCTTCCAAGATCATCTGATTCTCAGGATGATTCTCAGGATGACCCTAATAATTTCCAATAGGTTCCTCAATCCTCCGTGACCTTCATTCCAAGCCACAAATTGTGCATCAGCTCCTAGCAAGGCTACAAATGCTAAACACCATGAAATGGCACATATGGGCTAATTAGGCAGGGATAGATGAGAGTTTCTCAATTAACCAGAGCAGGGGGAAAAGAATCACTAGGGGACATTCAATAGAAAGGGTGATAAAGTTAAATTTTAGGCTTGTGGTGAAAGAAAAACTAAAGAAACAACTGAACAGGAAACAAAAGGTTTTGTCGAGTTAATTTTTACTTACAGAAATCTCATGTGTATCAGAATAGAACTGCGCACCTCAGGGTTTCAACAGCTAGCATTTTGGAAGTGGATGACTAGGTCTTTCTTCCAAGGAGCTCCTGTGTGAATGCAAACTTTCAACCCTTTACCTAGCAGCCAAATGCATTCATCATTTTACCACCCAAGAACTCCAAATAACAAATAGATGCACATCACAGCTTTTCATTGTCTCAGGACTTGCATATCAGGACACCAGGTATTAAGAACAAGGTTAGAAAAGGGGAAAAGACTTTGAAGAAGAGAACTTTAATAAATTCCTCTCATACTCCCACTCATCTTCTTTTCAAATTCTGGTTTCTTATAGAGATACTCCAAAAATCTGAGGATGCTGCTGTCAAGTCAGTCCGACTCCTAGTGACCCTCCATCAGGCTTCCAAAGCTGTAGGTCTTTATGAGAGGAGTCCGTCCAACTTTCTCCTGTGGAACAGCTAATGGATTTCGATTGCTGACCCTTTGGATAGCAGTTGGGTGCATTAAACACTATGCCACCAGGGTGACCTTAGTGGAGAGAGAAGCTTTTAAAATCTACAATTTTTATCTAAGTATATGTAGATGTAGTTATTGATATGGATATAGAGATAGAGATTGTTGTTGCTATTAGGTGTTGTCCTGTCTAGTGCACCTCACAGCAACTCTATGAACAGCAGATCTAAGCCCTTCCCTACCTTATGCCATCCTCACCCTCTCGAACACACTCTACTCCATTGCTGCAGTCACTGTGTCAATCCATCTACTAGAGGTTCTTCCTCTCCTTCACTATTCCTCTGTCATTCCAAACATGGTGTCACTCTCTAAAGAATAACCTCTCCTAGCACCATGCCCAAGATATGTTAGATATAGATAGAGAACAGAGATACTGAGATATATACTCATATAGATAATAGGAAGAAGAGCCATTTCACTGAGACCAAGATGGAGAAGTGAATCTGTCTATAATTTCTAGTTGTACGATTTTCTGGACCCAAATCAGAGAATATCCACAAAATGTATTAGTGCCCAGAACTTAAAAATTATATACAGTCTATCTGGAACCTACCTCTAGAATTGTTTGCATTTAATTATCCAGTTCATGTAAACCACATTAAATTTAAAAATGGTTGTTGTTGTTGTTGTTAAGTGTTATCAAGTCAACTACTCATGTTGTTGTGTTGTTATGTGCCATCAAGTCACCCATGACTCATAGCTACGTTGTACAATAGCTCTGAACACTGCTCTATGCTGTGCCAATCTCACTGACTCCGACATACTTAATCCCATCGCCCCTGTTACCATGGCAGTTCATCTCATCTGGGGTCTTCCTCTCTTACACTGCCCCTCTACCATTCCAAGCATGATGTCCTTCTCCAAGGACTATTTCCTCCTGGCCACATGCCCAAAGTCTAGTAACCATAAATCTGAATCCTGCCCTACCTTGTGCCATCCTCACAGTCTCTGACATGCTCAAGCTAACCACTACAGTCATTGTATCAATCCATTTCATTGAGGGTCTTCTCCTCTTTGTTGACTCTCCCCTTTACCCCAGCATGATGTCTTTTTTGAAGGACTAGTCCTTCCTGACAATATGTCCAAAACATGTGAGCCAACGTTTTACCATCCTTGACTCTAGGAAGCTCCCTGGTTGTACATTCTCCAAGACAAGTCTATTGACATGTCTTTTGGCATTCTATGGGATATTCAGTACTTTTCTCCAACTCCACAGCTCAAAGGAATCAATTCTTCTTTTGTCATCCTTAGCCACTGACAACTTTCAGACACAAATGAAAAAAGACCATGACTTGAATCAGGGTCACCTGATAAATGTTGTTGTTGTTGTTGTTGTTAAATGCTGTTGAGTTCACATGACTCATGGAAACCTTATAACCACAGATCTGAACCTTGCCCTATCTTGCTCCATCCTCAAAACCTCTGACATTCTTGAGCACATTGTTAAAGTCACTGTGCCAATCCATCTTGTCAAGGCTCTTCTCTTTATCTGACCCTTTACCAGCATGATGTCTTTGTCTAAGAAGTGGCCTCTCCTGACAATATGCCCAAAGTATACAAGACAAAGTTTCACCATCTTTGAATCTAAGGAGCACCATGGTTGCATTTTTTCCAAGACAGATTTGTTTGTTCACTGGACAGTCCATGGGATAGTCAATATCCTGGTTAGGCTTTGTTTATGTACATTGAACACATGATCTGGAAGGACCAGTCCCTTGAGGAAGGCACGGTATCTGGTAAAACAGGAAAACAAACAAACAAAAAAAAACAACAAAAATCATAACACATTGCTGTTAAGTCATTCTCGATTCTTGGCTGACCCTCCATTGAGTTTCCAAGGCTGTAAATCACATGGGAAGAGATTGCCCATCTTTCTCCAGAGGAACTAACTGCCCCACAAGTGCAGCTTTTGGATTAGGACTGTGATTCCCTACTCATTAGACCTCCTCAGGAGAGGGCCAGGAAAAAGAGGGGAAGACCTTCAACAAGTGGATTAACTCAGCGGTGTAACAATGGGTTCCAACACAACAAGATTTATGAGGATGTCTCAGGAACAATGTGTCTTTTTCTTTTGCATAGATAAGACTGCTGTGGGTCAGACTGACTTGACATATTATCATTATTAATGTGTTCATTAATAATATTCAGGTTTTTAATTTCTTTGTTATGGTTAGAGTGAAACAGTGACAAAGGTTAGATGCCAAAATGTTAGTCATTTGGGGCTATGGGATTTGGCACTTATTTCCCACAGGTGTTAGTTATCTGCTTGTGTATGTTACACTTTACCCTGAAATAATAAGCAAGTATAGATTCACAGAGTTTACGAAGGTGAGAAACGTGGAGCCGCTGATCTGATTAGCTCTCATCTCACTCAAGTCCTCTCTCAGTTTTTTGTTAAGCTGGCAGTTGAACCCAAAACCTCTGGAAATTTGACTGAGACCAGAGGATTGTCTTCCAAACTACCTCACATGGCTGTTGGCAGAAGGCTAAGAGGCTGCTGTTGGCAAGTGGGAAACGCCTATGGTTAGTAACAGCAAGCAGACAAATGGCCCAGGAAAAACATTAGGGTTTATTCAACTATTTTCTGACTTTGGAAAGACAGAATGGTTAGAAAATGTTTTGATGGGAGTATATTTTTACTCTTGTCATTTGGCTGGATTTGGCTCAAAGCAGTCAGTTTTGCAGTCAACTTCAAACAAAAACCCCAGATCACTGATGCCCCATGGAGCTCCCTCTACAGCCCCACAGCAGTGAAGAACACATAGAATCCAGCAGGCCTCAGCAGGAGCCTGGTGCAAAACTCCCTGGCATTTCTAAGGAGGCCTACTGGCTGCCACGGTCCCAGTCTTCTAGATTCTTTGTTGAGGAATGAAATGCAATAGTTTGCTGAGAGAAGTGCTCTGTCTGCAAGCTGTAACTATCACTAAAAAACACTTAACAGGTGCTCTACTGGCCTGCAGGAAGCAGCTCTCACATGGCCTGAGTGTACTCTTCTTTCATTTTGAAAATGATCTTCAGCAGGATTTTGCTTGCAAAGGAAGACGAAAGATCATCGAGGAGACAGGATTTTCATCAGGATTAGAGGAAAACTCATCAACAACCTGTGTTATGCAGATGATACAACCTTGCTAACGGAAACTAAGAAAAACCTGAAGTGTATGCTGCAGAAGCTCAATAACTGTAACCTTCTATATGGATTGAAACTTAACATAAAGATGACAAATATTCTCACAACTGGGCCAAATGCCAGAATCATGATGGATGGAGAAAAGATTGAGGTTGTTAACAATTTCCGTTTGCTTGGCTCTACAATCAACACTCTTGGCACCAGCAGTCAGGAAATCAAAAGATGAATTGCATTGGGGAAGTCTGTTGCCAAGAACCTCTCAAAAGTGCTAAAGATCAATGATGTCAGTGTAGGGACTAAGGTACACCTGATCCAGGCCATGGTCTTTTCAATTACTTGCTATGCATCAGAGAGTTGGGCAATGCCTAAGTATGATGGGGAAAGAACTAGTCCCTTTGAAGAAGAATTGGTGTTGGAGAAGAGTATTGAGTATCGACCACCAGGAGAACAAATTGGTCTGTTTTGGAGAGGGTGAAACCAAGTTTCTTCTTGGAGCCAAGGATTTTGAAGCTCTGTCTCACCTACTTTGGACACATAGCCAGGAGGGATTAATCTTTGGAGAAAGACATCATGCTTGGAAGGGGGGAAGGACAGCACAGGAGAGAAAGCCCCTGACTGAGATGGATTGACATGATAACTGAGACAATGGGATTAGGTGTGCTGGAGTCAGTAAGATTGATTCAGAATAGGGCAGTGTTCAGGGTTCATAGAGTTGCTGTGAATTGTGGGTAACTCTATGGCATATAACAACACCAGCACCAGGTTAAGACAGACTAAGAAGTAGGATTGTCCATCCACTTCTTAAGTAGCAGGCCCTTGGAAAATCTATGAACAACAGAGGAATACGGATAGTTACAGTATCAGAGGTAGAACCCAGATTGGAAGTTATTAAAAATTAAGAGAAATGGTTGAAAACATCCTTTAATAGCTAGACCATGAAATGTACAAAGCATGAATGTTGGAAAACTAGGAGTTCTGAAAAATGAAATTAAACACATGAGCATAATATTCCAGGCATTAATGAGATGAGATGCACTGGTTTTGGCCACTTGGATTCAGATAAACACATGTTACACAATGCTGGGAATGAAAAACAGAAAGAATGTCATTGTGTTCATAGTTAAAAAGCCAATTTCACATTCTATTCTGAAGTAAAATGTGGTGAGTGATAGAATATTTTCCCTATGCATACAAGGAAGATCTTTTAATATTCCTATTAGTCAAATACATGCTCCACACCTAAGTCAAAGAGGAGGAAGTTATTTTTACCAAATCTTGCAGTGTGTAATCAAGATGGGTTAATGATAATTGGTGACTGGAATGAAAAAGTTGGAAACAACGAAGAAGGAATATTAGTGCAATAGTGGCAGAAATAAGTAGTAACAGAAATAAGAAATATAATGATCAAATTTTGTATGTTGAATGATTTATTCATTACAAACACCTTTGTTAAATAAACATAAAAGGCAATTTCACACATCAGTCTCACCAGATGGATCGCATAGGAACCATACTGACTACATCTGTGGAAGGAATTGTGGGTGAAGCTCAATATCAGCAGTCAAAACCTGGTGTGGACGGTGGAACAGACCATAATTTACTCACGTCCAAGTTCAAATTGAAGCTGAAGAAAAGTGAAATAAGTCCATAAGGACAAAATATGAACTTGAGTCCAACCCACATGAATTTAAAAATCATCTTAGAATGGGTTTGAACCATCAAACACTAGTGAACAAAGAAGATCAGATGAGTTATGAAATGACATCAGGATATCATCCAGGAAGAGAGTAAGAGGTCATTACAAAGACAGAGGAGAGATAAAAAACAAAAGTCAGAAGAAATTCTGAAAATGACATTAGAGCATCAAGAAGGCAAAAAACAAAGGGAGGAGATGCTAAAGTCGAAGAGTTGAAACAGAAGATTTCAAAGAGAAGCTAAAGAAGAACAAACCAAAGTATTGTAATGTGCAGGGAAATGGGAATAAAAAGAGAAGACTTCACGTGGCATTTCTCAAGTTGAAAGAATTGAAAAAATAACAAATTCTCACTTCAAACGGCAATATTTAGAAGTATGATGGGCAAAAACTTGAAGATCCAGGGAGCATCAAAAGAAGATGAAAGGAATATACAGAATCACTGTACAAAAAGAACTGGCTGACACTGAAATATTTCGGCAAGGATGAGTCACAAGCGTCTCGATGGCACATGACAACAACAACCATATGATAAAGAACTAACTGTAATGAAGGAAGAAGTTCAATCTGCACTGAAGGCATTGGCAAAAAATAAGGCCCCAGTAATTGATGGGATACCAATTGGCGTGTGTCAACAAACAGATGCAGCCCTGACACTCAGTCTATGCCAGGAAATTTGGAGGGCACCTACCTGCTTATTTGTTCCTATTTCTAAGAAAGGTGATCCAAAAGAATATGGAAATTATCCAACAATATCATTAATATAAAATGTAAGCAAAATCCTGCTGACGATTATTTTAAAATTGTAACAGCAGTACATAGAGAACTGCCAAAAGTTCAAGCTGCATTTAGAAGAGGCCATGGCACCAGGGATATCATTACTAATGTCAGATGGATCCTGGTTGAAAGCAAAGAGTATGAGAAAAATGTCTATTTGTGCCTTATTGACTATACAAAGACATTTTCTTGTGTGGATCTTAACAAATTATGGTTAATGTTGAAAAGAATGGAAATCCTAGAAAATTCAGTTGTGCTTATGCAAAATCTATACCTATCAAGAGGCTATTGTGCAATAAAACAAGGGAACACTAAATGGTTTAATCCTAAGAGTGCATCAAGGTTGTATACTTCTTCCATACCTATTGAATTTGTATGCTGAGCAAATTCTTTGAGAAGCTGGGCTCTATGAAAATAATATGGCATCAGGACTGAAGGAAAATTCAACTATCTTCTTTTTACAGATGACACAATCTTGCTTACTGAAAGTGAAGAGGACTTGAACCACTTGCTGCAGAAAGTCAAAGACTACAGCCTTCAATACGGATTGTATGTCAACATAAAAAAAAACAAAAATTCTCACCACTGGAGCAAGAGGTAACACCACGATAGACGGGGAAAGATTTGAAACTATCAAAGACCTCATCCTATTAGGATCCACAATCAACACCCTTGATACCAGCAGTCAGAGGATAAGGAAATGTACTGCATTGGGAAAGTGGACAGCAAGGACCTGTCCAAATTATTGATGAATAATGATATCAGTTTGAGGACTAAGGTGCACCTAATTCAGGCTATCATCTTTTCAATCACTTACAATGCAACTGAGGGCTGCAAAATGAAGAATTGATGCCTTTGAACAAATCACAATGTTAGAGAAGAGTACTGAATTGGATTGCTGTTGTTGTTGTTAGGTGCCATAGAGTCGTAGATGACTCATAGCGACCCTATGAATGAAAGGCCTGAGCACTGTTCATACACAGAGTTTCCAGAGGCAAACCATTTCGGAAGTGGATGCCTCTCCTGCTTCCAGGCTTGTTTTAGTCAGGAAGCTCCAGCAAACACTGTCCACCGTGGGTAACCATTACCACATTTGGCACATCCCATGGATTACCAAAAAGAATAAACAGATATGTCTTGGAGAAGATGCAGCCAGAGAGAGTGCAAAGATGATGAAGCTACATCTCACATACTTTGGGTATATTGTTACAAGAGGTTTTTCCTTGGAGAAAGAATCATATTTGAAAGATGGAGAATTGGCAAAAAGGAGGAAAACTCTCAACCAGATGGATTGACACAGTGACTACAGCAATGGGCTTGAGGGCACCAGTGATTGTGAAGATGGAACAGGATAGGACAGAGCTCATATCTGTTGTTTATATGGTCGCTATGAGTCATACTCAACCCGATGGCCTCTAACAACAATAACAACAGCAATCTCTGAACCAACAGGGATTCCCAGCTTGCCACCTAACCTATAGCTTTGAATGAGGCCCTGTAACAATGTGAGCCAGTAGAGGTCTTCAGCCTATTTCCTGAGCCATGAACTTGGTACCTGTCAATCTCCACAATTGCATAAGCCATTTCCTTGCAGCAAGTTTTTCTGTCAGGACCTACGAGTATATGAGCCATCTACTTGAAGTGTGAGTGTGTGTGTGTGTGTGTGTGTGTGTGTGTGAGCGCACATGTTGATTTTGTTCCTCCAGAGAAAGCAGGCAGTTAATAATTGCATAATGAAGCAAGATGCATAATATGGCAACTAATTTAAACACTGTGCACTGGTGGCCTGCTGGTAAGACATTGTGCTGCAATCCCACAGGTATGTGGTTCGAACCTACTAACTGCTCCACCGAGAAAAATAATAAGCAATCTCCTCGTGTATGATTTAAAAGTCTGAAAATCCACTGGAGGGTACGCTATGAGTCAGTTCCAGTTACATGGCAATGATTCCCTTCCCCCATCCCCCAATTACTAGCCAAATACATTACCAGGACTCCTTAGGTGCTTATTAAGCTCATGTGATTTCTATGAACTGCTGATCCATCTCTTTTGTTCCTATTCATCTCTTGTACTTTCATTGCTTCCCACAGCCTTGAATGAACTTGCCATGGAGGGTTTTAACTCTCCTACATCTTTGCTTCCATAAGATTCTTTTCTCTTTAATTTGTTAATAATTAACGGGTTGTTATGGTTGTTGCTATGTGTTGTCAAGTTGCCTGTGACTCATAACAACCATGTGTACAATAGTTCTGAAGCCTTTCCTGTCCTGAGCCAGTCTCACTGACTCTGACACACCCACCACCATTGCCCTAGTCACTGTATCAATCTATCACATCCAGGGTCTTCCTCTCCTACACTGTCCCTCCACCCTTCAGAGCATGATGTTCTTCTCCAAGGATTGGTCCTTCCTGACCACATGCCCGAAATATGTAAGATGGAGCTTCAAAATCCTCGCCTCCAAGGAGAAATTTGGCTTCACTCTCTCCAAGACAGACTTTTTGTTTCCTTAGAAGTTCACAGTGTGTTCAAGACTCTTCTCCAGTACCACAACTCAAAGTCATCAATTACACACTCATGTTTATTGCAGCTTTGTTCACAATAGCAAGGAGTTGGAAACAACCTAAGTGCCCATCAACAAACGAATGGCTAGAGAAGCTGTGGTATATTCGCACA
>NW_006399829.1:12602381-12619015 GCF_000299155.1 Elephantulus edwardii
AGGGCCTTCCTCTCCTGCGCTGTCCCTCCACCCTCCCAAGCATGATGTCCCCTCTCTAAGGACCGGTCTCTCCTCACAACATGTCCAAAGTATGTTAGACGGATTAGAAAGTGTAAATATTTTTAAAGTTAAGCCACTATATAAAGCAGACTTGAGGAAGATTCAAAAAGGTTAGTGGGAGGTGAAGAGACCACTACATGCTCTGCCTGCTTTAGAATTTGACCTACGTGCCTGATCACAAGTGTTCCTACCAGTCACAATTTAACCAGCACAGTATCAACAGCCTTCCTAAGCCATGACAGATAAGCACTGGCAGGAGCTCCATCAACCTCCAGACTATTCTAGGATTAAGCGTAAATTTAAGATTGTGGCAACACTTTCCTTATATTGACTTGTCTCAGGTCTGGGTTCTTAGCACCAAGAAAATTAAATCACTGTTTGGTCATATCTCTTTGATCAACAGGCAACGTAAGAAGAACTTTATTATGCTTTGTAATTCTCGCTCTGGATCAAAGAGTGGAAGTGTTCGATAATTGCTATGTCATTTGTCAAATGGGTATCTTCTTTGACCATTATCCCAAAGAGACATCATCATTAATTGTGAAACTTGCTGAGTGATGTTCTAAAGTTTTAATCATTACTTTTAGAGTTATCATCAATTGTGGCACTTGCTGAGTTGTTGTTGTTGTTATGCGCCATTGAGTCAGCTGTGACTCATAACGACCCTATGTACAACAGCCCTAAACCCTGCTCTGTCTTGTGCCAATCTTACTGTCTCTGATACACCTACCACCGTTACCTTAGTGACTGAATCAATCCATCTGATTGAGGGTCTTCCTCTCTTGCATTGTCCCTCTACCCTCCCAAGCATGATGTTCCTTTCCAAGGACTGATCCTGCCTTGTAATATGTTCAGAGTATGTCAGACGAAGCTTCCGAATCTTTGCCTGGCTTCAAATTTTCCAGGACAAACTTGTTTGCTCCCTTAGCAGTCCATGGTATATTCAATACTCTTCTCCAGCACCATAGCTTAAAGACATCAATTTTCGTTCTATCATCCCGAGTCATTGTTCCGCTTTCCAATGCGTAGCATGTAATTGCAAAGACTGTGACCTGTATCAGGTACACTTTAGTCTCTAGACTGACATCGTTGCTCTTCAGTACTGTGGAGAGGTCTCTGAAAGCCGACTTTCCCAGTGCAACTCGTCTTCTAATTCCCTGGATGCTGGTACCAAGAATATTGATTGTAGAGCCAAGCAAACTGAAGCAGTTAACAATCTCAGTCTCTTTATCATCTATCATGATGCTGCCAATTGGCCCAGTTGTAAGAATCTTTGTTTTCTTGATGTTGAGCTTCAATCCTTATTGAAGACTGCAGTCCTTGACCTTCTGCAGCAAACTCTTCAGGTCCTCCTCAGTTTCAGCAAGCAGGGTTGTGCCATCTGCATAATGCAGATTATTGATGAGTCTACCTCCAATCCTGATGCTACATTTCCCATCACAGAGCCTAGACTCCTGGATAATCTGTTCCACATATAGATTGAAAAGATATGGAGATAGAACACATCCTTGGCGTACACTCTTCCTAATTTTGAACCATGCAGTGTTTCCCTGCTGTGTTTTGATGACTGCTTCCTGGTCCCAGTATAGGTTTTGCATAAGCACAATCAAGTGTTCTGGAATTCACATTCTTCTCAGAGTCGGCAACAATCTTACTGAGTTAGGTTACTATTACAGGTAATAATTCTGTATTCTCACCTATGTTTTTTAAAACTGTGTTTTGAGAACTTATTTATAAAAATTATATATTACCAGAGAGGAAAATTGTCTACCTTTTGGAATCAGTGTTAGCCAATGGTAAAAATATTTAAGAACACATCCTTGTATGCAATCTTTAGGGGGAAAAAAGATATTCAGAGGTGATTCTAGTTGTATAACCTTCAGAAGTTACTTTATTTCTGAGTCTATTTCCACCTTTATAAAATGGACAAAAATAAAGCTTTACCCTAACTCATGTGATAACTCTAAGAATTTATATGTCACAAACGAATTTTTTCACTCTTTGCACAATGGGACAGATTTCTAGGCAGCTTAATTCCTTGTAGACTCTGAGTGATTGATAATTATTAACTGCTGCTACTTTCTGCAGAATATTAAATGATCCAGGAAGTATTAAAAGAAGATGGAAAGAATATACTGAGTCACTGTATCAAAAGGAATTGGCAGACACAGAAAAATTTCATGAAACAACATATGAACAAGAGCCTATGGTGATGAAAGAAGAAGTTCAGGCTGCTTTGAAGGAAATGGCAAAAAATAAGGCCCCAGGAATAGAAGATATACCAATTGACATATTTCAGCTAACAGATGCTGCCCTGGATGTGCTCACCAAGCTGTGCTAAGAAATCTGAAGAACAACCACTTGGCCAACTGACTGGAAGAGATCTATATTTGTTCCCATCCCAAAGAAAGGTGACCCAAGAAAGTGTGGAAACTATAGAACAATCTCATTGATTTCACATGCAAGCAAGATTCCACTGAAGATTATCCAAAAATGACTGGAACAGCACAACAGCAGAGAACTGCCAGAAGTCCAGGCTGGGTTTAGAAGGGGTCATGCTACTAGGGATATTATAGCTGATGTTAGATGGATTTTAGCTGAAAGCAGGGCATACCAGAAGAATGTCTATCTGTGTTTCATTGACCATGCAAAGGTGTTTGACTGTGTGAATCATAACAAACTGTGGCTGACTCTGAGAAGAATGGGAATCCCAGAACATTTAATCATGCTAATGCAAAACCTATACTTGGACCAAGAGGCAGTAGTCAGAACAGAGCAGGGTAACACTGTGCATGGTTCAAAATTGGGAAGGGCATACACCAGGGATGTGTCCTATCTCCATACCTTTTCCGCCCGTATGCAGAGCAAATTATACGGGAGGGTGGGCTCTATGAGGAGACATGTGGCATCAGGATTGGTGGAAGATCTATTAACAATCTGCCTTATGCAGATGACACAACCCTGCTTGCTGAAACTGAGGAGGACCTGAAGCACCTGCTGCAGAGGGTCAAGGACTGCAGCCTCCAATATGGATTGACACTCAATGTCAAGAAGACAAAGATTCTGGACCAACTGGCAGCATCAAGATGGATGGTGAGAGATTGAGATTGTTCACAGCTTTAGTTTGCTTGGCTCCACAGTCAACACTCTTGGCACCAGTAGCCAGGATATTAAAAGTTGCATTGCCGTGGGAAAGTCTGCTGTTAGGGACCTCTCCAGAGTACTGAAGAGCAATGGTGTGTCTCTCTGGAGACTAAGGTGCATCTGATACAGACCATGGTCTTTGCAATCACTTTTTATGCATCAGAGAGTTGAACAATGACCAAGCAGGATAGAGGGAGAATTGATGCCTTTGAGCTGTGGTGCTGGAGAAGAGTATTGAGAATACCATGGACTGCTAGGAAAACAAACAGATTCATTCTGGAAAGGGTTAAACAGGGTGGCTCCTTGGAGGCAAGGATTCTGAGGCTCTGTCTAACATACTTTGGACATGTTGTAGGGAGAGACCGGTCCTTGGAGAAGGACATCATGCTTGGGAGGGTGGAGGGACAGTGCAGGAAGGGAAGACCCTCTATGAGGTGTATTGATTAAGTGACTGGGATAATCAGAATAGGAGTGTCAGAGGCAGTGTGATTGGCACAGGACAGAGCAGAGTTTAGCGCTGTTGTACATAGGGTCGCTATGAGTGGCAAGTGACTCGATGGCACATAACAACAACAAGTAAGTTGGGAACTCTAGTGGGCTAGCAGCTACACTCAAGGCATGCGGTTCGAATCCACCAGCTGCTCCATGAAAGAAGGATGGTCAATCAACTCTTATATGATTAACTGCCTCTCAAAACCTACTGGAGGGTCAGTTATGGGCCAGTTCTTACTCAGCGGTATGTAAGAACAACAGCTAAGGACGCCAAGCTCTGTGCTAGGTCCTCTGTTCTTACTCAATTTTCCAACACTGGCTGTTGCACTCATATATCTGATGAAGAAACTGAGACCTTAAAATAATCTTGTTCTGTCCATTCCTGAGTAGGACATTTCTCTGTGACTTATTTTCAGTGTTTCCCTTTAATTAATGTTTCATTTGTTGGACGATCATATCCAACTGATGACTAATAGACATTTCAGACAAGATGAAAGACAAGTTCCTGACATGGTCCCCAAGCCCTTCTCTTCTCACAGTCTTCCACCTCCATATACAACAACTCCATAATTCAAGATGGTCAAACCAAAACCCTTAGTGTCATACTTACTCAAGTCTTTTAACAAATTTTCCCAGCTCTATCTTCAAAGTACCTCCAGGATCTTTGTGATTAAACTACTTTATATAGATCCAAGAATACTTTTTATAACTTCTAAGCTACTATTTGGGTCAGTATCACCAATGACCTTTATCTGGATTATTAGATATATTCTTAAGTGGCTCATTGCTACCCATCTGCCCCTACAACATTTTGACACAAAACTGTCAGCCAAAGCCTACTAAAATAAAGACTATATCATCTCTTTGCCTTAAACCTTCAATAAATACCTGTCTGGTTCAGAGTAAGAGCAGAAGAGCTACAGAAGACTTCAAGGTTCTGCATGGCTTGGTCCTCTAGCTTCTACTGATGATCACCCCTTATCCTCTTACCCTGCTTGTTCACTCCACTCCAGCTCTGACATTGCTCCTCCCTCTCACAAGTTGTTCTCCCACCAAATTTTCCCTGGGCTCATTTCCTTTTGATTCAAAACCTACCTTATTTTCAGATGAACAACATCGTTATCCACCAGATGTGTGAGGAAGTGGCATTCTCAACCCAGAAGTGGACAGTCTTCTCTCATACGATTACAGCCTTTGGAAACCCAATGGAAGGTTGGCTATGAGTTAGTTCCAACTTGACAGCAGAGAGTTTTGAAAGTCTATTGAAGATTAAAAAAAGAAAAAACTGAAAATAACAAATGCTTATGAGAATGTGGAAAACTTTTGTTTTCAGTGGGTGGGAGTGCAAAAGCAAGATAGCTATAATGGAAAAGTGAGTGGTAGTGGCTTCCCAAAACTAAAAATTGAGCTACAATAAGACCTAGTGATTCTTCTACTAACATGCAACTGAACAACATAAAAGTAGAGACCCAGAGATTCATATATCAATGAAGCACTAATCACTATATAGCTAAAAGGTTGTTGCTGTGTTAGGTGTGTTGAGTCAAATATGACTCATCACAACCCTATTAATAACAGATATGAGCCTTGTCTCATCCTATGTCATCCTCACAGTCTCTGAAACACATGAGCTCATTGTCACAGTCACTGTGTCAATCAATCCACCTGGTTGAGGGCCTTCCTCTCTTTCACTGTCCCTCCAACTTCCCAAGCATAGTACCCCTCTTCAAGGAACAGCCAATCATAGTAACATGCCCAAAATATTTGATACAACATTTAAACATCTTTGTCTCCAAGAAGCACTTTGTCTTCACCTTCTCTAAAACTTATCTGTTCGTTCTTTTGGCAGTCTGTGGGATACTCAGTACTTTTCTCAAACTCTATAGTCCAAAGGTACCAATTCTTCTGCTGTCATCCTTATTCACTGTCCAGCTCTCAGTAGCATAGCAAGTGATTTAAAAGATCATAGCCTGAATTAGGCTCACCTTAGTTCTCAAACTAACATCATTACTTCTCAATAATTTGGAGAGATCCCGGATTTCAGACTTTCCCAGTGAAATACATCTCCTGATCTCCTGACTGCTGGTGCCAACTTCGTGATTATGAATACAAGTAGGATGAAGCACATGCTGAAGAAGATCAAAGAATAGAGTCTACAATAAGTATTGCATGTCAACATCAAGAAAACAATAATTCTCACCATTGGATCAATAGGCAACATGAATCTGAGGACAATGAACAAGAATGACAGAAGAATAATTGTTACCTTTCAACTGTGGTGCAAAATATCCAATAGACTGCCAAAATTTATGTCTTGGAGAAGGTTTAGTCAGAGTGTTCCTTGGAGACAAAGATGATAAAGCTTCATCTCACATATTTTGGGTATATTGCTAAGAGAGTTTATTTCTTAGAGACATCATGCTTAAAGGACATCAAGTTTAAAGGATTGTGAAAGAAAAGAAGACCGTCAGCCAGAGGGATTGACAGAGTGAGTGCAGCAGTGGGATCAAGTATGTCAGAGATTGGGAGGATGGCACACCATAGAACCATGTTCAGATATGTCGTTCATAAGGTCACTGTAAGTTATTCCCAACTCGATGGCACCTACCAAAGAAAACTACATTGATGAGGACAGAAGATGAACAGAAGATTTCAAAGAGAAGCTCAAGAAGACAATGTGAATCATTTTATGAAATGTGCAAAGAGTTGGAATTAGAAATTAAAAAGTGACTTGGCATTTTTGAAGCTGAAAAACTGAAAAATATATTCAAACCTCAAGTTGCAATACGAAGGATGCCATCAGTAAAATCCTAAATGATCCAGGAAGCATCAAAAGAAGATGGAGGGAACAACTGTAGCAAAATAAATTAGCTGTCACAGAACCATTTTTAGAGAGGAGCATATGATCAGGAATCAAAGGTTAAAGGAAGAAGTTTAAGCTTCTCTGAAAGCATAGCAAAAAAATAAAGCTCTAGAAATGAATGGGATACAAATAGACATATTTTAACAAACAGATATAGCCCTGGATGTGCTCACAACTAACTGGTAGAGATCCATATTTATTACCATTCCTGAAAAAGCTGATCCAACAGAATGTTACAATTATCAAATTATATTAATAATACCATATGTAAGTAAAATCTTTAAAAATATCCAGAAATAGCTAGAACAGTACAGTGACAGAGAACTGCCAGAAATTTGAGCTGAATTTAGAAGAGGCCATGGTGCCAAGGGTATCCTTGTTGATTTCAGATGGATATTGGCTAAAAGCATAGAATACCAGAAGGATGTCTCTCTGTGTTTTATTGACTTTGCAAATGCATTTGACTGTGTGAATCACAACAAATTATGGCTTATATTGAAAATAGTGGGAAACCCAGGGCACTTAGTTGAGCTCATGGGAAACATAGACTTAGATCCAGAATCTATTGTCTGAACATAGCAAGGAAACACTATATGGTTTATAATGAAGAAAGATGCACTTCAGGACTATATTCTTCTTCACAGCATTTTGATCTCTGTGCTGAGCAAATCATTCAAGAAGGCCAAATTGATGAAGAGGAATCAGGATCAAAGTAAGACTCATCAACAACCTGCACTATGCAGATGACACAACCTGGCTTGCTAAAAGTGAACTTGAAACGCTTGCTGCATATGATCAAGGACCAAAGCCTTAAATATGGATCACATCCCAATGTCAAGAAAACAAAAATCAGCCACTGGCCAAATAGACAACATCGTGAGAGATGGAGAAAATATTGAGTCCTTGTCAAATATTTAATTTCCCTTGAATCCACAATCAACACCTTGAGAAGAGTACTGAGTATCTCATGGACTTCCAAGAGAACAAACAAGTCTTTCTTGGAGAAAGTGTAATCAGGGTTCTCCTTGGAAGCAAGCATAACAAAGCTTCATAACACATTCTTTGGGCCTATGGTTCAGAAGGATCAGTCCTTGGAGAATGAAATCATGTTTGGAAAAGCAGAGGGCCAGCTAAAGAGAGGAAGATGCACAGGGAGGTGGATTGACACAGTGACTGTTAATGTGCTCAAGCATCTCAAGGATGGTGCTGATGGCACAGGACAGAGCAAGGTTCAGAGCTGTTGTTCATAGGGTCACCATGGGTGGTACCTAACAACAAACACAGCAAAGGATGAGAAAGAAGAGAGTTATTCCTTAAGGAGTTCTTCGTTTTAGTTTAAAATAATAGAAAAATCACATTGATTAAGGATAGGTTTACACAGCTGAGGTATGTCATTGTGAACAATAAGTTGCATATCTATAAAAAGTTGAAATTGAAAAAGCATGGATAGAAGTGTTTACAATAATGACAAAAATAAAACACAAAACAACCCAACCAAAAAAACACCACACCAGCTGCTAAGGCTATTCACATACAACCAAACATTACAGAATTTGGTTTCTTGATATAGAAGCTTAGAAGCTCCTAAATAGATAGCATTTTGAATATATAACAAATGTCAGTTAATCAGCTTGCTGAAGTGTTCAGGGACTCGGCTCTCTCGCTGTTACCAGGGCTTCTTAAAATGACACCAGAAACTCAAAAGATTAAATGTAGAGCAGTGATTTTATGTTACTGGGAGAGGAACAACTCGGAAAAGGAGAGTGAAAATAGTTGCACAACTTGAAGGGTGCAACCAGTGTCATTGAATTGTACAGGTTGAAATGGAATTTTCTTTTTATATAATTTCTTTTCACTATATATCTTTTCAAGCTCAGGTGACCTAGTGGCAAGGAGCTGCACTGCAATCCCAAAGGCACACAGTTTGAAGCCACCAACTATGCCAAGGGAGAAGGATGGACAATCTCCTCACATGTGATTTACTGCTTCTGAAAACCTGCTGGAGGCTCAGCTATGGGTCAGTTCTGCCTCTCAGGTACACAACAACAACAGCAACAACATACCTTTACAGGAGCAACAAAAGCAAAATCAATTAAAAAAATTTTAAAACCCCCAAACTACCTTCTCCGTGAGTGGATCACCATTCTATCAAAACTTCAACCCCCAAGTCAAGTCACATCTCCAGTCCTACATGATTCTTTCATTATCACTTTATCACTAACACACTACATATTCCACTCATTTATCCTGTTTGTCTTTCCTCTTTCAAAGATTATCTCCATGGGGCCAGAAATTTTTTCTCTATTGTCCTCTATTTTCCTCCAGCATCTAATCCACGGTGGGCACATTATATTTGTTGAATAAATGAGCAAGTCTATAATTGATTCCTGCTTCATCCATCTCCACAGTTACTCAGCGATTTAATCTTCAGCCATGCTCATCTGCTCACCCATTAATGGATTTTTAATTTCCCGATCCTTCAGAACAAACAAAGGAATTCATCAATAAAGAGTTAATCTTATTTATTTTCTCAGCTATTAAAAGACAAGTGGGCCTTTCCCATGCTTCCAGTCATACAGTGTATTAAAAATATAAAGTTAGACAACTAGGTTATTAAAAGTGACAGATTTAAAATACCTGTGTTTCAAATACCATGTCAAACTTTTAGCCTAACACTAAAAAAACAAATAGCCTGGTGGAAGTAAAGCGAACATCTTAGGTCACTGTGACCTGCAGGTAGAAATAACCTTTCTCATTCTTTTTGACGATAAAATTTGGGGGGTGTGTGTGTGTGTGTGTGTGTGTAATGAATATGTAGAATATAGAGGATATAAGGGAGCTCTGGTGGCCCAGGGGTAAGAAGCTGTGCTGCTATTGCAAGGGCACGCAGTTCAAATCCACCAGCTGCTCCATGGAAGAAGGATGATTAATCTCCTCTACTATTTACTGCCTCTGAAACTCCACTAGAGTTTATGCTACACCCAGCTACGGATTTGTTGTGACGCAACAGCACACAACAACAACATGTATATGTATATGTATATGTATATGTATATGTATATGTATATGTATATGTATATGTGTATGTGTGTGTGTATATATATATATATATATATATATATAGTTGTTAAGTGTCATCAAGTCATAGATGACTCATAGTGACCATTCATAGTGAATGAAAGTCCTGAACATGGACAACTTTCATCATTTCTCTAAGTTTATAGAGTTTCTGTTTAGGAAGTGGATGCCATATATAGAGAGATAGATAGATAGAGATATAGAGAGATATATTGATAGATATATAGATATAGATATATGTATATATTGATACATATATATGTATATATTGATATAGATATATGTATATATTGATACATATATATGTATATATTGATATAGATATATGTATATATTGATATATGTATAATTGATATGTATATAATTGATAGATATAATTGTTATGTATATAATTGAGATATATATATAATTGATATATATCCTTGATATATATTTATTTACATATATATTGTGTTGTTAACAATCCAAAATTATTTCAAGATTACTGCTTATGTTTCATGTTAATTACAGACTATTGAGTCCCAACAGACCCATATCTGACCCTCTGGTGGGTTTTCAGAGGCAGTTAATTGTACAGGAGGAGATTGCCCATCCTTTTCCTGCAGAGCACCTGATGACCTGCAATCATGGGCCTTCAGAATTGCAGCACAGCTTCTTGTCACTAGGCCACCAAAACTAGTAGAATAAAAAATGCAATAGAAATACTCAATTTCCTCATAAATTCCCATATATTTAAAAGCAGCAAAAGAAACTCATGCAAAAAATTCTATGACAAATTTTCATAACATTTGAATAGGACTATCTATGGTACAATATATATAGAAGTACCATCTATATTATACTATCCCTAAACCAACTAACAAAATCTTTCAAGGAAAAGATTTATCTATCTTTATGTTCCTACATTCTAACCTGGTCTATAGAGTACATGACATTCAAATCCATAAATCAATAAGGAAGCCAATCAACTAGGTACCAACATTGATTTTTAGTAAGGTTTTTTCCCATTCTATCTCATGAATTTTCTATCTGTATAATTTCAAATCAATGAAAGATTTGCTCTCTAACTGGGGTTTGCTTTCTAACTGGTGGTGATTTTTGTTTCATCTTCCAGTCAGCTTTGTCACTTTGTTATCCATCTTCAATATATACCTCACATTCCACTCACAGCTACAAAATTATTTCATAACTGCAAACATCACATTCTAAGAAAAAGAATCTTCTGCAGACTCAAAGTTTTCTCCATATCATCAATGTGTTTTTATCAGGTAGGAGATACTTTCCTCAAAGTCTACCTTATTCTACTCCAAGTTTTCTTCTAGGTACTATTCCCAGTTCTGGGTCACAAATCAAACGTCCATGTAATCAATGGCAAAAGGAAATAGGACTTGATATTAATGTTAAATGCTGTCAAGGTGACTCTGTCTTATAGTAACTGTATGTAGAGCAGATTGAAGCTATGCTTGATCCTTCTTCAAAATCTCTGCTATGCTTAAAACCCATTGTTGTTGTCACTAATACATCTCATGGAGGGTCTTCCTCTATTTCACTGACCCTTTGCTTTCTATTCAGTTCTTCTGGCAGTCCTTGTTTTATTAAATATTCTTTACCAACACAATTCAAAAGTGCCAATTCTTCTGCTTTTCTTATTCTGTTGTTGTTGTTGTTGTTACGTACTGCCAAGTTGGAATCAACCCATAGCTGACCCTCTGGCAGGTTTTCAGAGGCAGTTAATCACACAGGGAGAGATTACCCATCCTTCTCCCATGGAGCAGCTGGTGGATTTAAACCATGTACCTTTGGGATGGAAGTGCAGCTTCTTGCCACTAGCTGTAGCTTGAGTCAGGTGAACCTTAGTCTTTAAACTGTCATCCTTGATCTTTAGCACTTTAAAGATGACCTTGACATAGACTTTCCCAATGTAACATGTCTTTTGCTTTCTTCACTGTTGCTGTCATGGATTTTGATTATGAATTTAAATAAAATGCAATCCTAGACACCTCCAATCTTTTCTCCTTTATCATGACATCAACTGTTGGTCCAGGTGTGAGGATTTTGTTTTCTTGGTGTTGAGATGTAATCCATATTGAAGGCTGTAGCCTTTGGTCTTCTTCAATAAGTGCTTCAACTCTTCCTCACTTTCAGCAAGCAAAGTTAGGTCATTTGCATCATGCTGGTTATTGATGAGTCTCCTTTCAATCCTGAGCCCACATTCTTCACATAATATAGATTCTCAAATTATTTGTTCAGTACGAAATGAATATGGGGGAAGGACACAACATTAATGCACACCATTCTTGATTTTAAACCATGCGATATTCATTTGTTCTGTTCAAATGAATTCTTTGTGCACAGTTTCTGTGTGAGCACAATTACTGATGGAATAAAATAAAAATCAGCAGGTAAGAAGAAGATGAACATTGCATGTGAATGAACATTTACCAAAAGCATGTAATCACAATTTCATGTAGGTGTGTTGGAGTTAGGGAGACAGGCTCAGGACAGGACAGGCTTCAGAGCTGTTGCACACAGGGTCTCTATGAGTCGCAGGTGACTCAACAGCAAATAACAATGATAACAGTCATATTTGAGGAGCAACATCTATGTGCAAAAAGGTAGGCAGATATTTGAACTGTTTTACAGAGAAGAAAAGAAAGCTACGGTGACAGCTTCCATCTTGCAATACTTCGTGAAATGAGGGTGCACCAGTGTCTTTCCAGTGACGTTGATGGTTCATAGGAGCAAGGTGACTTAGAGGAGTGGAGCGAGGCTGGAATCACACCCAGTGGTTAGGTCTCAATATCCACAAAACATAACTCTTATTTTATGGAAAGAAAGGACACATGCTCTCTCCATTTGTTTGCTAAAGTGACCTTTCTGCTGCAAATATTATCTTAAGTGCTCTATGCTAATATCCTTTTTTACAGCAATGAGTTTGTGATAGATAATCTAAAATAAGTGTTTAGACCCCTGAGGACCTCAGTATCCACATCTATAAAATGAAAAGAAAGTCTCTTTCTTGTTCCAAGTTTGTAGTTGGTCAGATTAATCATTAAGATTTCTTTCTTATCTGTGGAATTCTAGTTTAAGCAGAGAGCAGGAGTGTACTTGGACTTCAACCTCTTAGAGACAGAAAAGAAGAACTAGATTACTTTTTAATGATCCCTTACAACCATTTCCCCATTGACTCGGAAAGTAAATATTCATGTATGGTTGGTCTCTTTCAGACATCAGTCTGTTCCTGAAATTCTTCTGTGTTGCAACTTGAAATCCTGTTCTATCCAATTTTGATATTTAAGGAACTTGGATGTTCCTTGGCAGGCTTCCTGTCTGTTTCTTCTTGATCACAGTTGGATATTTCCATTGCAAAGACAATCTAGAGTCTTTTATAACTCCAGAGCTTTCATATCCTGAGGCCTCACTAGCCAGGACTCCCACGGACAGTGGACAGGCTGTCTTCATCCTGAGTTCTGTGCTCCTAGATTCTTAGGCATCCTTCATGCCTTCATCCTTACTGTTTGATAAGACCTCCTGTATATATGTATGCATGTGTGTGTATTTATATGTATGCATGTATATATACACACACACATACACACATATATAGACAATTTGTTGTTTATGTTGTGTACCATAGAGTCAGAACTGGTCCATACCTGACCCTCCAGTGAGTTTTCAGGGCAGTTAATCACAAGGGAAGAGATTGTCCATCCATCACTCATGGAGCAGCTGGTGGATTTGGATTACATGACTTCAGGATTGCAGCACAGCTTCCTACCACGAGGCCACCAGAGCTATAGAAAGCCAACGCAGGGTCAGCTATGAATTAACAGCAACTCAGTATCAATGAAAAGGTTTTTAGTATATAGACACGTAGCATGCTTTACATATCCTCTAATCTCAGTTTACAATTAAAAGTAGATAACTTATACAAATTTGATGGAGAGTTAAGTTTCTATATTAACCTGGCTATGCTATAATTGTGTTATTGTTGATTGCCTTCAAGTAGAGCATGACTCATAGCAACCCTATGAACAAAAGCCTGAAGGCCCTCTACAACTATGGACGTTTATAAAAATTCATAGTTTCCAGTGGCATGCTGTTTAAGAAGTGGATGCCATTCCTGCTTCCAAATATGCTATAATACAAAAGTGAAAAAAACAAAATATCCATCTCACAAAACCACTGACACTGTATCAATTTTGACTCTTGGGAACTCTCCATCTGTTTTCCTTGGCTGTAAATCTTACTAGGAGGAGACTGCTGATCACCTTGCTCCTGAGGAGGGCCTAGTAGATTCCAGCTGCCAACCTTGAAGTTAGCACACTAGCATAGAGCCCACCATGCTACCAAGATTCCTTCAGGTATGCGCCCAAGTCAGAGTGATCCTCCACTGTGCTTTTGAGGCAATAAATCTTTATGGGAGGACATTCTTTCTCTCTCTTCTTTGGAGAACCTAGTACAATGGCTAGGCTACAGTGCTAAGTTATTCAGTTAAGCAGTAGTCCAGATGTTGTGGAGATAGTTTGCAGATGTGTGACTCTGGCAGGTGGGCAGTGGTGGTAGGATTTCTTCCCTTGGTGCTAAGAGAAGTGAATGTATAAAGGGCAAGGGCTGCATGGAGACAGTCATACCTGACCTTTACCAGCTTCACCAAAGGAAAGTGTCCCAGTTCATAGTATCAACAACACAAAACCAATTCCTATGAGGTCAGAGATGTCCCCCACACTCCCATACCTCTTTATACTCAGCTCAGCATCAATCTTACTGCTCTACTAGGTCCAAAATCCGATGGAATTGTTCACAGATCACATAGAACCATATTGGAGAAGTAAAGTGGTTATAATCCAGGTTGTTTTGTTGTTATGTGCCGTTGAGTCAGAAGTGACCCATATCTGATGCCCTGTAGGTTTTCAGAGGCAATTGATTGCACAGGAGGAGATTGCCCATCCTTCCCCCACGGGAGAAGCAGCTGATGGATTTTAACCACACGCCTTTGGGATTGCAGCGCAGCTTCTTGCCACTAGGCCACCCGTGCTCCCTATAATCTAGGTTAGTAGCAGCATAATACAGTCACTCAGTCACGACAGCTTCCAAAGTATGCTCACAGGTACTTCAGTCTTGAGCCTCACAGCTTCAGGCAGTGTTACAAGGTTCTTGTTGTTGTTGACTGCCTTCGAGTCAAGCACAACTCATAGCGACCCTATGAACAAAAGGCCTAAAGCCCTTCTACAACTACTGGTATTTATCAAAGTTCATAGAGTTTCCAGAGGCATGTTGTTTAGGAAGTGGATGTCACTCCTGCTTAGTCATGTCAATTATGCCTTCCTCCCCCAGTTGTCCAATAAAGGCTCTTTGCTCTGGCTCCAATGGCATAGAAATCCCAGGGCCTCCTGGTTCTCCTGGGACTGTGCTCCTCTAGGTTCTCCTAATCTGGTGAAAAAATCTCTGACTCCAAAGGACACACTTTATTCTCTTACTAGCTCTTTTCCTGGTGAGGAAGGTCCTGCTGCTGCTGTATCCACTCAATGTAATGGTGAGGCTAGCCAAGCCTCTTATGGCCTGGTGAGACTGACCAATCCCCTGGTGGATACGCTACCATGCCCTATTCATGTATTCCTGCCCATCCGTATGACAAAGTCAAATTCAATGGCTATGGAAGACATTCTGAGCACTAAACTCTTCACATCACAATAAAACATCAGGAAAGGCTAGGCACCAATCCCTTCAGATTCTCCCCTCTTGCTCTGCTCATGCTGTTACCCTGTCAGCTGACTGCATTGTTATTGTCCATTCCAAGCTTTTGCTCGCAGCAAATCTAGCAGCAGCAGTGAAAAGACAACTAACTAGAAGGAGTTGTCACACACTTGTGCTCTTTATGTGTTTCACTAGACACAACCTTGTTCACTGAAACTGAGGAGGACTTGAAGCATTTGTGGCAGATGAAGCATTGCAGCCTTGCATTTCATGCAGTATGGTTTGAATTTCAACATCAAGGAAACAAAGATTCTCACTCCTGAGCCAGTAGGTAGCATTATGATAAATGGAGAAAATATTCAAGTGTTAACAATTTCATCTCGCTCAAATCCACAATCAACACCCTTGGCACCAGCAGGCAGAAAATCAAAAGACAAGATGCTTTGGTAAAATCTGCTGTTAGGGACCTCTCCAGAGTACTAAAGAGCAACGATGTTAGTCTATTGACTAAGGTGTGCCTGATCCAGGCCATAGCCTTTTCAATTGCGTAGTATGAATCTGAGATCTGGACAATGAATAAGGATGACAGGAGAAGAATGAATGCCTTTGAGTTGTGATACTGGAGACGAGTATTGAACATACCATAGGCTGCCAGGAGAACAAATGGGTCTGTGCTGGAAAGGGTGAAAACAGATTGTTCCTTAAAGGCAAGGATTTTTAAGCTCCATCTCACATACTTTAGTCATATTGCCAGAAAGGACCATCCTTGGAGAAAGAAGACCCTGGATGAGATGTATTGACACAGTGACTGCAGCAATGCAGTCAAATGTGTCAGAGACAGTCACTCTGAGTAATAGTCATTTTAAGCCATTGTCAACTTGACAGAACATAACAAGAACAAAAACAACAGGTTCCTTTCCAGAGAGCTGAGGTGACTTAATTATAAGAAGTTCCACTGCAATCCCAAAGTTATATGATTCAAATCTACCAGTTGCTTCATGAGAGAAAAGGGGGCAAATTTGGTACTTTAACTTTGTGCCTTTGGATTGGCAGTGTAGCTCCTTACCACTAGGCCAGCAGAGCTCCTGAGTTATGTATGTTGCTGTTGCTAGATGCCGTCAAGTCAAGCATGACTCATAACAACCCTATGAACAACAGATCTGAATCTTGTTCTATCCTACACCATCCTCACAATTTCTGGCATAGTGATGCCCATTGCTGCAGTCACTGTGTCAGTCCACCTGGTTGAGAGCCTTCCACTCCTTCACCATCCCTCCATTTTCTTAAGCATGATGTTTCT
>NW_006399829.1:12619485-12620669 GCF_000299155.1 Elephantulus edwardii
CATTGAGGTATTAAAGGTTGACATCCATGTTAAAGGTTGCATGCAGTTTTTAACCTTCTGCAGGAAGTGTTTCAAGTCCTCCTCACTTTAAACAAGCAAGGTTGTGTCCTCTGCATAATGTTGGTTATTGATGAGTCTCCCTCCAATTCTGATGCCACATTCTTCTGCATATAATCCAGCTTCTCATACATATTAAATGATCAGTTATACATAGTAAGAGATTGGAAAAAAAAACCCCACAAACATCCCAAACAGTTTTTATCTAATTGATTCCAGTTCCGATTGACCTCGTTTGTGCCAAAGTAGAACTATGCTGAGTTGTTGGAAGTATTGGTAAGAAGTTGTATTGCCAGCCCAAAGGCACAACTCAAATCCACTCATTACTGCACGGGACAAAAAGATGATCAATCTACTCCTGTGTGATTTATTGCCTTGGAAAACTGACTAGAGGGTCAACGATGGGTAAGTTCCAGCTTGATGATACATAGCAATAACAATGACAATCTTTCTTTCAGTGTCCTTCTGGGTGGGCTCAAACTTCCAACGTTCCAGTTAGCAACTGAGCTTGGATCATTTGTACCCCTGAGGGATTCTTCTGTAAGTGCTGTAGACGAACATTACTGCTGTTATTGTTAGGTAACATCAAGTCAATTATGACTCATAGTAACCCTATGAACCACACTATCCTTACGGTCTCTAACATTCTCAAGCCCATTGTATGTATAATCACTGTGCCAATTCATCTTGTTGAAGGTCTTCCTCTCTTTCTCTGACCTCTGTATTTCCCAGCATGATATCCTTTTCCCAGAAGGTGTCTTCTTCTGGCAACATTCTCAAAGTATGAGAGACAAAGTTTCACCATGCTTGCTTCAAAGGAGCACCTTGGTTGCACTTCCTCCAAGACAGATATGTTTGTTCTTTTGGCAAAAATTCTAAGTCTGCTTAAATAAAAGCCAATGTATTTCAATGAGGGATAGAAATGGTCAGACCAGGGAAATATCCATTGTTGTTGTTGTTATGTGTTATCTGTGACTCATAGCAACCCTATATACAATACTCTGAAACCTGCCCTAACCTGAGCCAGTTTCACTAAAAGATTGTGTCAACCCAACTAATTCTAGGGTTTTCCTCTCTTGCACTGTCCCTGCACCCTTCCAAACATGATGTTCTTCTCCAAGGACTGG
>NW_006399829.1:12622919-12635982 GCF_000299155.1 Elephantulus edwardii
GTGGATTGATTCAGTAACTGGGGTAAAGGGGGCAGGTGTGTCAGAGACAATAATATTGGCACCAGATAGAGCAGGTTTTAGGGCTATTGTGTCTAGGATCTCTGAGTTGCAGGTGACTCAATAGCACTTAACAACAACAACAACAACAACAACAGTTTTATATTGTTGGGACAGAAGCTAAAGGTTAAAAGCATAATTGGCTGAAAGCAGAGGAGTCAAAGCAGGAACATGTAGAAACAAGAATTTGACAGTATAAGTCTCTGGCAACCTAAAAGAAAGAGACTGTGCTGTAATTCAAAATGTGTGTAGTTCAAATATACCAGTTACTCCATGAAAGAAGAATGAGCAATCTCCTCCTGTGAGATTTACTGTCCCTCAAAACCCTCTCACCTATGAGTCAGTTCCAACTCCCTGGCACAAAAGAACAACAGGTTTATGTTGTGTAAGTGGGACTACAGGATTGGTCAAAGGTGAATGGCATTCAGTTTATTACAGCTTAGTCCCAGAATAGTGGACAGGATCAGTTCGTCTAGTAACTGACTATTCTCAACCATGCTTGTTCCTGAGGTCCATGGTAAAGATTTAAATAATAGTGTATCTCAAGACCCTTCATGGTAGATTAGATATTCTGTACCAGGCAGATCTTAGAGAAAAGGAATATCATCCTTGGGGGTTTTGTTGTGTGCCATTGAGTTGGAGCCAACTGATTTTCAGAGGCAGTAAATCACACAGAAGGAGAGATTGATTACCCATTTTTCTTTTACAGAATAGCTGGTAAATTTGAACTGTTCAGCTTCTCACTAGTAGGCCACCAGAGCTCCCTATCCTTAGGGTATATGTCTTAAGTTAGTACCAAGATTAAAGAGTTTTCCATTTGGAAAGGCAGCTTTTAAACATCCAGCATGGATTCCATACTCATGTCAAGATATTAAACAATGGAGTTAAGGCTCTACTTTTAGATTGTGCTATTCACACCCAAAGCAAGTGACTCTGGTTTTTAGACTCCCATACTTAGAAAAATGTAAGATAAATTATCTTTAATCCCCATATAAAAAGAAGTAATTGAAATCTTCAAAAGAAATATCTAAGAAAAACTAAGACACTGAAAAGCAAACATTTGCATAATGGCTCCCTTTGTTTTCATGGAACTAAGTGACATTGAAACATTTTGTTTCTGAAAAGACACTAAGGAATAATGTTATGAACCACCTGTGCTTTGCTTTCATAGAGAAGAAAGGAAAAGGGGGGAGTGCTCCTGACTTGGAATAAAAAAATTTAATTAGACTCTTCAAAAAGATAAACTTTACTTGTTTCAAGGCCATTTAAAGCAAAGGTAAATGTTACAAAGTAATCCTCATAGGTAATTCATCACAACATTCTGTTATGACGGGAGAGAACTCTTTAGAGTAATACTGTCCAGTGGATATAGAAATTCAAGTTATAAATTCAATTCATGTCTGTTGCTGTTAAGTTGTCATTGAGTCTTCCCATGATTCATGACAATACACGGCCTATCCTGTGCCATAACATGATCAGTTTCCACATATACAAATAAAATTTTCCAGAAATCACATTTTTAAAGTGAAAAGGCAAAATTATTTTCTATGATCATTTTATGCAATCCAATCTTTAAAAAGTATAATTTCAAACTATAATCAATATTCTAATTGTTGTTACGTGCTGCCAAGTCACTTGTGACTCATAACGACCCTATGTACAGCAGCTCTGAAGCCTGCCCTGTCTTGAGCCAGTCTCAATGACTCCAACACACCTGAACTCATTGCCCCAGTCACTGTATCAATCCATCTCATCAGGGGTCTTCCTCTCCTGCACTGTCCCTTCACCCTTCTGAGCATGATGTCCTTCTCCAAGGACTGGTCCCTCCTGGCCAAGTGTCCAAAGTACATGAGACGGAGCTTCAAAATCCTAGCCTCCAAGGAGAAATTTGGTTTCTCTCTTTCCAATGAACTGATTAATTATCTTCTACTAGTGTTTTGTTCTAAATCTTCAAATTCCAAGCTTCAGGTTAGGCTCCCACAACATAACAATTGAGATAGCACTGCAGTATTTCTTAAGGGTTCATTTCTCATTCAAACAATGTAAGTATGAGTAATACAAAAGAATTTGATCTGGGTTATTTACTTGCATTTTCCACCAGTGTTTCCAGTTCTTCTCTAATGTTGTGTATATGTGAAGATTACCTCCCCTAATCTCTTGTACCAATTGGCAACATCATAATAGATGAAGAGATTGAAATTGTTAACAGCTTTAGTTTGCTTGGCTCCACAATCAACACTCTTGCAAACACGTACCTCATAGAGAGAGTGAAAACAGGTTGCTCCTTGGAGGCAAGGATTCTGAAGCTTCGTCTGACATACTTTGAACATGTTGCAAGGAGGGACCAGTCCTTGGAGAGGGACATCATGCTTGGGAGGGCGGAGGGACAGTGCAAGAGAGGAAAGCCCTCCATGAAATGGATGGATTCAGTGACTGGGATAACGGGCATAGGTGTGTCAGAATCATTAAGATTGGCACATGATAGGGCAGGGGTTTGTATATAGGCTCTCTAAGAGTTGCAGGCAATTCTGCAGTACATAACAACAACAACAACAACAACAATCCCCTATGTGTGAGTAAAGTTAATTGACTTGCTTTGAGCAATACAATTTGACCAGAAAGGATGGATGCATCACTTCTATTTATCAGCATTTGATGATAGGTAACTCTGTCTGACATGCTTTGGGCATGTTGTCCGGAGGGACCAATCCATGGAGAGGGACATCATGTTTAGAAGGGTGAAGGTACAGCAGAAGAGAGGAAGACCCTGGATGAAATGGTTTGATTCAGTGACTGGGGGAATGGAAGTAGGTATGTCAGAGACAATGAAATTGGCTCAAGCTAGAGCAAGGTTCAGAGCTATTGTACATGGGGTTGCTGTGAGATGCAAGCAACTCGATGACTCATAACAACAACAACGATGATGATGATGATGATGATGATGTATGTTTTCACATAAAATGTGACAGATTGTGAGAATGGATGCTATGGGCTGTAGTTGACTCAGTGGCACCTAACAACAACACACCCTTTGCTTTTCAGTGCTTCCCTGCCATGAGGACTGGGGAAAGGTATGCTGATGTGGAGCTGCCTTAAGATTGACACCACTTGAACCTGCAGGGAGTACAGCCTATTCTACAAGATTGCGGAAGCAATATTTGTTTTCTTAAGCTCCTGCTTCTCTCAGTTAAGGAGCCTTGATGGCATAGTGCATTACCCTGCTAATCAAAAGTCAGCAGTTTGAATCTACCAGCAAGGGGAAAGGTGAACAGTCTCTACCCAGGAAGATTTACAGCCTCAGAAACCCTGTGGAGGGTTTCCATGAGTTAGAATCATTTCATGGCTGTGGGTTTGGGTTTGGTCTCTCAATTCAGGAGTCCCGGTGGCACAGAAGTTAAAGTGCTCAGCTCCTGGCTCAGAGGTCAGAAGCTCAAACCCACCATCTGCTCCAAAGAAAGAAAACATGACAGTCTACTTCTATAAAGACTACAGCTTCGGGAATTCAATGGTGCAGTTCTACTGCATCCTACAGGGTTGCTGTGGGTTGCAGTCAACCTAATGACAACAGGTTCTCTCAGTCAAGGAGTTCTTGACTTAAACAAATGATTAAATACTTGACTGCTAACAAAAAGATTGACAGTTTGAATCCATTTGGAATTATCTGCAAACAAAGGCCTGAAAATCCAGGTCCGCGAGGTAACATCCAATGAAAACCATGTGAAGGTACTTGTCCTCTGACACATGTAGTTCAATTGACTCAAGGGCAACTGGTCCTTCAGGTTGTCATGTGCCACCAAGTCAGAAGTGACCAATAGCTGACTCTCCAGTAGGTAGTCAGAGGCAATAAATTGCACAAGAGGAGATTGCTATTCTTTCTCCCACACAGCAGTTGATGGATTTGAACTGTTAGCCTTTGAGTTGGCAGTGCAATTCTTTACCATTAAGCCATCAGAGCTCCTAGGTCTTTCAGAGAGCCTTCTGGAATGTTCTGATAGCAGCTCCTCCCTGTTGCCCATTACACGTAAGGTCAAGAAACCTAAGTGTTCACCCAAGTAACTCAATCCTGTCCAGAAAGGGCTGACTCATAGTTGATCCTCCAGCAGGTTTTCAAGGCTATAAATGGCACGAGAGGAGATTGTCTTTCTCCATTGAAGCTGTGAGTGGATTCGAACTGCTAGAGAGGTGGTGTCTTTGGGTTAACAGTGCAATTCCCTGTGGACCCCACCACCATCATTATTTAAAATAACCACATTGTGATCACTATTCTGTTTTATTGTAACTCTGAGTAAGTGCCAAATTTTCAGTAATGACAAAAATTTTCTCATATAATTTTTTAATGATTGGGAGAAATTTTATGCAAATAACACTCCTGGATGTATGACTACACATTTTAGAAGGGTATGCATGTCTTAAAAGTTCAGCTAGATTTCCAATATTCCCTAAAGAAAGTAACCACTTTCTTCTCATACAAGTGATGTAAGAGATTGTTCACCGTACACCAATGTATTCTGTACCAGCACTAGGTATTACGTTTGGTTTTGTCTCATACATAAGAAACAAATTGCAACTCTTTTGAAGCTTGGATTTCTATAGTTATAGTGAAAGAAAGAAAAAACCTTATAATTTGAACATTGTATTTCTTCAACCGTGCATTCCTAACCTCTGTAATTTTTTCCATTTTGCTATTATTTTTGTTGCTATGTGCTGCTGAGCCAGAACCAGCTCATAATTTCAAGTTTTCAGAGTCTGCAAACCATGTAAGAGGATAATGCCAGTTTCTCCCGAGGAGCAATTGGTGGACTCAAACCTCCTGCCTTCACGTTGGCAATGCAACTCCTTACCCACTAGGCCACCAGAACTGCCTGTTTGCTATTGTTGTTGTTATTGTTTTTACGTGTTGTCAAATAAGAATGGATCCATCACTGACCCTCCAGCAGCTTTTCAGGGGCAGTAAATCACACGTGAGGAGACTCATCTTTCCCATGCAGAGCAGCTGGTGGATTCGAGATGGGTGCCTTTGGATTGGCAGTGCACTTTGTTAACTTTGGAGAACTTTTGTTAGGTTAAATTCCTGATCTAAACAAATTCATGTTCCCTCTGTTATAACCCTATGGTTATCAGGACAGATTTTTGGCATTAAAGTGGATGATAAGGAATAATTGGTTTACAGAGGTAAGTACCTGATTATGGTGACTTTGGTGTTATACTTAATACTCCTGCTGTTCCATCCCAAGCTCTATCTGGTACACCTGCTCTCCACCAGTTGCGATTATTGGTGGGCAATAGCCCACAGCTATAACTTTCTCTAGCTATTTATTTTCAGCCAAAAGGAGTCAGACTAGCCCAGGTGCCAGGGTGGCCTACAACCCAAGGTTGACAAGAAGGTACATAAGGAAGTTCAACTCCTTTGCCAATGCTGAAAAATCATAAATAGGTTTGTGCAGCAGCTTTCTGTGGGATGAGAATGAGGCTAGCCTTCAGCTAATGTTTCATTGATGCCTGGTTTATTCCTCTGGCCCTATTCTGCTTCCAATTCCCTAGTGTTTGCCCCAGAGTTCTTCCTCAATAACTCACTTTCATAGAAATCTATCTCTTAGATTCTGCTCACAGGAGACCAAGTCTAAGACAAATAGTTCCATATTATTATTCCATTTAACCAGGTTACATGGTTCTAGAATCACAAGTGCAATCAATACAGGACACTGATCTCCTATCACTGACAGTAAGTCAGATATTATAGACATATCAAATATTTTTCCTAATGTGACTTGTCTTTTACATTTATGGTATTTGCCACAGAGAGACTTCAAGTGGAAGTCCTTAGATGGTGCAAGTAGTTAATTAAATGCAAGACTACTAACACAAAAGTTGGTAGTTCAAGCCCAGTATTTCAGGTGTAAGTTCTGGCAAGTTCCAAAAGCTCACAACTTTAAAACTCCATAGAGTTTTGTTCTAACACTGATGGAGACGCCATGAGTATTAATATAACAAGGAGTCATCAACAACAACTAACAACAACAGATAAATCTGTTGGATTTTCCATCAAAATTTCTATCTTTGATGTCATACTTATCCATCCCCAGATGCGAGTTGCATATTAGTCTAGTTGTTTTCTAGCTTTATTTACTTGCATTTGTCTTTTAACTCATTGCTATTTGATAAATAATTTAGGAGGAGAAAGATTATATCTTCATATCATAATAAGAGTGACCCTACAGGACAGAGTACGACTGCTCTAGGGTGTTTTAAGCCTTTAAATCATTTTAGAAGTAGAGTGCTTCATCTTTATCCTGTGCAGCAGCTAGAAAGTTCAAAGCACCAACATTGAGGCTAACAGCTAAGCACTTGAGCCACTATGCCATCACTGTTCCGTATAATCATCCTAGCACCAGATCACACTCATCAAGGACCTGAGTGTGGCAACTTAGGCCATATACTCTGGTAAGGAGGATTCAAATGCAGCCCACTTTAATCCTGCCTCAGTAGCCGAACAGATTGAGAGGATGGTGCAGGATAGGGTCAGATTCCAATTTGCTTGCTGTTCATAGAGCTGCTATGAGTTGTAGCTGACTCAATGGCACCTAACAACCACAGTGTTGAGATGTAGCTGTCTGGATCAGAATGACGATAAGACCAACAAATACTTTTAATCTTTAGATATTAAGTATAATCTTGTGCTTTTTATATGTACAGGCAGTTCTTAGTTTACAAAATATTGCATTTACATGCAAACACATGGCTACAAACTAAGTCCTAAATGTCTTTCCTTTAATGTAAACTCAGAATTCATGAATGGCGTGTACTGGAAATGACTGAGTAAAGCAATAGCTACGTGGTGCTAAGGTTGGTGATTCAAACCTAACCGGTAGCTCTGCAGGAGAGATACCTAGTATTGTGTTCCCAAACAGTATACAGCCAAAAAGATCCTACTGAGGTAGTTCTATGGCTGCAATGGGTTCTTGTGTGTCAGGAAGTGTGAGGATGGTTCGGGACAGAAAGGGGTTAAGACCTTTTGCTCATGGGGTCACTATGAATTGTACTTGACTCAATGGCACCTGACAACAACAACAACTGTGTCACGTGAGATTGCTGAGTCAATGGTGCCTACCAATAGCAATTTGTTAATAAAAGAGTCTATACCAAGTTTGAGGAACAAATGTTACCAGATTCCCTAGTATCTTTGAGGATTTGACTAGAGGGCTCTGCTCCAGGCTAGCAGGCACATTAATACAGACTAATGCTGTACACATTAACACAACATGAAGACACCATCTGTTCTAATTGACTGAGCATCTGTTGATTGATGAAGTTGTTAAATTTTGCACATTGCCCTCGTTCCACCCACACTGCAGCACCCGCTCAAGTGAAATATGCAATATACCCTATGATTCTCAAGGTTATCTATAAATCACAAAAGAAAACTAAAGAAAGAATATTTATGGATTGCAGATATGCCAAATTTTTTTTTTCATATGTTAACTGAATATCTCCATATTCATTCAAGGCTCTTTGTTATGCATGTAGGTTGAAGCTGAGTGGTATAGAAAGACAAATAGAGAATTAAAGTACTATGTGATGTTAGAAAAACAGGTGACAGAAACATAATCACGTCAGTTCAAAGGAAGGGTATATAATCTAGATATGAATTGTCAAGAAGGTTTTATGATCAAAGCTCAAAATTGAGAGCTGAAGGAGGATGGAATTATTACAAATTTAGCAGAATAAAAAGAAAGAAGGCTATTTATCAGGCCATGGGACTAAATTTGCTAACTCAACCATTGTCATTGAGGTGAAACTGATTCATAACTAATCCTCCAGCAGGTTTTCTCAGACAGTCCATTTTTCTCCTATGGAGCAGATGACGAATTTGAACCTCCTGCCTTTGGATTGGCAGCACAACTCCTTCTCCACTAGGCCACCAAAGCTCCCTAAAGTTGAGGGTAGATGGGTCAAGGGAGGATGAGGGATAAGATTTTCTTTTCCTTTAGGTTTTAAAATTAGTTTCCTAATCTTAAATGTGGACACAAGTTTTTAGTGAGGCAAATTATCTAATAAAGTAATTGTCTCAGATTACTGGTTTTTAGTGCTAAGTTATTTTCTTAAAGTCAAAGCAATTGAAAACCCAAACAAAAGTTGTGTAAATTGGAGTTTATTATATTACTTACCAAAATGTTAAGGATCTTTGGTGGCAAGAAATTGCACTGTCCCTAAAGCATGTAGCTCAAGCCCACTAGCTGCTTTGAGGAAGAAGAAATTGCACTGTCCCTAAAGCATGTAGCTCAAGCCCACTAGCTGCTTTGAGGAAGAAGGATGGACAATCTGCTTCTGCACAATTAACTGTCTCTGAAAACCCAATGGAGGGCGAGCTATGGGTTGACTCTGACTTGATGGTGCACAAACAACAACAACCACCAAAATGTTCAGAAGTGGTGGTTTTCTGGTGTAAAAAGAACAAAGTCCATGTGAGGAGCACCATAACAGACCTTTACCAACTTCGCAGGGGGAAATGGTCCCTGTCCACAGTATCAATAACATGAAACCGATTGCCATGAGGTCAGACATTTTGCCCATGCTCCCGTAACTCTTTCTACTCATCTCAACACCAATATTACTGCTTTGGTTGGTCAAAAATCTGATGTAATGGCTCACAGATCACACAGAACCATACTGGGGAAGTCAAAAGCTTATATAATTCAGATTCATAACAGAATACAGTCAAGATAGCTCCCAAAACGTGTATGTAGCCACCTCAGCCTGAGCCTTGCTCTGTTTCCAAATTCTAAGTTCTGCCAATGTTGGCTTCCCTCCCAATTATCCAACAAAGTTATCAGTCCCATCATAATTGGTTCCTCTCCTCCTGTAAGGTCTCATCTCATCTCACATCAATTCTCCAGTTCAGCCATGGTTGTTACTACCCACCCAAAATATGTCCTACATTTCACTGGGTTGGGGGATGTCTTTCTTCTCTGCCTGGAGAGGGCAAGATTCTATGTCTGCAGCTAGAGCTGTTCAATTTGTTGATGAGACTAGCCAAACATCTTATAGATTGTTGAGACTGGCTAATCCAATCCCTTAGATAATCAATCCCTTTGTGGATAAGCCAACATGCCCTATATGCATAGTTCTACCCATATACATAGTCAGACATTCATGATAGAAAAACCGTATCAAAAGACCTACTTGACACCTGATGATTAGCAGTGCTGTCTAGAACCCTGAATGAAGACTTTCTCTTTTAGCATCTTGAGAATGCTGACCATGTTGCCTCTTAGTGCTGCAAGACAACTGAAGACCCTCAGACCTTACCTCTAAAAATAAAATAAGGAGTGTGAACTTCTTGAATGTCCTTAAGGAGAAAAACTTTCCAATAATCCACTAGTGTACTTCCATTGAAATTTTAATGACTGAAATATGGTTGTGTATCTCCATATTAGCTGCAAGAGAGGCTGTGAAATCAAGCATCTGGTATTTTCTGCTTCATTTCAATGTGAATGTGGTCTCTAACACAAAGTGAGAGGTGGTAAGAATGAGAGTTAGGAAAGAGAAAAGGCATAATCTGACACATTGTCAAGTTCTATGTCTTTGACTGTACAATGGAAGTTCCACAAAGACAGTTGACCTGGTACTAGCTCCGTTTTTGAAGTTATCACTTCTATAAACTAATATATTCCTTTGATTGTTTAAACTGGTTTGAATTTATCCCATTACTTGCATCCAGAAGCATCCAAAATTATAACCAATACAATTTTAAAAGCTAATATTTATTAAATCTGTTTTTCTTTTTAATTTTTTTGTTTACATTTCATTCATATCCACTCTTATTTTATTCTTTTTTATTATTATTAATTTCAATGAACTTCTACAGAGATTTTGGCATTCCATTCACTCATTGTTGCACTTTTCTCCTTGCCCACCCCACCCCTTAAATCCACTCTTGTTCTACACAATCCTTCATTCACATTGTGCTTCATGCAACCATTCATATTGTTGTTGATACGTACCATCAAGTCACCTGGGACTCATAGTGACCCTATGTACAATAGCTCTGAAGCCTGCCCTGTTCTGAGCCAGCCTCACTGGTTTCCCCCATTGCCCTAGTTACTGTATCAATCCATCTCATCTGGGGTCTTCTAGTCCTGCGTTGTCCCTCCACCCCTCTGAGCATGATGTCCACTTTTATTTAATATAACCAATCACTATTGATCTATGGAGTGTACAGCAGATTATGTAATGTGTCAGGCTGAAAACTGAAAAGCCAGTCATATGGAAAGTCTCTGGGTCCTATTGGCCTGTCTGGACACCTCTTGCTGGGAACCAATGAAAACCTGAAGCATGGGCGGATCTGCAGCCTTTGAAAATTCACTGATGTGTCAAATGCGATAATGGTTGCCCATGGTGGACAGCGTTTGGTGGAGCTCCCTGATTAAACAAGCTTGGAAGCAGGAGTGGCATCCACTGCCAAAATAGCTTGCCTCCAGAAACTCTATGAACCTGGAGAAATGATGAAAGTTATACAAATGTTCAGGTCTTTTGTTCATAGAGTCACTATGAGTTGTCTAAGGCTCAATGGCACATAACAACACAACAATACTGATCTATGGAGTGTACAACAGAGCATGCAATGTGTCAGGCTGGCAACTGAAAAGCCAGTCATTTGAAATTACCAGTCACTCCATGGGGTAAAAATGGACAATATTTTCCCCTAAGGATTTACAATCTTAAATACCCGACAGAAGGTCACCAAGAGTTGGAATCAACTAGACAGCAATGAGGTGTTTTACATGTTTGTTTTAATACCCAAGGCTCATATATCCACTATGTGCAATTGACACAGTATCTAGAGCTAAGTACAATTTTTGGGACACTGTTTTGACCACTTTCAATTCACCTCATTGGTGAAGCCCTCCTAGATAGTACAACATGATCAAATGTGTGACATGTGGAACTGGAAAGATTTAACTTACAGTAATTGACTCAACAATTCAACTTATTGTCATTAAGTCAAAACCAACTCATAGCTGACCCTCCAGTGAATTTTTAGAGGCTGAAAACTGCACAAGATCACCTTTTTCCTATTGAGAAATTAGTAGGTTTGAACCACCTGCCCTTGGGTTGGCAGCACAGCTCCTTACTTACACTAGGCCATCAGAACTCTCTAGTAGTTGTTATATATTGAGTGGGTAACTAACTCGTAGCTAATCTCTCCAGTGAGTTTTCAGAGGCAAATCACACAGGCTGGTCATCTTTTTACTACAGAGCAGCTGGTAGATTTGAACTGTGTACCTTTGAGGTGGCAGTGAAACTCATTACCACTAAACTACCAGAGCTTCCTCCCTAGTAGAAAGGTAGATCAGTACATATATTCACATTTCAAAGGAAGAGGATGCCACATTACCATTCAGGTTCCCATAGGGTTGTACCTATAACCAGGAGGAATATTAGGAGGCAGACTGTGTAGTAACATGAGGGTGAAGTGACTGACACTTGGTTTCCAAAAAATAATGTACTTAGCTTATTAGAATAATACCATGGCCTGAAAGGAAAGTGAGATTCATTATGTTAAGAACCAGACAACATGCAGTTGATCTGCTTAACGGCAAACTAGCCAGGTGGAGAACTTAATCCATTGGGTGAGTGGACACATGTAGTAAGAGCAAAAGATGACATGGTTAAGCCTGTAAGGTCCTCTGAAGACTAAATATAAAAGGCTAGATTTTAAATTTTGACAAAACATTTATACAAAAAATAATTTTATTTTAATTTCTCATAAAAAGAAAGGGAGCTCTGGCACCTTAGTCATAAAGACTATTAGATTCAGTTCCAACAACTTGACTGCAAGTCAATTCTGAGATGTCAAATATCTTTTGTGTTTGTGTCTGTGTGTGTGTTTAACTATTACTGTCTTTTATTAACAGTTGTTGTTGTTGAGTCCTGTCGAGTCGTAGGCGACTCATAGCGACTCTTTGAACTAAAGAACTCGACCCTTGTGTGTATCTCATCCTTTCTCCACGTTCATAGGGTTTCTGGAGGCAAGCTATTTACAGAAGTAGATGCCACTCCTGCTTCCAAGCTTGTTTTAACCAGAGAGCCCCACCAAACACTGTCCACCATGGGTAACTGTTATCGCATTTGACACGTCAGTGTCACAGTGTTCAGCTTCACAGCGACTACAAGTTACCTCTGTAAGGCATGTGGACACACCAGGGCTATAGACCTAGATATCTAACAGTATCTTTGTAAATTAATTATTTGTTTCTATTTTGAGGTTGTAAACATTATTACATAAAAACACCTGCAACATGGGAAATGATAACATGAACAAATTATGTGTTGCAACATTGTATGTATATTTAAAAAAGAAAAGTGCCTTAAATTGGGAAACATCTGTAAGTGAATCTCAACAAAGCTGTAAGCAAATAAAATATAATCAATGGTTAAAATCAATGATTCATTCCTGTTTTGAATTTTCCTGGCCATCTACAACAATACCCTTATTGTGTGTTTAGAAGTCTGACCGCAGTTTCCCAGGAGTGTTTGAAACACAATCCTGGGTGTCTCCTTTATGTTCATGTTAAGCAATAAGGTCACAACCAGTCTATGTGGAAGTAAAAGGCTGGCAACTCACTCACTAAACAGTGATTTTATGAATGTGCAAGTTCTAAGTTAGATGGAGGTTCAATAAGTCTTTTCCCAGGCTCTTTTGTTCTTTGTGTTCCCAACAGTTCATGAAGCCTGGCAGCCTATATCAGTCTTCAAATTAAAGTTTATTTTTAGTGTTGAAACTTAAGATAAATTAAGAGTTTAAGGAATATGTGATTAGGTGTTATTTGCATGACAACAGTTCAGAATAAGAGCTGCATAGTAAAGTGGACTTGGGGGGGGGCTGTACAACAGTGAAAGAATTTTTTTTTTCTAAGAGAGAAGGGTGGGCAGGGAGGAAAATATGCAACAATGAATGAATGGAAATCCAAGTTCTCTATAAACATTCATTAAAATATTAATTTAA
>NW_006399829.1:12641562-12646202 GCF_000299155.1 Elephantulus edwardii
CAAACTTCCAAATAAACAAAAGTTTTTAATACATCTTGATTTCATGTTTGATCTCTTTGAAAGTGTTGAATTTGGTAAAAATCTGTAATATCTTTAACTTTCACATTAGTGGTTGGTGCTTAAATTTGATTTACATATTAGTTGGTTTTTCTTGTAGGTCTATGGATAGTATCACCAGCACCACTGTACTGATAAAATTATCCCTGAAATATTATTGTGAAGATGAATGTGACACTCACAATTCTTTTTCAATTTTTCATTCCCAGCAATCATAGAGCACACAATTACCAGATTCAAATTAGCTATTTCTAGTCCATTTCATTCAGCTTTCTCATTCTCAGGATATTGATCTTTATGAGTTCCATTGCACCTTATTATCAATTCATTTATATTCTCACTCTTAATGTAGCTTAATGACGAAGAATGTGGCATCAGAGCTGGAGGAAGACTCATCAACAACCTGCAATATGATAATGACACAACCTTGCTTGCTGAAACTGAGGAGGACCTGAAGCACTTGCTGCAGAAAGTCAAGGACTGTAGTCTTGGTTTGAAGCTTAACATTAAGAAGACAAAAATTCTCACCACCAGGAAAATTGGCAGCACCATGATTGATGGAAACAGGACTGAGATTGTTGTTCATTTCAGCTTGCTCAACTCCACAACCAACGCTCTTAGCACCAGCAGTCAAGAAACCAAAAGACAAATTGCATTAGGGAAATCTGCTGTCAGGAGCCTATCTAAAGTGCTAAAGGGTAACAATGACAGTCTAGGGACTAAGGTGTGCCTGATACAGGTCACGCACTGTCTTTGCAATTACTTGTTATGTGTCAGAGAGCTGGACAATGACTAAGGATGACAGAAGAAGAATCAATGCCTTTGGGTTGTAATGCTGGAAAAGAATATTGAACATACCGTGAATCATGAAGAGAACAAACAAGTCTGAATTAGAGAGGGAGAAACCAAGTTTCTTCTTGGAGCCAAAGATTTTGAAGCTCTATCTGACATATTTTGGGTATGTGGCCAAGAAGGACAAGTCCTTAGGGAAGGACATCAAGCTTGGGAGGGTGGAGGGATAGTACTGGAACGGAAGACCTCCGATAAGATGAAATTGACACAGTAACTAGGGTAATGGGGTTAGGTGTGTTGGAGTCATTGAGACTGGCTCAGGAAAGGTCAGAGTTCAGAGCTATTGTGCATAGGGTCACTATGAGTTGCAGGCCATCTGATAGCACATAACAACACCACCTGAGGCACTTGCTGCAGAGGATCAAAATCTGCAGTTTTCAATTTGGATTACATTTCAACAAACAATGTATATGAACTTTATGAATGTTGTAAGTAAAACAGTTTAAAATTTTAAATACTTTTTAAAGTTAAAAAAGAGAAAATAATACCAAAAACCTTCACCACTGGATGAATCAACATCATGATAGCTGGATAAATGACTGAAATTGTCAGTGATTTCCTCCTGCTTAGACTCACAATAAATAACATCAGTCAGGAGATTGGGACACATATAACACTGGGAAAGTCTGTTGTCAGGGATATTTCCAAACTGTTAGGATTGACGCCAATTTAAAGATTATGATGCTCCTGAGCCCAGCCACAGTCTTTCCTATCACCTGTTTTGCATCTGAGACTAGACTATGAATAAGGATGATAGGAAAAGAGTTGATGCATTTGAATTGCAATGTTGGAGAAAATGCTCCTAGTCTATGGACTATCAAAAGAGAAAAAAAAACACAAACCACCAACCCCCGCACACACACACACACACAGATAAGTCTTGGACAAAGTGCAACGAGTGTTTCTTGGAGGCAAGGATAGAGAAGCTTCTTCTCATATGTTTTGGACATGTTGTTAGGAGACACTATTCCTTGGAAATGGACATTATGCTTAGGAAGATGGAGAGTCAGCAAAAGACAGGAAAGCCCTTAGTGAGATGCATTGATACAGGGACTGCAGCAACGGGCTCAAGTGTGTTAGGGACAATAAGGATGCAGGATAGGATTGAGCTCAGTTCTGTCATTTATAGCGTTGCTCTGAGGTGTACTTAACTCAATGAGACTTAACAATACCAACAATAATCCATTCTATATGATATAGTTTTTCCATTTCAGGGCTAAGCATTATCAACTTTCAGTTTCATATCAGTATTAGTTTTGGAAATATCATTACATGGTGATGCTCTTGAGGTGAAGATAAGAGGTAGTAGTTTCTTCCTAACCATTACCACTATTGTTATAACAATTAAGTTCATTCCTTATTAACATCATAAATGTGCCAGAGTAGAATTACGTGCCATAGGATTTAGGTAGCTCAGGTAGCCTGATGGTAAGTTGTGCTGTGTAGTATTCCATCATGTAAATGTGTCACAATTTCTCAATCCATTCGATTGTGTTTGGACTTTAGGGCTGTTCCATATTCTTGCAATTGCAAATAATGCTGCTATGAACATCAGTGTACAAATGTCCTTCTGTGTCTCAGTTCTAATCTCCTCAGCACTCAAGAGTAATGATTTTGAAAACATAAAATACACTTGGGAATGACTGCAAACTGTTATGTGGAGCAAATGAACTCAGTATTATAAGAACAATAATAGTCTGCATAAGACTATTATTGTAAAAATGTAAGGATAACTAGTAAAACATCTATAGGGACCCAAGAGGGGAAAGAGTGGGAACAGAGGAGTGAGGATGGGCAGGGAGGAAATCATAAGGTCGTGCGATTTGGTAGGTACAAGGAAGGAGAGTAAAGGAAATGGGAAAGAACCAGCAGAGACCTGAAAAGGTGGGGTAGTCGTGAGCAGAATTATATAGGAATTAAGTTTCTAAAACACAAGGTGTGTGAATGAGGGTATGAAACACGATGTGAATAAAAGAAAGTGTGCACATGAATTTTATATGCAAACCAATATAAAATAAAAATGTCTAAAAACCAACAAAATTATGAAACCCCTTACCCCTCCCCAGTAGAAGTTGCAGCTGTAAACCCAGTGGCATGCAGTTCTAATCCAGTAGCTGCTGTGCATAAGAAAGATGGGCACCCTCCTCCTGTGTGATTCCTTATTGTTGTTTTGTTGTTGTTGTTGTTGTTGTTGTTGTTATGTGCCATCAAGTCACCTGCAACTCATAGCAACCCTGTGTGCAACAGCTCTGCAGCTTGCCCTGTCCTGAGCCAGTCTCACTGACTCTGACACACCTGCCCCCAGTGCCTCAGTTACTCTATCAATCCACCTTATCTGGGGTCTTCCTCTCCTGCACTGTGTGATTCACAGGTTTTGAAAACCTGCTGGAGGATCAGCCATGGATCGGTTCTGACTCTGGTACAACAACCACTGAATTTCGAAGGCTGAGGTCTTTTGGAAGCAGTTCTCCAAGGTTTTCTTCTGAGGCACCTCTGGGTAGGTATAAACTGTCATTGTTTCGGTAACTAGTTGAGCAATTCCTACCGAGGAGCTTGCTTTTTCAAGATTAGGTGCTGTTGAATATAATTCATAAAGACCTTATGAACAACATTATGAACAACCTTATGTCCTATCCTGTGCTATCCTCATAATTTCTGACATACTTGAGGCCATTACTGCAGTCTCTGTGTGCTTTGAGTGCTTCTTCATTAACAGACTATAAAAGGGGTTCTCTCGGTATTAAAAAACACAATCAAAAGTTCTGGATTTTCCTCGGTGTAGGAGAAATAGAGATCTCAGACTTCAGGCTTGTCATGACTTTATACATTGCCCTGGCTTAAAGTCCCAGAGCCCTTTGCCTGCTAGGTGAATGAAAAGTCAATCAGTCTGATGGGGCACCTGAGTGTCTGTTCACATGGTCATTCATGCTAATCTAAAACATAAGCCTATGAACTAACCACAACTGCACTACTTCTAATGAATACAAGCTGGGCTCTCAAGTAACTTGCTATTTTTAAAGTCAGTCATTTTTTCCATTCCTGAATTTTATTTTACCATAACACATATGTAGCAAGATTTTTTCCATAAGCTTTAAAAATAGAAGTCATGTACCCTTAAGATAGTTTTCTCCTTGAAAATCATTGTTGTGACAACTTCAATCTATGGGTTTTTTCTTTAATCCTTCTCATTGTGTCTCCTCTTGATAGCTGTTAAGATATTTATTCAACTTGAATGGAACTAAGGAGGAACCATCCGTTTTTCTTTGGGCTGTATTATTTAGGCTTAGTTTTGTCAGCTCTTAAAATTATCTTAGTGTATAAGATAACAGGAATTAGAACCTAATATGGAAGTATCTATTCCATGGCAGAATAATCTAAGGGAGTAATTGAAACTTAGAGTGGGAACAATGAATGTGGAGTGTATTTCCCTATTCTTCTTCTCGATGCATAAGCCACCAGTGCTTGATGCCAAGAACCTGACTGTGGCTTAAACCCTAGTTCTGGCTGAAATGAAATCTCCCTCAAGATATTATACAAATTATATGTATTTATTGTAGAAAATATAGAAGATAAAGGAAAAAATGAATTAGAAATTACTAATAATCCAAGCCCCCAGAGAAAATATCTTGTCTATATCTCTCTTCTTTTTTTGGTAGCACATAATTTTTTTTTTTTAAATTTAGGTTGTTTATTTTTCATTTCAATGAACATCTACAGAGATTTTGGAATTC
>NW_006399829.1:12646302-12647776 GCF_000299155.1 Elephantulus edwardii
TATTTATAAAAATGAAGCTGTCACAAAGCTGTCAGAACATGGACACACCCAGAAGCCCCTGCTTCTTAACATTGCTTCCATTCTCCCTGTTCACCCCTCACAGGAATAAGAGCCTGATCACCACAGAAGCACCTCATGTTTAGCTTAACAGTCCATGAACACTTCACCTAACATAGTTCTTGAACTTTATAAATGGAATTATAACTTGGATTCAAGAAGTTCTGATGACAGAACTGTTAAGCTTTGGACTGCTCACCAAAAGATTGGTGGATAGAATTTACTCAGCAGGAGAAAGAATTGACAATCTACTTCCATAGTGATCACAGCCAAGAACACTCCAGAACAATTGTACTCTGTCACGTGGGCTCACTTTGAGTTGATTTGCCAGAACCTAACAACAGTGTTGCTATAGATATAAACTTTTCCCTATCCTGTGCCATCCTCACCTTCTCTTGATGTACTTGAGCCGGTTGTTTCAGTCACTGTGATTAGATATGGACCACACAAGTTATGAGATGACATCAGGGAGTAGATGCCACTCCAGTGACAGAGGGGAACTACCATTTAGGTTAGCAACACAACTTTTTCCATATTATATATTCAAAGACCTGCTCCATATCAATCTTAATACTGTATCATTTAATATCAATAACACAGCTATTAGAACTGTGGAAGCAAGAACTCAGTGGAACTATCTTGGTTTTTCTGTCTCACAATTTTTCTACCTTTGACAAGGTGCAGTCACCATTTTTCTGTGGCTCTCTACAAAATGGAAAATATTTCCATTTTTCTTCTCTGACAGAGTTCTGCCTTATTCAAGTACTTGGCAGGTTTTATCGTAGATTAATTGTCTCCCATTACTTCATTATTAATAACTCTCTTTCCTTCTCCTGTTACACTGATTTAGCTGAGCAGGAAATGAGCTGTGTACTTACCTAGAGGTGACATTCAGAATATTTAACAATTAGTCAGTAGGAGCACTTTTCAATTAGAAGAGACGCCAGCAGAAAGCACTAGCATCACTGATTTGCTCGTGACTGAGCATCAGTCCTGCCTTTGCCCTTATTATCTGTCCCCTCTGCCTACACTCATTTGTTTCTCAGGTTCTGTACAAGGAAACTTAAGACTTAAGACTCTCTTGGGATCAAAGGCCAATTGAATTCCAAATTTAAAAGCATAATATGAACAAAAAAGGAGATATGATTAGGATATTTCGGAGGATTCTTCCAGATTTAAAATTCTATGACTGAGTTAAAAAATCAGTTGCATCTTTCTTTTCTTTCAAAAGAGGTGCTGCACTGAGAAAATTGGTTGTAAAAAATCTATCTAAAGTGCCAAAGAATAAGGGTAACAGTTTCAAGACTAAAGTGCACTTTATCCAAGCCATAATATTTTCAATTTCTTCCTGTGCATCTGAAAATTGGCCTATGAATAAGACCAAAGAATAATCATGTCTTTGAATTATGACTTTGAT
>NW_006399829.1:12655718-12659036 GCF_000299155.1 Elephantulus edwardii
ATTCATTCATTGTTGCACCCTTTTCCCCGCACAAACCCCTCCCCCCCCCACATAATTTTTTAATTGGGTGAACATTCAATTCTTTTTCACAAATACACTGGAGAATCATGCGACGCTGCCAGCATTGGATGCGGTCCTGGCCACAAGTCTGCACAATCCTTTGCAACTGATCCAGTGATAGCAGCACCTTTCATCTCGACTTTCTTGTTTAATATGTCTCCTGCATTCTCTTAAAAATCAAGAAACACCCCGTTTCTTCTCCAGTGTGACTTCTGTTGTGGTATTACCACTGCTGGATCTATCTTCTTTCTGAACTCTGGTTTCCCTTTCTTGACCATACCCATCACCATGTCATCCACACCAGCAGCAGGGAGTCTGTTTAACCGTCCCGCCCATTGATCCCTGTCACAGAGATGATATGTAGAATTTTGCCTCCTGTATTGTCAGCACAGTTGATGACTGCTCCTACAGGATGACCCAGGGAAATCCAGAATTTTGCACCAGAGGACCCACCACGTCCTCGCTTTGACATTTTGGATGCTGGAAAAGAACAGAAAGAAAATAGATACAAAGGACACTGGGATCATGTCTATTTTTTGTATTGAGATTACAAATCCCTTCTAGAATATAGGTGTAAATCAATAAAATAGGTCCAAGTAGAAGGGCTATTGAATAAGAAGTTCTCAGTTCTAGAAATGTGTGATAGTTGCTCTCCAACCCGTCCAAAATTTTTTTTAATCTGGGCCTGAAAGTGACACATCTGAGCCAACTCATTTAAGACTGGCCTCATTGGCCTTATGCTTCAATCCCACCTATTACAAACCCAGGACTCTGCGCTTTAGCATAGTAAACAAGACAGAATATCTACTGGAGAAATAGCAGCAATCCCAGCTCTACTTTGTCTCCACCTTCTCCAGATCAGACATTCTTTTAGCAATGAGTCCTATCAAATTCAAGGTGAGCTGCTCATACCATGAGAAGACACAATATCCACTATCTAGTGGTCATTTAGTATCCATTCAGCTAGTACTTCCGGCCACTGGTCAGCCCCTAGACCTACTAACAGGTAAAAACCATAGGGCATGTTGGGCATATTTCAATGGTGATTAATTTTATAAAATATGATGAATGGGAATGATTGTGTGAAATATTGTGCATGCATAATAGTGTAAAACACAATACATATGAACTTTGTAAGCAAACCAATATAACATAATATTTTTTTTAAAAAAAGTTGGGACTTGATCTTTCTCAAGCAGTTACTACTGCAAGAAAGAAACATGATTCAACAAGAGTTTCTTAAGGAAGAGCAGAGCGACAGCTGCCAAGAAAACTATAGTTAAAGATTTCACTGTAAGGATTGTGGTTCTAAGCTCTCTTGCTGCTAGGAAAGCACAGGGATTCTATGAGCAATGAATCTGAACTCTGTACCATCCTTTTCATCTCTGCTGCACTTGAGCCTATTGTTACAGTCACTCTGTCAATATATCTTGTTGAGGGTTTTCCTCTCTTTGACTGACTCCACTTTTCCCAGATGGGTGTCTTTCTGCAAGAACTGGTCCCTCTTGACAACATGCCCAAAGCATTCGGAACAAAGTTGCATAATCTTTGCCTCTAAGGAGTATCCTGGTTGAACTTTCTCCAACATATATTTGTCTGTTCTCTTAGCAGTCCCTGGGATATTGAGTACTCTTTTCCAACTGCAACTGAAAGACACCAGTGATTCTTCTTCATCCTTATTCATTGTCCATCTTTTGAATGCACAGCAAGTGATCAAAAACAATAATTTGGATCAGGTGCATCTTAACCTTTAAATGGACATAATTGCTCTTTAGCATTTTAGAGAGTTCCTTGACAGCAGATTTTCTGAATGCAACACATCTTTCGATTTCATGTGTTTGTGTGTCTTTAAAAAAAATTTTTTACATCAGTTTGCATGCACAATTCATAGGTCTTGTGTTCCATTCATGAATATTGTGCTTCACGCATTCTTTCATTCACCCTGTTTCATATGCTCATTCTTCATATGCTGAGTTTTATAAATTAAACTATCATTGAGTGATGCCCACTATCACTCCATCTTTTCCGATCCCCACTAGATCTATCCCAATTCCTTCTTCCTTTGCCTCTGCTCACTCACTAAACTCAGTGATCCCGTGATATTTCTCCTTTCCATCCTCAGGTACCCATCCACTGCCCTTCCTCCTCCTGCACCTTTATCCACAAACTTCATCTAAATGCTGCATTGAACTTCAGTATGCATGTATGTTTGTGCTGCAGCTCTAAATTTTGTAAGACATAAGCCTAATATGTCTTACAACGGGACTTATGGATCAAAAGTTTTTTCTATTTCCATTTTATTAAAAAAAGTGCCAAACTGCTTTCTATTTTACATTCCCACCAGCAGTGTATCAGAGTTCTGATATCTTCACACTCTAATAAAATTGTCTAGTTTTCTGGGTTTTTTTTTAACATTGCTGTTGTTGCTAGGGTGAGATTGTAGTATTATTTTCATTTGCATTTTTCAAATGGCTAATGACCATAAGCATTTTTTGATGTGGTCACTGTATATCTGAAGACATTCTTTTGCGAAGTATCTTTTAATATCCTCATATGTGGCCATGACATGAGGATATCATTGATGATGTCAAATGGATCTTGGCTACAAGTAGAGAATACCAAAAGACTGTTTACTTATGTTTATTGACTATACAAAGGCATTTATTTGACTGTGTGGGTCATGCTTAACATTGAAAAGAATGTTAATTCCAAAAAAAATCATTGTGTTCATACAAAACCTATGCCTATAACAAGAAGTTTCTTGTTGGAGAAGAGTACTGAACAGACTGTATTCAAATGGACTGCAAAGAGAAGGCAAAAGATATGTTTTGGAGAAAATGCAGCCAGAGTGTGCCTTGGAGACAAAGATGATAAAGCTTCATGTTATTTACTCTGAGTATATTGTTAAATGGGGATGTTCCTTAGAAAAGGCCATTATACCTACAAAGGTGGAAGGTCAGTGAAGGAGAGGGAGACCCTCAATGACTATATCAATCATTGTGATTGACCCAGTGGCTGCAGAGATGGGCTCAAGAGTGTCAGAGTTGATGAGAATGGTGCATGTTAGGACAGGGTTTAGAACTGTTATTCATAAGGTTGCTATGAGTTATGTTAGATGATAATCTAACAACAACAAGAACAACCTATTTTTAAATTTATGCTTATAGTGCTTTATAAGAAAATTTAATGGTTGACTCTGGAGAACATTATGCTGAGTGAAATATCCCGGTCACAAAAGGACAAATATTACATGATGCC
>NW_006399829.1:12659136-12660521 GCF_000299155.1 Elephantulus edwardii
AGTGCAACCAGAGGGCACTTTATAGACAATGATGGTGAAACTTCATCTCACAATGATATCCTTTGTTTCAGGTCTTCCGGATCTGGCCTGAATTTCTGGCAGTTCCCTGCCAATACAGTGTTGGAATAGATTTTGCATTCTTTTTAACAAAGTTTTAACTGCATGTGATATTAATGATACTGTTTGATAATGTCATCATTCTGATAGATCACCCATTTTTGGAATGGGCACAAATACAGATTTCTTCCAGCCATTTGGCTAAGTAGCTTGTTTCCAAATTCTTGGCACAGATAAGTAAGCTTAGCACCTATGTGTTGAAATCTCTCTATGGTATTCTGTTAATTCCTGGATCTTTTTAAAAGCCAATGCTTTCAATAAAACTTGACTTTTCTTTTTGTATGTGTGTACCATTGGTTCTTAATCATGTGCTACACCTTATATATTTGATAATCGACCAATTCATTCTTCTTGGTATAATGTCTTTGTGTAGTCCCTCCATCTTCTTTTGATGCTTCCAACATCATTCAAGATCATTTTAACATCACTCATTTTTCTCATAGAATCCTTCTCTATTCCTACTTAAGGTTTTAATTTTTTCTTTAATTCTTTCAGTTTAAGAAATTCCAAGCGAGATCTTCTCTTTATATTTTCTTCCAAATTCTTGATTATGTCCTTATAATAGCTGCCTTTGTCTTCTCCAGATCTTTGAATATTTCATTATAATAGTTCGCTTCACCTGCTCTTTGAAATCTTACATTCAACCCTTTTTATATAATCGTGTCTTTCATTTGCCATAACTATGTTCAGGAACAAGTTTCAGAGTTTCTTCTGACATATATTTAGGTCTTTTAGCAGGAACAATTTTTTTGCTTTCTTCATGTATGATATCCTGATGTCATCTCATAACTTGCCTGGTTCATATCTAATCTTGTGATGGCTTTTAAATTCAGGTGGGATACACTGAAAGTTCTTTTGTTTACCCTCAGGTACATATTTCCTTTTATTCAGCTTCCATTTGAACTCAAAGGTGAGCAATTGGTGATGTGTTCGACAGACATCTCTATCCTTCTTCTGACAGAGGACATTGAGGTTCTCCACCATCTTTTTATACAGATGTAGTTGATTTTCCTATATTTCATCAGGTGAAGTTTATAGGTATAGTGTCCATTTATGTTGTTCAAAAGGTATTTGCAATTTCAACATCATTTGTCTTATTAAAACCTATCATGAGATTTCCTGAGCTTTTTCTATGACTGCGGCTGTATTTGTCAATTGGTATACCATCTATTCCTGGAGCCTTATTTTTTGCCATTTCCTTCAAAGCAGCCTGAACTTCTTCTTTCATCACCATAGGCTATTGCTCATATGTTGTTTCATGAAATTCT
>NW_006399829.1:12661765-12662373 GCF_000299155.1 Elephantulus edwardii
AAAAAAAGAGAGAAAATTTAATCCAAGCAATTCTAGAGGAAGTTTCTATGCTCAGCATTTTACAGTTAAGAAACCTGAGGCAAACAGAAGTGAAATAATTTGCCCTAGATTCTACATTAAATATAAGGTGGGATGCGAATTTGAAGTCATTGTACAGTTGCCTCCAGAATCCAGGTTGTTACTTGCCATGTTATACTGTAACCCCTAGGGATGCAGTACTGGCCTTTTGAACCAGAGTTCTAACACAGCACACTCTAACACTGAATTGTTGTTTTCTCCAAGTTGATGCTGTGAATCTGATATAAATCTGCACATAAAGTATTACTGCATTTTATATACACACCGGTTTTAGTATTTTTGCTAATCACATCACTGTGTTATTATAAATGCATGTTATTTGCATGAATTTTTAATAAAAAAATCAGTATATATTTATGTTGTTGTTATGTGTCAAGTGGACTAAGACTCATAGTGACTCTATGCACAATAGCTCTTAACCCTACTGTATCCTTAGCCAATCTCACTGTCTCTGACACACCTGTCCTCATGACCCCAGTTATTGTGTCAATCCACCTCATCTGGGATCTTCCTCTCTTTTTTTTTTTTTT
>NW_006399829.1:12663783-12668814 GCF_000299155.1 Elephantulus edwardii
AAGTTGTGCCAAGAAATCTGGAGAACAACCACTTGGCCAACTGACTGGAAGAGATCTATATTTGTTCCCATCCCAAAGAAGGGTGACCCAAAAGACTGTGGGAACTATAGAACAATGTCACTGATTTCACATGCAAGCAAGATTTTACTGAAGATTATCCAAAAACGACTGGAACAGCAGAGAACTGCCAGAAGTCCAGGCTGGGTTGAGTAGTGTGTTGTGGTACTAGGGATATTGTAGCTAATGTTAGATGGATCTTAGCTGAAAACAGGGGATACCAGAGGAATGCCTATCTGTACTTCATTGATTATGCAAAGGCATTTGACTGTGTGGATCACAACACACTGTGGCTGACTCTGAGAAGAATGGGAATCCCAGAACATTTGATCGTGCTAATGCGAAACATATCCTTGGACCAAGAAACAATCGTCAGAATAGAGTAAGGAAACACTGCATGTTTCAAAATTGGGAAGGGTGTACAACAGGGATGTGTCCTATTTCCATACCTTTTCACCTTGTATGCAGAGCAGATTGTCTGGGAGGCTGGGCTCTATGAGGATACGTGTGGAGTGAGGAGGGGTGGAAGATTCATCAACAATCTGCATTATGCAAATGACACAACCCTGCTTGCTGAAACTGAGGAGTACCTGAAGTGCTTGCTTCTGAGGGTCAGGGACTGCAGCCTTCAATATGGATTGATGCTCAATGTCAAGAAGACAAAGATTCTCACCACTGGGCCTATTGGCAGCATCAGGATGGAATGCAAAGAGATTGAGATTGTACACAACGTTAGTTTGCTTGGCTCCACAGTCAATACCCTTGGCACCAGCAGCCAGGAAATTAACAGACGTATTAGGATGGGAAAGTCTGCTCTTAGGGACCTCTCCAAAGTACTGAAGAGCAATGATGTCACTCTGGAGACTAAGGTGTGCCTGATAGAGGCCATGGTCTTCGCAATCACTTGTTATGCATCAGAAAGTTGGACAATGACTAGGGAGGATAGAAGGAGAATTGATACCTTTGAGCTGTGGTGCTGGAGAAGAGTATTGAATGTACCATGGACTGCTAAGAAAACAAACAGGTTCAACCTAGAGAGGGTTAAACTGGACTGCTCCTTGAAGGCGAGGATTCTGAGGCTTTGCCTCACATACTTTGGACGTGTTGCAGGGAGGGACCAGTCCTTGGAGAGGGACATCATGCTTGGGAGGGTGGAGGGACAGCGCAGAATGGGAAGACCCTATATGAAGTGGATTGATTCAGTGACTGGGGTAATCAGGGTGAGTGTGTCAGAGACAGTGAGCCTGGCACAGGATAGAGCAGGTTTTAGGGCTGTTGTCCATAGGGTCATTATGAGTTGCAAGCAAATTGATGGCACATAACAATAATAACAACAACTAAAAAGAATGTAAATCCCAGAACACCTGACTGGGTTCATGTGAAAACTATACTTGGAGCAGGAGGTGATCATCGTAATAGAGCAACCAAATACTGCATGGTTCACAATCAGAAAAGAAATGTGTCAGGGATGTGCCATTTCTCCATACCTTTTCAATCTATATGAAGAACACATCATTAGAGAGGCTGGACTCTATGAGGAGGAACGTGACATCAGGATTAAAGGAAGACTCATCAACAGCTTGCGTTAAGCAGATGACACAACTTTGCTTGCTGAAGCTGAGGAGGATCCGAAGCATTTGCTGCAAAGGGTCAAGGACTGTGTATTTTTCAATACGGATCAAATTTCAACATCAAGAAAACAAAAATTCTTAACATAATGCCTATCGGTGGCATCGAGATAGAGAAGAGATTGAGATTGTCAAAAGTTTGTGCTTGCTCAATTCCACATTGAACATTCTTAGCACCAGCAGTCAGTAAATCAAACAATTAATTGCATTGGGAAATCTGCCATCAAGGACTCTCCAATCAGCTGATGTGCAAGCATGTCATTTTAGAGACTAAAGTGTGCCTGATCCAAGCCATGGTCTTCGTAATTATTTGCTATTCATCAGAGAGCTGGACAATGACCAAAGATGACAGAAGAATTAATGCCTTTGAGTTGTGGTGCTGGAGAAGAGTTTTGAACATGCCATGGACTGCCATACAATGAAACATACCAAGGAATTAACAGGTCTGTTCCAGAGAGAGTGAAACCAAACTGCTCCTTGGAGGCAAAGATTTTGAGACTCCATCTCACATACTTTGGTCATGTAGCCATGAAGGGCTATTCTCTGGAGAAGGATATCATGCTTGGAAGAGTCAAGGGACAGCACAGGATTGGAAGACCCCAGGTGAGAGGAATTGACAAAATAATGAGTAATGAGGGTAGGTGTGTCAGAGACAGTGAGATCAGCTCAGGATAAAGCAGGATTCAGAACTATTGTGCATAGGGTGCCTATAATGGACTCCATGGCACATAACAACAACCATATATATAGTTACAAGGATGGTGAAACTTTCTCACTTCCTTTGAGCTTGTTTGAAGGGTGTTGATTGTGGATTCAAGGAATATGTAATTGTTGATAGTTTCAGTCTTTTCTCCATTTTTCATGATGCTTCCAGTTGGCCCAGTTGGGGTATTTTTTGTTTTCTTGAACTAATTCACATTGAAGGCTGTAGTCCTTGATCTTGTGCAGCAAGAAATTCAGGTCCTCCTCAATCTGCAAACAAGGTTCTGTCACTGTGTCTGATGTCTTAGTGGTATGGAATTGCACTGTCAACCCAAAAGTATGTTGTTGTTGTTGTTGTTAGGTGCTGTCAAGCTGAGTGTGTTTCATAGCGACCCTATGAACAAAAGATCTGAGCCTGGTTCTATCCTGCACCATCCTCACACTTCCTGACACATAAAAGTTCATTTTAGCAGTTGCTGTGACAGTCCACCTAATTGAGGGTCTTCCTCTCCTTTGCTGACCACCCACCCTTCCTAGCATCATGTCCTTCTCCAAGGAATAGCACCTCCAAGCATCATGCCCAAAGTATGTGAGCCTCATCATTCTTGCCTCTGCTGCACCCTCTCTAAGACATACCCATTTTTTCTCCTGATTATCCATTGGATGTTCAGTGCCCTTCTCCAACAACAAAGCTCAGAGGTGTCAGTTCTGTCATCCTTATTCATTGTCCAGCTCTCAGATGTATAGCAAGTGATCTAAAAGACTACCTTGGTCCTCAAACTGACATCATTACTCCTCAATAATTTGGAGAGGTCCCTAACTGCACATTTTTCCAGCGCAACGTGTTTCCTTATTTCCTGACTGCTGGCACCAAGGGTGTTAATTGTGGATCCAAGTAAGATGAAGCTGTTGACAGTTTCAACTTCCTCTCCATCCATCATGATGTTGCCTATCCATGTGTCTGATGGCTTAGTGATAGGGAATTGCAATGTCACCCCAAAAGTATGTAGTTTGAATTAATCAGCCACTTGACAGTGGAAAATGGGCAATCATCTTCTTTGTGATTTACTGCTTCCGAAAACCCATTGGAAGGTCAGCTATGAGTCAGTTCTGACTCAATAAATCATACACAGCAACAACAGTTGTTTGAGGCACAGGATTTAACATGGCACAGCCTCTTATAAAGCCTTACCCCTGTGATCCTCCCAAAAACTGCCTTTTCTGAATATAATTAAGTATTTTAAGCTTTTTGCCCTCTCGAGGGACCACCCTAGCTCTTGGTCATTTGAGGAGTTGCCTTTGCAGAGATTTTTCCTCCTACAACTGCTTTAATTTGTCAAATTTTATGCTTTTCAAACACAATGAAAACTATGACTCTCTTTCAGTAGTAGATTTCTCAAAAACATGCACTAGTTTACTAAAATTAGAAGAAAAGCAACAAAAACAGAGACTAGTTTGCTCCAAAAGAAAGATCCTGTCCATTTAAGAACGTATGTTTTTTTAAGAGCGTATTTCTGTTCTGTTCCCAAGCCTCACATTCAGGATGTTGTGTCGGGTGAGACATCACACAGGGACAACAGGCACAATTAAAGACAGCAATCCTGCCCATCTTTCTTTTCTCTGTACAAGGGATGTTTGTTTTCTATAAAGTTTAGCTTATTACTTTTGATATTATACAAAACAGCACTTCCTTCCTTCCTATCCCATGACCCTGCCATGTCAAATTCCATTTTAGAATCTCTAACCATGCTGCGGAGGTTTTCGCAGAGGCGTTGTGTTTTGGTTTTTTGTTGTTGTTGTTGTTTATTATTTTGTTGTTGTTTTTATTGTTTTTGTGTGGGTGGTTTGGTTTTTTTTATTTGGGTTTTTTTATTGTCAGTCTAGCATGTATGTTATGCAAAATAAGGAAAATTAAGACTTGAGAAGTCTCAGATCAAAACAGTTGAGCCTACTGTTTAACCAGTCACCCAGCACTGGAAAATATTATGTAAACACACATAGCTGGAAGTGATTCAATAGACCTGTCTGGACTCAAGACAAGGACCTTCGTCTTTTAATAAGAGTGGTAATCCTCACCAGAAGCTTTTCTGTGTGTGCAAAGGCTTTGTCATAGACCATCAAGGGTATTTCTGGGCTAACATAATTCTTGATGTGTTGTGAGAACAACTTATGAAGTTTTAGGGCTGTGGGCTGTCAAAACATTTCATAAAGTGACCTTTGATACTCTGAAAATGGAGTATTTTGCTACTGCTTTGAACTGGGAGATGTATTATGACTAATACCTCCCGTAACTATGACTTGTCTTCCTTTAGATATTCAGTAATTGTAACCTTTTCCCGGGAGATTGGAGCAAAGAAAGAGAGACCTACTCTTTCCCCTACCAGTCATAACAATCAAACAGCTAATGACCATTAATTATTTCTCCTAAGAATGTTGAGACTGGGAAAAGCAATGCAATATTGAGTTTTCTCAATTGTGGCTAAGAACTGCACGTAGTCTCAGTATTACTGCAATTTCCTTTGTTGCCATAAATAAGTAGCTGGCTATTGAAGTGCCTCTCTGCAGTAAAATGAAATTGTTTAGCCTGTGCTCAAACAACATTGTTTATCCTGCTGACATGACATGACTGAGTTTTTGGAAACCA
>NW_006399829.1:12671187-12676151 GCF_000299155.1 Elephantulus edwardii
ATTTATCAACAATCTTCGTTATGCAGATGACACAACCCTGCTTGCTGAATCCTTCTAAATAGACTCTAAAATTTGGACATACTTTGTCATCTGACATACTTTGGACATGTTGCAAGGAGGGACCAGTCCTTGGAAAGGGATATCATGCTTTGCAGGGTGAAAGGACATCAAAGGAGAGGAAGACACTCTATGAGATGGAGTGATTCAGTGTCTGTGGTGTCTGAGCAGGTGTGTCAGAGACAGTGAGATTGGCATAGGATACAGAAGGATTTAGGGATCTTGTACATAAGGTCACTATGAGTCATAGGTGACTCAACAGCACAAAATAACAACAACAGTGTTCCCTTGCACTGTTCACACAACAGCTTCCTGGTCTAGGTATAGGTTTCACATGAACACAATTAAGTTCTCTAGGATTCTCTTTCTTTTCAATGTTAGTCATAACTTGTTATGATCCATGACAGTCGAATACCTTTGCAAAGTCAATGAGACCTTCTGATATTCTTTACTTTCAGCCTGGATTTATCTGACATTATCAGTGATGTCCCTGGTGCTACAGTCTCTTCTAAATCCTGCTTGACAGTTAGCTATCTATTAACTGTTCTAGTCATTTTTGAATGATCTTCAGTAGTATTTTGCTTGCATGTGATATTAATGATACTGTTTATTAGTTTCCACACTCTGTTGGATCACCCTTCTTGGTAATGGGAACAAGTATGGACCTCTTTGAGTTTGAGTGTTCAGGGCATTTTTCTTAACTTTCTATATATGTCATCTCTATTTTAAAGATAGGAAACTAAGTCTCAGAAAAGATAAGTAATTGTCTCAAGGTCAAAGAGTTAATAAACTGCCTAGGATTGGCACGAAGGTGTACTTGTTATAAAAGCTTGCTTAGTTATTGAGCTAAAAGTTAGTAACACCTATTCTTTACTTATTAAAGAGCTCTGGGGCCTAGTTGTAAGGAGTTATACTGCCAATCCAAAAGCCACATGATTCTAGTCTACTATTCCAGGGGAGAAAGATGAGCAATTTCCTCCCTTGAGATTGACAGTCTCTGGAAACCTGCTGAAAGGACAACAATGAGTTGGTTTTGACTCAATGACACATAACAACAACAGTTGTACAGTTAGTGATTATAGACACAAAATGTGAGGTAAGAGCAATGTGAGATAAGGTAAGGCCTTGTTTCCACCTCTGCTTTGGAGACAGGCTCATTTCATTCTTGGAAATGTATCTTTCCTAACAAACTTTTCTTTTTGCTCATCTTCAAAAAGAAAAAAGAGTAATGTTGACTGTGATGGTAAAAATTATGTGTCCATGTACCTGGACCATGATTCTAAGTGGTTTGGTAATTATATAATTATGTAATTTTATATAATGATGTAATTTTATATAGTGATGTAATTTGTCAGCTATGTAATCATTCTCCATGTTGTAATATGATGTGATCATGCTCCGTTTTTGCTTGATACAGAGTTTGGCTTTATGGCCTGCTCTTTGGAACTTACAAGAGAAATGCGTATATATGGGATAGCTGTAGTGCATCATGTGTTCATGGTGTTGTAAATTAACCACTGAGCTTTAAATCTCTGAAAACTCATAAAGTCAACCCACGAAGTCCATGGTTTCTTTCAGGCTACTACTGAGAAAATGTGTCAAATGCCTCAAACCAAGCACAACATCATGCAAGTGCATAAAAAAATATCAAAAACATTATAGATTGTTTGATGGAAAACTTCTCAGAATATTATAATGACTCTCTTTTCATAGTTTGGCATTAAACATGATGTGCAGGTACAGACCTCAGAAGTTGAGAAGACATTCGAGGCAGGCAAGGTGATAGAGAAAGCACCAGTAAAGCTTTAGCATTGTGAATCCTCCAGTTCCTAAGATACCCATCAATCAACTATTTCTGAGTGAAGTAATTACTTAGTTAATCACATTTGATGCAAGTTTTCTTCTTCATAACGTCTTTCCTTCTAAAAATAGATGATCAAGATTTAAGTAATTGATTTAAAATTTAAATGCTTCTGGATTATTTAACATAAAAAGAAATTATTTTTTAAAAGAATTAAGTCACAACTGACTTCTCTTTGTCTTAGCCAATGCAGACTATTCTTAAATGGAAAGGCACGTGGATGATTTAAAAAAAAAGCAGAAGGGTGGGGAGGTGTGGGGGCATTGCATACCAGTGAAGGAGTTTTCCTTTTGCTTTTCAAGAAGTGCAAAATGGGGGTGGGGGAGGTGGGCGGGGAGAAAAGTGCAACAGTGAATAAATGGAAATCCAAACTCTCTGTAAATTTTTATTGAAATTAATAAAAAAATAAAAAACACTAAACCAACAAAAAAAAAAAAAGCAGAAAGGAAGATCTGAGCTGGGTCATGGCCAGTGCTTTTGGGAGGGATACTATTTACCAGCATGGGATTGTTCAGTCTCCGTTGGCTTGCCAAAGAGGATCTTGACATTACAAGCCCAAAACTTCCAAAAATTCTTTCTTACCATATAGGAGACAAGCCAATACATATAAAAGAAACTGTGGTGAGACAGAGAAGAAAAGCAGCCAAGGAATATCTTCTATATTGGCAGGAGGATCCAGAGATGAATGAAACAGAAGAGAGTGCAGAGGCAGGTCCATGAGTGTGACATGCTGGCACCACCTAACATTGGGGGACAGAATGACGTGTTTAGCAGATAGTGTGAGGAAATTGGTAAGCTAACTAAATATAGGAACTCAGACTAGTGGAGGGAGAACAAAAATAATAGCCGAGTCCAACACTTACATAATGCTTATATGTGCCAGGGGCTGTTCTATACACACAGCATTTAACGATGTTAATCCAAATAACCTGGTGAGGTAGGTGTTTGTTTCTTTACTCATAAAACAGGGTACGGAAGTTACAGGGGAGTTGAGTAACTTATCTGAGGTCATAGAAATAGAATTAGTAGATTCAGCATTCAAAACCAGACAGAGTGGTGCTAGCATTTGTTTGTAACCACTATTTCCAAAGCAGGATGGTGAATACCAACATATTTAATGTATGTGCTTTGTTCACATAGGTTGTTGTGTGCTCTTGTGTTAGAACTGACTCATAGCTGACCCTCCACCCTGTTTTGAGGTAGTAAATCACACAGAAAAAAAAATTGCTCATCTTTCTATCCAAGGAGTTGCTGTTGTTGTTGTTGTTGTTGTTGTGTGCCATGAGTAGCTTGCAACTCATAGCCACCCTATGTACAAGAGACCTAAACCCTGCTCTATCTTGTGCCAACCTCACTGTCTCTGACACACCTACTCCTATTACCCCAATCACAGAATAGATCCATCTCATCGAGGGTCTTCCTCTCTTGTGCTGTCCTTCCACTCTCCCAAACATGATGTCCCTCTCCAAGGACTGGTCCCTCCTTACAACATGCCCAAAGTGTGTCAGAAGCTTCAGATTCCTTGCCTCCAAGGAGGAGCCAGGTTACAACCTTTCCAGGATGAAACTGTTTTCTCTGCTAGTAGCCCATGGTATATTCAACACTCTTCTCCAGCACCACAGCTCAGAAGCATCAATTTTCTATTATCCCTAGTCACTGACCAGCTCCCTGATGCATAGCACATAATTGTGAAGACTATGGCCTGGATCAGGCGCACCTTAGTCTCCAACCTGATGTCATTGCTATTCAGTACTCTGGAGAGGTCTCTGACAGCTGACTTTCCCAATGCAATTTTTCTCTTAATTTCCTTGTTGCTGGTACCAAGAGTGTTGATTGTGGGGCCACTTAAACTAAAACTGTTAACAATCTCAATCTCTTCACCATCCATCACGATGTTGCCAAACGGCCCAGGGGTGAGAATCTTTGTTTTCTTGATATTGAGCTTCAATACGTATTGAAGGCTGCAGTCCTTGACCTTCTGCAGCAAGCGCTTCAGGTCCTCCTCAATTTCAGCAAGCAGGGTTGTGTCATCTGTATAACGCAGATTGTTGATGAGTCTTCCTCCAATCCTGGGGTAATTAGTTGCTGGATTTAAACCACATGTCGTTGGGATTGCAGCACAGCTTTCTACCTCTAGGCCACCATAGCTCCCTTTGTTATTATATGACATTTACTGTTGTGGAATTGCTTCTGCCTCACAGTGACCCTTCATTTTATATCTCAATGGAAGGAACCTCCAGTGAATTAAAACTGCCAGAGATGTTCAGTCTTTAAGTTAGCAGCACAACTTGCTACCTACTATGACATCAGAGTTCGTTCTGCACAAATTAAAAGCAGTTGTGAAATCTTTCTATATAACGTGTGTGTATGTGTGTGTGAGAGAGAGAAAGAGGGAGAAGGCGATAGAGAAGAAGAGGGTAAGGGAGAGGGAGAGGGAGAGAAGGAGAGGGAGAGGGAGAGAAAGGTATACTTTGAATGCAATAATTTTACAACTCCAAATCAATTTCGAAAAATTGCTTTTTACCCCTAAACATCCTATCTTTCCATTCACTCAAGTCTTTAATTTTTCTCAGTATATTATCCTTCTTAACAATTATTTGTAGGTGGTGGTGCTGGTTGTTGATTACCTTCAAGTTGAGCATAACTCATAGCGACTCCATGAACAAAAGGCCTGAAGCCCCTCTACAACTATCGACATTTATCAAAGTTCATAGAATTTCCGGAGGCTTGTTATTTAGGAAGTGGATGCCACTCCTGCTTCCAAACCTGTCATAGTATGTTGTTGTTGTTATCTGCCATTGAGTTGCCTGAGATATATAGTGACCCTATGTACAGCAGCTCTGAACCCTTCCTTGTCCTGAGCCAGGCTCACTAACTCTGACACCCCAACCCCCATTGCCATTGTTACTGTAACAATCCATCTTATCCGGGGTCTCCCTCCCCTACACTGTCCCTCCACCCTTCTGAGCATGATGTTCTTCTCCAAGGACCGATCTCTCCCGGCCATGTGCCCAAAGTAAGTGAGGCAGAGCTTCAAAATCCTGGC
>NW_006399829.1:12679671-12699787 GCF_000299155.1 Elephantulus edwardii
ACCCTCTGCAGCAAGTGCTTCAGATCCTCTTCAGTTTCAGCAAGTAGGGTTGTGTCATCTAAATAACACAGATTGTTGATGCATCTTCCTCCAATCCTGATGCCACATTTCTCCTCATAGAGCCCAGACTCCTGGATAATCTGTTCCGCATATAGATTGAAAAAATATGGTTATAGGACACATCCTTGGAACACACCCTTCCCAGTTTTGAACCATGCAGTGTTTCTTTGCTCTGTTCTGACAACTGTCTCCTGGTCCAAGTACATTTTTCCCATAAGCACTATAAAGTGTTCTGGGATTCCCATTCTTCTCAGAGTTAGCCACAATTTGTTGTGATCTACACAGTCAAATGTCTTTGCATAGTGGATGAATGAAACACAGACATTCCTCTGGCACTCTCTGCTTTCAGCACAGATCCATCTGACATTAGGCAATGAACTCTTCTAAACTCAGCCTGCACTTCAGGCAGTTTTCTGTTGATGTGCTGTTGTATTTGTTTTTGTGTAATATTCAGTAGAGTCTTGCTTGCATGTGATATTAATGATGCTGTTCATTAACTCCAGATTTCTTGGCACAAGTTGGTGAGCACATCCTGGGGGGCATCTAGTTGTTGAAATATGTCAATTGATATGCCATCAATTCCTGGGACTTGTTTTTTGCCAATTCTTTCAGAGCAGCTTGAACTTCTTCCTTCATTACCACAGGCTCTTGCTCATACGTTGTTTCTTAAAATTCTTCTGTGTCTGCCAATTCCTTTTGGTATAATGACTCTGTATACTCTTTCCCTCTTCTTTTAATGTTTCCTGGATCATTTACTATTCTGCCCAAAGAATCCTTAAGTATTGCAACTCGAGGCTTGAATTCATTCTTCAGTTCCTTCAGGTTAAGAAATGCTGAGTGAAGTTGGCCCTTTTGTTTTTCTGACTCCACGTCTTTTCACATTTCGTTGCAATACTTTGTTTTCCCACGCTGCCCTTTGGAATCTTCTGTTCAATTCCTAAATATCTTGATTTCTTCCCTTTGCTTGGACTTCTCAGCACTCTAGTTCAATATTCAGAGTTTCTTCTGACATCCTGCTTGGTCTTTCCTTCCTTCTCTGTCTTTGTAATGGTCTTTTGCATTCTTCCTGGATGATGTTCTTGATATCCTCCCACAGCTCATCTGGTCTTTGCTCATTAATGTTCAGGGCCTGCAGTCAGTATCTCTTGAGTTTAGGAGTCTCTAACTACAAATACCAGATATTAAGGAAGGCTACCTATCTCAGACAGTTCTGAGGAAAAGTCTTTTGCCTTGAACTCTGCTCCAGTATTGACTTCTTGTGGCTTAGGGCCTCTTCTCAAAGGAATAGTTGCCCAGGAGAGGGTGATGTATTCTGCAGATCTGGTATATAGACTTGTTTTCTTGGCCTGAGGGTTGTTTTCTCAGGCCTTGACCTGCAGACTTCTGGGAAAAGTGGACATACCTGCATTGTGGGGTAAAGTTGATTCTCCCACTTCCCATGATGTGCTTTGCCTAAAATAATAATAATAATAATAAATTGGGAAGGGCGTACAACAGGGATGCATCCTATCTCCATACCTTTTCAACCTATATGCAGAACAGATTATCCGGGAGGCTGGGCTCTATGAGGAGAAATGTGGGGTCAAGATTGGTGGACGATTTATCAACAACCTGTGTTATGCGGATGACACAACCCTGCTTGCTGAAACTGAAAAGGACCTGAAGCACCTGCTGTAGAGTGTCAAGGACTACAGTCTACAATATGGATTGAGGCTCAATGTCAAGAAGACAAAGATTCTCACCACTGGACCAATTGGCAACATCAGGATGCATGGTGAAGAGATTGAGATTGTACACAGCTTTAGTCTGCTTGGCTCCATAGTCAACAGTCTTGGCACCAGCAGCCAGGAAATTAAAAGGCGCATTGCCATGGGAAAGTCTGCTGTTAGGGATTGCTCCAAAGTACTGAAGAGCAATGGTGTCTCTCTGGAGACTAAGGTGTGTCTGATACAGGCTATGGTCTTCACAATCACTTGTTATGCATCAGAGAGTTGGACAATGACCAAGGAGGATAGAAGGAGAATTGATGCCTTTGAGCTGCGGTGCTGGAGAAGAGTATTGAGAATACCATGGACTGGTAGGAAAACAAACAGATTTGTCCTGGAAAGGGTTAAACCGGGTGGCTCCTTGGAGGCAAGGATTCTGAGGCTCCGTCTAACATACTTTGGACATGTTGTGAGGAGAGACCGGTCCTTGGAGAGGGACAACATGCTTGGGAGGGTGGAGGGACAGTGCGGGAGAGGAAGGCCCTCTATGAGGTGGATTGTTTCAGTGACTTGGATAATTCGGATGGGAGTGTCAGAGACAGTGCGATTGGCACAGGACAGAGCGGAGTTTAGGGCTGTTGTACATAGGGTCGCTATGAGTCGCAAGCGACTCAACGGCACATAACAACAACAACAACAGCTCTGATAACCCACTGGAGAGTCAGTCAGCTAAGAGTTGATTCCAACTTGACGGTACATAACAACAATAATAACATTTTAAAGAATTTATGATAGAGATATTACAGTTTGGTAGGAAAAAAAATCTCAATAAATTTAAAGTATTTAATAGTTTTTCAATATGTTGTTCAATATTGTTGTCTCTGTTGGTAGATGTCATTGAGTGCACTGCAACGCATTCCAACCCTGCCGTCATGATTTCTGATATACTTGAACCCGTTTTTACAGTCACTGTGGCAGTCTGTCCTGTTGAGGGCCTTCCTCTCTCCTATTCACCTTTCCCAGAATGACGTCCTTTTCCAAAGGCTACCTCTTCCTGGAAACATGCCCAAAGTATGGGAGGCCAAGTCTCATCATCTTTGCCTCTAAGGAGAACCCTGGTTGCTCTTTCTCCATTAGCAAAATAAAATTGTGAAGATCTTACACATCTCACAGCAACATCAATTGTGGATGAGTATCTTCCTACAATTATTATAAATTTAGAAAGTATTTTTAAAATATTTTTTTCAAATACTTTACTGAGCTTTAAATGAAAATTTAAATACCAAATTAGGCTTCTTTTAAACAATTTTTAGAAAAATTGTTCCTGCAAAATTATCACAATTTGAAAGCATTCTCGTTATTCCCATTCTAACAGTTCTGTTTCCAAAAATCTAACTTCCCTTCTCCTTCTTACATTTTCATTTTTTACTTTTGGGTAAATGCTGACTATCTTGCCCTCACTTAACTGACTGTTTAAGAGAACACGGTATTCAAAGGTGATATTATTTATGTTTTAAGCCAATCTATTATTTGGCTGAAAGATGACTACCAAAAGTAGCTTCAGTGTCAAGTCAGGAGATAATTTTAGGCCAATGTTCTTAACTGTTTCTCTAGCCTCTATCTACCCAGTAAGGTATAGCCTTCTTCTTCTTTTTTTTTTTAATGTTTAAAGTTTTGACACAGCTGCTTTTTTAAAAATTGTATTATTTTTACATGTACCGTCAAATCAAATCTGACTGGTACAGGAGGAGATTGCCCCCTCCTTCTCCAGCAGAGCATCTGGTGGATTTGAACCGTGTACCTCTGGGATTGCAGTGCAGTGTCTTGCCACTAGGCCAGAGCTCCCTAACGTATAGCCTTCTTAAGAATTCCTTTTCTTCTACATTGTTTCATATTAAATCTGAGACGTTTATCATGCCCCTGGTGAGAAGAGTTGGTATGATAGTTGAGTACCATTTAATTCTTCTGATCTCAGGTTAAATGAGGCTGTGGTTGTGTAGACTATCAGTCCTACGCACTAATTGCATCTCTGAATCTCATTTTCCTCATTTGTTTCTCTTCCAAAGAGTGGATACCAATAACTGTACCTTAGGTGGCCTCTTGCAGACATTTAAGATCCCAGACACTACGGTGTAGAATATTATCTCTAAGTTACGCCAAGTGACTAAAGTATTCCTTAAGATAAATGAGATTATGATCATCCTTAACTTTTTAATGTGGAAGACTAATTAATTTTATAATATTAGAACCACCTGACATTTCTGAGTTGCAATGAATTGGGGAGGTCCCCCCCTGCTTTTCAGAATTTTGCTCATTTTCGTGTCTATGTGTTGAGCATGTCTCACATGCTCTGGGCATGTTATCTACCAGGAGCATATTGCCTTTGGAGAAAGACATCATGTTTGTTCAAGAGTCACAAAAAAGAAGAAGATCCTCAACAAGATGAGCAGACCCAGTGGCTGCAATCATGTGCTTATGCACTGCGGAGACTGTGTGGATGAGACAGGACCAGTCAGGGTTTCAATCCATTGCAAACAGATTGTTATGAGTTGGAGTCTCACCTTTATGGCACCTAACAATGGCAACAAGTGTATCTAATGTGTCATGTTTAAATGACATTTTAACACCTTAACATTTAAATTTATTACTTAATTTAACTAATATATAGTAACCTCTAGCCGCAGAGGTTGGTTAAAATAAGTAATGTGTAGTTAAAATGTTATTTAAACTGGCATGTTAAATGTACTTGTTAGCTTGTTAACCAGTATAGAACGCAATGCACTGCAATCCTAAAAACAGGGGTTCAAATCCACCAGCTGCTCCTTAGAAGGATGGACAGCCTCCTCCCATATGATTTACTTCTTCTCAAAACCCAGTGGAGGGTCAGCTATGAGTTGGTTTCAACCTGAAGACACACCACAACAACAGCCACATGTTGCTACTTAAATATAAGCTAATTATATAAATGTTGTTGTTGCTGTGTGCTGTTGAGTTGGATTCGACCCATGGCTGACCCTCCAGTAGATTTTCTGAGGCTGTAAATTGCATGGTAGGCTATTGCCCATCCTTTTCCCTCAGAGAAGCTGGTGGTTTTGAACCACATGCTTTTAGGATTACAGTGCAATTTTTTAAAAAAATTAATTTTAATGTAAGTTTACAGAGACTTTGGATTTCTATTCATTCACTGCAGCACTTTTCTCCCTGCCCAACCTCCCCCTGCAAGCCAGTTCACTCTTCTCTTTGAAAAATAAAATAAAAATTCTTTCATTGTTATACGATCCCTCCCCCCAAGTCCACTCCACTATGCAGCCTTGGCTCTGGACTCCTGTACTTTTTATCACTAGGCCATCAGAACTCCCTAATTCAATGAATAAAATAGATAAAGTTTAATCAATTAAATGAAATTTAGTAAACACAATTTAATTTCTAGCCACATTTCAAGTTATTAACAGCCATATGTGCCTGTGGTTAGGTTCCACTATGTGAACTGCAATTCAAAGTGATCCTTTGAACAGATCAAAACCTTGTCCAGTCCTGCACCGTGCTCCTGCTCTCCACCCTGGGTGATCTCGTTGTTGCCACACTGTGTAATCCATCTCCTTGAGGGTCTTCCTTTCTTTTTTTACCTTCTACTTTTCCAAACATGATCCCTTTTGCCAAGAACTGACACCTCTCGTCATCTTTCCCAAAGAATGCAGGGCCAAGTTTCACCATCCTTGCCTCTAAGAAGCACCCTTGCTACACTTCTTCCAAGACTCATTTGTTCTTTTGAGAGTTCATAGTATTTTCAATACTCTTCACCAAAAAGTTTGAAGGCATCAATTTTTCTTTAGATTTCCTTATCCAGTCAAGCTTTTAAAAGCATATGACACAATTGAAAACACCATGGCTTGGGTAAGGTGCACCTTAGTCTTGCAACATCTTTCATCTTTAGCACTTTAAAGAGGTCTTTAATAGCAGTTTTGCCAGTGGAACACGTCCTTTGATTTCTTGACTGTTGCTACCATGGATGATGATTATGGATCCAGTGGCTACCATATTGGATAAAGCAGATAATCTCCACTATTGGCAAAAACTCTATTCAAGAGCACTGCTTAACACAATACACAGAGATCCCTGACTGCATTATCTAGAGCATGTTTTTTTGTTACCAACTAGTATATCCCTTTAGTTCTTTTTAGCACTTGTCACTAGTTGATATTTTTTCCTTTTGCTTCAATCAGAGATTAAACACTATGCGAGCAGACCTATATTTCCCTCATATCACTGGAAGGGGATGCTCATGGGACAGGGAAAGGGATGCGACAGGATACATACAACAAGGGAGTGGTGAGGGAGAACTGACACTGAATCCACAGGTTACTTCTGTAAGGGTAAAGAGGTTTTTATTAGCTCTTTCTGGTAAGATGCTTGTCTGTCAGATATTGTTCTAATGCTGAGCATCCAAATTTAGACAAACTAGGAACAAGGATTGGCCATCCACTTCCAAATTGTCAGGACTGTGAAAACTCTATATCCAATAGAGCACACTTAGAGTAAACTAGCAGATGTAGCACTTAAATCTGAGCCCTCAAATTTGGAAACACAAATGAGGAGGAGCAGTTGTAAGCAGACACTGATGATTAAAACACGAAATGTGAGAAGTATGAATGTAGAGAAAGTGTATATTGTTAAGAAAGAAATGGGACACATAAATATAGACATACTAGGTATTGGCAAAATGAGATGGATCGGCATGGAACGTTTTGAATCAGACAATTATGTGACCTACTATATCAGATATGAAAAAAAGGGTTGTTTTCATAGTTAAAAAGGGAATTTCTAGGTCCATTTTGAAATACAACGCTGTGAGTGATGGGAAAATAACCATACACATACAAGGATACCACTATCATTCAAACATGTGCACCAACAATGACAGCCTAAGAGAAGGAAATAGGTGATTTCTACCAATGTTTGCAGTCAGAAATCAACTGAACATGCAACCAAGATGCATTCATAATAATGAGTGACTGGAATGCAGCAGTTGGGAACAGGGAAGAAGGATCAGTAATTGGAAAATAAGGAGTTGGTGACAGAAATGAGCCTGGAGATAGAATGATAGAATTTTGTACAATGATTTATTCATTGAAAATACCTTCTCTAAGAAACATAAAGAGACTATACACATGGATTCCACCTGATGGCATGTATGATTCATTATGATTGGAATCAGATTGATTAAATTGTGGAAAGAATAATTGAAGAAGCTCAATATCAGCTGTGAAAAGTAGGCCAAGTTCTGTTATGGAACAGATCATCAACTACTCATATGCAAGTTCAAACTAAAGCTAAAGAAGGTTATCAAATCCGGGAACTAAAATTTGACCTTGAGTCTATCCTACTAGAATCTAAAAACCACTTAAGGTATAGATTGAGACCTTGAACACTGTTGAATGAATGCCAGATTACCTGTGGGAGAATATCAGGAATATTATCAATGAAGAGTGCAAAGTCATTGCAAAGATAGAGGAGGAAGAAAAGATTAAGATGGATGTCAGAAGATAATCTAAATATCATCCTAGAGTGCTGTGAAGCCGAACCAAAGGGAGAAATCAAGAAGTTAAGGAGCTTAACAGAAGATTTCCAAGGATGGTTAAGGAAGACAAAGCAAAATACTATAATGAAATGTATGAAGAGCTAGAGTTGGAATATCAAAAGGGGTGAACTCACTTTGCATTTATTAAGCTGAAGGAATAGAAAAACAAACTCAAGCCTCAAGTTGCAATACTTAAGGATGCTATTGGCAGAATGTTCAATGATTCAGGAAGCATTAAAAGGAGATGGAAGAAAATCAATGAATACTAATTTTGTAAGCAAACCAGTATAAAGTAAAAATTTTATTTAAAAAAAGATGGAGTGAGTGCACAGAGTCACTGTACCAAAAGGTACTGGCTGCTACAGAAGAATTTTATGAAACAACATAAGAAGGGACAATGGTGATGAAGGAGGAAGTTTAAGCTGCTCTGAAGATACTGGCAAAAAACAAGGCCCCAGCAATTGATTGGATATCAACTGACATATTTCAATAAACATATGCTCCCCAGGACAGGCTCACCAGCTTGGTCAAGAAATCTGGAAGACAACCAATTGGCCAACTTATTGGAAGAGATCCATAATTGTTCCCATTTAAAAAAAAGTGATTTTACAGAGTGTGGAAATTATTAAACAATATCACTAATACCACATGCAAGCAAAATCCTTCAGAAGAGTATCTAAAAATGTGTCAAATAGTACATTGACAAGAGAACTGCCAAAAATACAGGCCAGGTTTAGAAGAGGCTGTGGCACTAGAGACATTATCACTAATGTTTAGCTGTGTTTCATTGACTATACAAAGACATTTGACTTTGTGGATCATAACAAATTTTGGCTAACCTTGAGAAGAATGGGAATCCCAAACATTTGATTGTGCTCATGTAAAACCTACACTAGGACCGGGAGGCAGTCCTCAGAACAGAGAAAGAAAACAAACATTACATGGTTCAAAACTGAGAAAGAGAGAAAGAAATGTCATGGATGTGTCCTGTCTTCATACCTTTTCGATCTGTATGCAGAACAGATCATTCGAGAGACTAGTCTTTATGAGGAAGAACATGGCATTTTCCCACCCTTCCAAACATGGTGCTCTTCTTCAGGGATTGGTCCCTTCTGGCCAAGTGCCCTAGGTATCTGTGACAGAGCTTCAAAACCCTTGTCTCCAAGGAGAAACTTGGTTTCACCCTTTCCAAGACAGACCTGTTTGTTTTGATGGTCTATAGTATGTTCAATACTCTTCTCCAGCACCACAACTCAAAGACATCAATTCTTCTATCATCCTTAGTAGTTTTCCATCTCTTTGATGCAAGGTAAGTAATTGCAAAGACAATGGCCTGGACCAGGTGCACCTTAGTCCCTAGACTGACATCATTATTCTTAGCCCTTTGGAGTGATCCCTGACAGTCATCTTTCCCAGTGCAAATGTCTTTTGATTTCCTAACAGGTGGTGCCAAGAGTATTGAATATGGACACAAGCAAGCTGAAATTGTTAACAACCTCATACTTTTCTCCATCTATCATAGTGCAGCCAATTCACCCAGTGACGAGAAGTTTTGTCTTTTTTATGTTGAGCTTCAACCCATATTGAAGATGACAGTCCTTGACCTTCTGCAGTAAATGCTTCAATCCTCCTCAGTTTCAGCAAAGAAGGTTGTGTCATCTGTATATCTCAGGTTGTTGATGCCACAATACCAATCCACCCTACCCAGCATCATATCAACTCCACAAACAACAAATCTAAACCTTACCCTGTCCTGTGCCATCTTTATGATCTCTGGTATACATAAGCCTATTATTGTTACAGTCATTGTGTCAATCCATCTTTTTGAGTGTCTTCCTCTCTTTCTCTGTTCCTCGATCTCTGTCAGCATGATGTCTTTTTCAAGGACTGGCCCTTCCTGACAACGTGCCCAAAATATATGAGATAAGGTTTCTCCATTCTTGCCTCTAACCACCCTGATTACACTTCATTGAAGACAAACTTGTTTTTTCTTTTGGCAGATTACGGGATAGTCAGTACTTTTCTCCAACACCACAATTCAAAGGTATCAATTCTTCTCTGTCATCCTTACTCATTGTTCATCCTTCCAATGCACATAAAGCAATTGTGAAACACTTTGGCTTAGGATGAATAGGAAGTATCATATAGGTCACTTTTTTAAATTGGCCATGGGTCAATTTGCTCTTGTTTATCAATTCATTGCAAACATCTTTAAAACAAGTGATAATTTGGAATTACGGTACTTACCTGTAAACTGTGAAATAAAAAACCAAAAGCTTAAAGCAGAAGCATTCAAGATGCTTCCAGCCCTAAGAGGAAGCCTATCAGATAGCAATTTGGGTGAAGTTCCTATATTAGTCCAACAGGTGGTGATTTCCAAAGAAGTAGGCAAGAAAGCAAGAATCCAAGCACTTTCTATACTTGCTCACTTCTATTTTTGCCATCTCAGGAGCCAAAACACGTTGAGAGATTACACAAAATGTAGGTGCAAATAAACTTGTCACCAACACCATCCAGGAGGGGGTTAGGACAACTGTCTGCAAAGCTCATCAGCCATCTGTTATTTTGCTGGGAAGTAGTGGCTTGCATGTTGCTATGGTCCTATAAACTAAGTTATGGGTGTCTTAAATGCCAGAAACTCCATCCATGGTGGATAGCTTTCAAAGGATCTTCTAGAGTAAGGTGAACTAGCAAAGAATGGATCTCCCAGAACACTTGATTGTGCTCATGCAAAACCTATACTTAGACCAGAATGCAGGTTCAACATCAGGAAGGGACTGTGTCAGGGATGCATCCTGTCTCCATATCATTTCAATTTATATGTGGAACAGATCATTCAGAGGCTGAACTTTATGAGGATAAGTATGGCATGTAGATAACAAAACTTGACTGCTGAAACTTAGAAAGGCCTAAAGCATTTGCTGCAGAAGGTCAAGGAATATAGTCTTCAATATGGATTAAAGCAACATCAAGAAGGGGAGCTCTGGTGGCCTAGGGGAGCTCTGGTGGCCTTCGGGGAGCTCTGGTGGCCTAGTGGCAAGGAGCTGCAACTACAATTCCAGAGGCGCATGGTTCGAATCCACCAGATGCTCTGCCGGGGAAGGAGAGACAATCTCCTCCTGTACCAGTCAGATCTGATTTGACGGTACACGCACACAAAGCAACATCAAGAAGACATTCTCACCAGTGGGCCAATTGGCAGCACAATGATGGACGGAGAAAAGATTGAAGTTGTTGACAATTTCAACTTGCTTGGCTCTACAATCAAAACTCTAAACACCATCAATCAGAAAATTAAAAGATGAATTGCACTGGGGAATTCTGCTGTCAGGGATCTCTTGTGCTAAAGAACAAGGATGTAAGTTTAGAGACTGAGGTGCACCTAATCCAGGCCATGGTTTTTGGAATTACTTACTATGCATCAGAGAGCTGGACAATGACAAGGATGATAAAAGAAAATGACGGCTTTGAGTTGTGGTGCTGGAGAAGAGTATTGAACATATGGAGGATCACCAGGAAAACAAAGATATTTATCTTGGAGAGAGTGAAACCAAGTTTCTCCTTGGAGGCAAGGATTTGGAAGTTCTGTGTTTGGGCACATGGCCAGGAGGGGGCATACTTATAGAAGAACTTCATTCTTGGAAGAGTGAAGGGACAACACAGGAGAGGAAGACCCTGGTTGAGATGGATTGACCTGGTAACTGGAGCAATGCAGGTTAGGTATATTGGAGTCACTGAGATTGGCTCAGGATAGGACAAGTTTCAGAGCTATTGTATATCGGGTCACTATGAGTCACGGGCAAGTTGATGGCACATAACAACTTTTTCACATTTAACTACCTTGCCCACCTACAACACTGTGGGCTCAAATATTATCCTTTTAAGTAAATCCTATCTCACACCCAGCTTAATCCCATCAATCCTTCACTTGGAAATTTCCCCTTACTAAAACCTTTAAGATGCTGCCTTTTTATTTTTAGAGAGTTCTACTGGAAACATCCTTGAAGCTGGATAAAACTTCACTGAGTTCTCATCACTTACATGCTTTGGCACTCCTGTATCATGTTGACATACATTTGTATTTTACAAAGAAGTTTTTTGTAAAGATGTTTGTTCCATTTCTCTTTCCTGTTATTGTTATTAACAGGTGAAGTTCCTCCACGGCAAATTCTCTGCATGATTTTTCTTCTTTCTCCATAGGTCACAGAATTGTGTCAACCCTAGTGTTGTAGTCTGGAGGGAGTTGCTTTGCTAACCCAGAAACTGTGGCTCCCAGGCAGTTTGAATCCCCCAGCAGCTCTGCCATTTACAGCTTTGGAAACCCAATGGAGGCACAGCTATGAGTCAGTTCCCATTAGACTGTACTGAGCGAGGGCTGGGCGGGGGGTGGAATGAGGAAAGCATATCTTAGAATTAGAATTAGTTTCACTGCTTAATGTGCGATCTTGAGAAAATAATTTTATCTATTATTTTGCTGTAAGATGTCAGTCCTTGATGATTGACTTTGCTTCTTGATCAGAGCTAACAGCATTAAGAGGTACTATGAGCACTGGCGGCTTAGTTAGGAGTTATCTAACCTGCTAATCTAAAGGCCCACAGTCTGAATTCACCTGTTTGATTTCCTGCCTCTGGAAATTGGAAGGTCAGTTATGGGTCAGTTCTGACTGGACGGTACTTAACAACAACAGGAGGTAAGTTCAGGCCATGATACATTGACACTGCAGGGTTGTGGTTAGATACCTGCCAAGTTGACTATGATCCAAAGCAACCCTATGATCAACAAATGGGAACCTTGCTCTATCTTGTGCCATCATCGTGATCTCTGTCGTCTCAAGTCCGTTTTTGTAGTCATGTGTCAATTTCTCTTGTTAAGAGTCTTCTTGTCTTTCACGGACTCTCTACTACAGGGTAAATATATGTGGTAAATACATGTGCATATGTTGGGGGGGAGGGTTGCACTGCTAACTAAAAGGCCAAGCCTCTCCTGCTGCAGTTGGAGTTGACCAGTTGCTAAATGGGAAAAATGGCAGTCTCCTCTTCTTAAGATTCGCATCCTTGGACACCTGATGTAGGGTTGTTATGAGTCAGAACTGATTTGGCATACAGTGTGAGAGTGATACTCTTAGCAGCAAGTTAGATTTCAATTGCATGTGATGGCTAATTAAAGAGAAATATTAAACTGTTCCTGTTAATAATTATAGCTTCGGAAACCTTTGGAGTAGACATGCTTTCTCCTATAGGGTCTCTATGAATCAGACTCTATGGTGGAGAAGGAAGTAGTGAGTGGAATGGTTCATTTTAGTTGTCCATTTAGATAAACAATTGTGATTCCTGGTCATTTGACCAAACTCTACTTGTAGTTAAAGTAATATAATTATTATATTACAATTATTCTATAATGCAATCTGATGTAATCAATCAACTACTTGAAAGGAAAGTGCCCTTTGGGTGTGGTTTGCCTCTAAACTATAAAGAAATATTTTGGAAAGACCTTCTCTTTCTACTCAATAATCTTCCAGTCGCTTGACCTATAAACCAGATCTTGAGATGTAAATCTGGAGAAGTCTTAAGCCTTTCATCTGACTATGAAATTTGGACTTGTTAGCTCCAATAATTTCCTGAGCCAATCTCTCAACATAAATGTTCCTTCCTTCCCCCCCCCCACCTAAATATCTCGTTGGTTCTATTTCTTCAGAGAACCTTGACTAAGGCATGAGAAACCAAGAAAGGCATTTGAGGAGAGATTCCAAAACACATGTGTAGCACACATGACAGTGTAGCATCCCAGAAAGGACACACTGCCCTGTTGCAAGGAGTGTCGTCAGCTGACAATTACTAGCCCTCAGTTTTTCAGGACAGCGTCAGTCTAAAAGTCTAGGCAATGTTTTTCTCTTCTTGAGAAAAGTATGTTTATTGCAACCAAAGACCGAGAAAAATGGTAACACAGGGACCTATGGTTTTGCATCCAATACGGACTGTTCCAGGGAGCTTTAGTGGCCTAGTTAAACTGCCGCCAAGACAGGTGGTTCAAATCTGTCAGTTGCTTCAAGGAAGAAATATGGACAATCTCCTCTTATGCGATTTCCAGCCTCTGAATACCTGCTGGAGGGTCAACCATGAGTCAGTTCTGACTCATGAGCACATAGTAATAGCAATCGACTTCTCTAATGAGCAATCTTTGCTCTGGAGCTATTAGGCTAGTAGAGACTTCTGCAAGTGTGTGAAATGTCCCACTGGAGCCACCCATGCCTTTTCCTCCTCAGGTTATGTACTTCTTCATGAACTTTCTGCACACTTAATACCACCTCAGTTTTTGCTTCCTGGAGAACTCAACCTGCAGCAAAGTGAAAATATACAGTTCCTACAAATCAAATGGAAAGAGAAGGAATGCATGGGGAGAAAAATGAAACAGTGCAAGCAGTGTATATCATATGCCAAGAATGTCATAGATTGTCACTTGTACAAATGTAAAAGCTTTTGACTAAGTCCTTCAGGTCATAAGTATTGGAAAAAGCATGTCAATTGAGTTTATAGAGAGTTTTGTAAAATAAATTCCACCTGCTAAGACAAAAGATATGGCTCCATTTTTTGATATATTACTCAGGTGCTTCGGGTATTAGTATATTACATTTCACTGACTTAGGTTTCATTCCCAAGGTGTTCTTTTGCTAGTTTTCCAATCAATTGTTGTTATTGTTTGGTATCAGTTCCAACTTGTATCAACAGAACAAAACATCAACTGGTCTTGAGCCATCAGATGAATTAAGAGTATATAATAAATATTTTTTTTTCGTTAAAACAGTTCCAATCCAGCATAAGTTGATTCTTACATTTTGGTTATGAAAAATCAAAATTTGCCTTCCAATATAAGTAAGCTAGTAACCATGGCACCTTCCAGAATTCTTGCTGCTGCACCTTTTCTGAATATGTCTGTCTTCAGTGGTTCAGCCCTTCACCTATATTCTTTGTCTTCTCCTTGTCTGCTTCTTCTCTCTTCATTCTCCGCTTCTCCCCTCTTTTTTAAAAAAAATTAAGATTCTATCTCAAAAATCTCTATTTGGCTGTCTATACACAAAGATCACCCAAGCCCACAACTATCAAGGCGATTCAGATCATAGCAACTACCTTCAGATCTTCACAAGAGGATATTGCCTATCTTTCTCCCATGGAGTAGATGACAGATGATAGATTTGAACCAACGACCTTTTAATTAGCAGAAGGATTGACTATATACTGTACAATCATTCACTCTTGCTTATTCATTGCAAGTGACTCATACCTCACTCCCACTGTGTTTCCTAGGCTATAAATTGCATGGGACAAGATTGCTATCTTTCTGCCCAGAGGCAATTAGTATAACAAGGCCTTTGAGTTAATAACATAACTCAGTGATGGTAGGTTGTTGTTGTTGTTGTTGATTGCCATCAAGTCGAGCATGACTCATAGTGATTAGGAACAAAAGACCTAATGCCTTTCCATAACTCCAAGTTCATAGAGTTTCCAGAGGCATGTGGTTTAGGAAGTGGATGCCAGTCCTGCTTCCAAACCTGTTTTACAACTGGGAGCTCCACCAAACCTGTCCGCAGTGGGGAAACCACTCTGGTATTTGATATTCCAATAGTATAAGGTTCAGCATCACAACAATCCAGGTTACTACATACAGCACATTGACAAAGAATGATGTACAAAATGGAAGGGCATTCCCTTAGATATAGCAGCACTAGTTTCACTTAGCAGTGCTTAAGTGTTGTCAAGTCGGATACGACTGAGAGTAAGCTTTGCACAAAAGACCAAAACTCTGTTCTATAACTAACATAATTTCTGTACAGAACTCTGTTGTATAACTAACAACATTTCTGTACATTTACAGAGATTAGAGTGTAGAGTTTAGAGAATTTGTAGTTTCCAGAGGCATCTAGTTTAGGAAGTGGATGTCTCTTCTGCTTCCCAGCATAAATCATTCTGGAAGCTCATCCAAACACTGTACATAATGAGTAATCATTATGGTATTTGACAAGACTATGGAACAAAGTGCAGCATCATAGCAACACCAAGTTGTTCAGTTCAGCAAATAGACAAATAACTGCTGTGTCATTCAAGGACTATTCATTCGAAAATTAATAAACTTCCCTTTACTTGCCCATCAGGACCACCATGCAAAAGCAGCAAAAAGCCACAACTCCCAGAGTGGAGTCTCCATGCCTCTGCCAGCAGTCCTCTCCTTACCCCTCCCCTTACAGGGTTTTGAAGCCAACGCCTTTGAGCAGAATTCCACCCTAGGAAAAGGCTTAAGGAAACCCGCTCTTGGGGGAAATAGAGCAATAATACACATCAAACACAACCCTCCCCCAAAAATGACCCCCACAACTTCCCTTTACTTGTCCGTACAGTTCTGTAAAATCCTGACATGCTGGAAGAGCTCTGGTGGCAGCGTCAGCGGCATATTTTGCTGCTGACCGAAGCTTGGCTGTATGGCTCTGGAAGTTTGAATCCATTATATCCACAGGGAAGGTATACTAATTGATAGATTTCAACGAACAGATGTTGCCCTGGATGTGCTCACCAAGTTGTGCCAAGAAATCTGGAGGCCTACTGACTGGACGAGATCAATATTTGTTTCCATTAAAAAAAAAAAGTGTGGAAATTATCATTGATATCACATGCAAGTAAGATTCTGCTGAAGATTATCCAAAAATAACTGGAACAGCACATCAACAGAGAACTGCCAGAAGTGCAAGCTGGTTTTAGAAGAGGCAGTAGGACTAGGGATATTGTAACTAATGTCTGATGGATCTTGGCTGAAAGCAGGGAATACCAGAGGAATGTCTGTCTGTGTTCCAGTGACTATGCAAAGATGTTTGACTGTGTAGACCACAACAAACTGTGGCTAACTCTGAGAAGAATGAGAATTCCAGAACACTTGATCATATTTATGTGAAGCCTATACTTGGACTAGGAGACAGTCATCAGAACATAGCAAGGAAAAACTGCATGGTTCAAAATTGGGAAGGGTGTATGAAAGAGATGTATCCTGTTTCCAAACCTTTTATTTCTTTCATCCTTTCTTTTTTTTTTTTTAGATTGTATTACTTGATTTTATTTTACATTAGATGGTGAGCATAAAGCAATCCCCTATAATAAAGTGACAATTAGCTTCACTCAGAGCACTTTTAATACTGCACATTTTTTAAAAAAAGTATTCACCTTACAAATTGTTCTGCAATCCAAATATACAACAGCTTGGAAAACAATGGTTAGAAAATAAAAGGCCAATGTAAAAAGACAGATTAAAATGACTAGAACAGTACAGTTTTTATATGGCTCTGATTTTACATTTTCCTTACTGCATCATCAATGTCAAATCTGTTCCTTCAACTGGCTACACTACATGGGGTTTAGTGAAATACCTTTTCTTTCTGGTTTTGTTTCACCTTCTTGATCCATCCAATATTCTATAATATCAATTAGGACTTTCCCTTTAAGGTCTCATGCACAAGCTTGGAAGCAGGAGTGGCATCGACTTCCGTAAATAGCTTGCCTCAGGAAACTCTATGAACCTGGATAAAGGATAAAAGTCATGCAAGTGTTGAGGACTTTTGTTCATAGGGTCGCTATGAGTCGCCTACATCTCAATGGCACTTAACAACATAGAAAGTGATGCTACCAAGTCAAAGGTAGGTGACTCTAATCTGGGGCCCTCAGGCCTGTTTTTAATTGTTTTTGGTCAAACATTTGTCTAGATCGTATAGCCCTGGTGTGTCCACTTGCTGTACAGAGGTAACTGGTGGTTGCTGTGAAGCTGAACACTGTGACACTGATGTGTCAAATGCAATAATGGTTACCCATGGTGGACAGTGTTTGGTGAAGCTCCCTGATTAAAGCAAGCTTGGAAACAGGAATGGCATCCACTTCCGTAAATAGCTTGCCACTGGAAACCCAACGAACCTGGAGAAAGGATGAAAGTCACATAAGTGTTGAGGACTCTCATTCATAGGGTTGCTATGAGTCGTCCATGACTCAATGATACTTAACAACACTGACATATCTCATTTTTCCAATCTGGGATATGTTATCATCCCTGATGCTGCTGCTCTGCTTGGAGGAGGACAGGGCTCGAGAGGTTTCACCAGTTTTTTGCTTCTTTACAGGCGTTTCTGGGGCAACTTGCTTTTTTCTTTTTAACTTTTTGTCAACATCACTGTCAGAATCACTGCCAGATGAGCTTGAAGAAACAAGATCCTTTGATTTAGGCATTGCTCCTTTCCTATAGCTGAAGAACCTCCTCCATACCTTTTCAATCCATATGTAGAGCAGATTATCCATGAGGCTGGGCTCTATGAGAAGTGTGACATCAGGATTGGTGGAAAATTCATCAACAATCTGAATTATGAAGATGACACAACCCTTGCTGAAACTGAGAAGGATCTGAAAAGCTTGCTGCAGAAGGTCAAGGATTGCAGCCTTCAGTATGGATTGAAGCTCAACATCAAGGAAACAAAGATTCTCACCACTGGGCCAATTGGCAACGTCATGATGGATGGTAAAAAGATTGAGATTGTAAAAAGCTTTCGTTTCCTTGGTGCCACAATCAATCTTGGCATCAGCAGTGAGGAAATGAAAAGACATATTCTGTTGGGAAAATCTGCTGTCAGAGACCTCTCCAAAGCACTGTAGAGCAATGATGTCAGTCTGGAGACGAAGGTGTGCCTGATACAGGCTATGGCCTTTGCAATCACTTGTTATGCATCAGAGAGCTGGACAATGACCAGGGAACATAGACGGAGAATTGATGATTTTGAGCTGTGGTTCTGGAGAAGAGTATTGAATATACCATGGACTGCTAAGAGAACAAACAGGCTCATTCTGGAGAGGGTTAAACCAGGCTGTTCGTTGGAGGTAAGAATTCTGAAGCTTTGTCTGACTTACTTTGGACATGTTGCAAGGAGAGATCAGTCTTTGGAGAGTCATCATGCTTTGAAGGGTGGAGGGACAGTGCAGGAGAGGAAGACCCTCAGTGAGATGGATTGATTTAGTGACTGGGGTAATGGAGATAGGTGTGTCAGAGACAATAAGATTAGCACAGAATAGAGCAGGGTTTAGGGCTGTTGTACATAGGATTGTTATGAAGTGCAGGCAACTCAACAGCACATAACAACAACAACATATATACATAACCTCTTTATATATGCAGACATTCTTAATTATATATAACCTCCTTGTGTGTGTGTGTATATATGTGTGTGTGTGTGTGTGTGTGTGTATATACACACACGTAACCTCTCTCCATACACATACCACACACACACATACATATTGTTATTGTTGCCTTTGAGTTGAGCATGACTTATAAAAATCCCATGAACAAAAGGCCTGAAGACCTTCTACAACTATTGACATTTATCAAAGTTCATAGTTTCTGGAGGAAGTGGATGCCACTCCTGCTTCCAAACCTGTCATAGTATGCCATTTTTATGTGCTATTGAGTCACCTGTGTTGAATAGCGAACTCATGTAGAGCAGGTCTGAACCCTTCTCTGTCCTGAGCCAGTCTCACTACTTCCAACACACCAACCCCCATTGCCCCAATTACTGTATCAATCCATCTCATCTGGAGTCTCCCTCTCCTGTGCTATCCATCTGCCCTTCCGAGCATGATGTCCTTTTCCAAGGACCGATCTCTCCTGATCACGCGCCCAAAGTAAGTGAGGCAGAGCTTCAAAATCCTAGCCTCCAAAGAAAGACTTGGTTTCACCCTCTCCAAAACAGATCTATTTCTTTTATTGACAGGCCATGGTATGTTCAATACTCTTCTCCAGTGCCACAACTCGAAGGCATCTATTCTTCTTCTGTCATCCTTAGTCATTGTCCAACTCTCTGAAGCATAAGAAGTAATTGAGAAGACCATGGCCTGGATTAGGCACACCTTTGTATCTAGACTGACATCGTTGCTCTTTAGCACTTTGCAGAGGTCCATGACAGTAAATTTACCCATTGTAATTTGTCTTTTGATTCCCTAACTCTGGTGTTAAGAGTGTTGATTGTGAGCTCTCAGCTGGATGCTGCTGTGTCAGCACGCAGGAGCCTGGGTTCGAACTCGAAATAAATTTGTTAATTCTGCTAATTGGCTCGGTGATCTTTTTGGGGACTCACTCCATTACATTTGGAGGCCCCAGTGAGATCTCCCTAAATTCATCCAAACCCAGATCGCTGGCCAGCGGAGTAACTGTGACATCGCTGTGGGATTCTTCCTACCTGGTAAGTCAGGCCTGATAACTGGTTAATCGGTATTCTGTTTGGTGCACCCCAGTTTTTTAAATTGGACAGTTGGAAGGCAGGACGCTGCATAACTTCCAGTCCAAGACCGCGGCAGTGATGACTGCCAAGGTCCAGGTGTCTGAGGAAGTGGGGGCTTGCCTGGATTCAGATTTTGTGGAAGTCTGGGTTCTTGAGTGGATGTCACTGGCACGCGAGAGCCCAGGTTTGACCCACAAGTCCTGAAATAGCTCACGTGGAAGTCTGGGTTCTCGGGTGGATGCCACTGGCACGCGAGAGCCTAGGTTTGTCCCGCAAGTTCGGAATCAGCTCGCGTCGGTCTGGTGACCTGCAAGTTCGGAATCTCAGGGGAGAGAGGCCCACGCCTCAGACGTTCAGCAGGTGGGAGGTGAGAGAAACCCACCCCTCGAATCAAGTCTGTCAGTCTGGACTCAAGTTCTGCCATGGTTTTTGTCGACAACAGTGTTCGTTTGTCTGCTGGATGGGAGAGGCCATTCTTC